>NC_133311.1:17261723-17545786 GCF_012295235.1 Primulina huaijiensis | reverse complement strand
TATGTGTGTATTTATTATACTGTTTCTGCTGCATTGACGTAGATACTGTGGTGATTGCATTATTTTGTCGTATATGCATCATATTATTATTACGTCGTTGAAAAGAAAATTTTTTATGCATATGACGTCACATGTTGTATGATTACGTGACGAGGTTTGGGGTGCCACAATATCTTTTTACCACCAATCTAGCACGATACTGCTCCACTTGATTATTGCTATCACGCTTGATCTTATAGACCCATCTGTTTTCAATTGCTTTCCTTCCTCGTGGTAGTGTAACAAGATCCCAAGTTTGATTCTTGTTTAATGCTTCCAATTCTTCTTGCATTGCTATCATCCACAAAGATACATCCGAGCTTTTAGTAGCCTCGTGGAAACTCGATGGTTCACCATCCTCTGATAATAGATAATATGCGATATTGCTTTCAGTGACATAATCTGAAAGCCAATCTGATGGTCTTCTGTCTCGAGTTGAATGTCTCACATTGGAAACTTCAGACTCAACTTGTTCTTGTTCTTCGTGCTCTGGTACTGCTTCACAAGAAACTTGACCTTCGTCCGTCTTATTTTCCACCTGAAATATAGTAGTTTCTGAATTCGGTGTGCTTTTGTCTCCTTTTACTTTATCTTCCTCGAATATAACATCCCTGCTGATGACAAGCTTGTGAACAGTAGGATCCCACAAGCGAAACCCTTTTACTCCATCAGCATAACCCAAGAAGATACATTTTCTTGATTTCGAATCCAACTTCGATCTTTCTTGCTCATTGTACAGAACGTACACCGTACTTCCAAATGTATGCAAATGAGAATAATCTGTCGGCTTCCCAGTCCACATCTCCATCGGAGTCTTCAGATCAATCGCCACTGAAGGAGAACGATTGATAATATAACAAGCGGTTTTGACTGCTTCTGCCCAAAATGACTTTTCTAGACCTGCAGTCCTCAACATAGCTCTTGTTCTGTCCAACAAGTTTCTGTTCATCCGTTCGGCCACTCCATTCTGTTGAGGTGTGTAAGCCGTTGTAAACTGTCTTTTGATGCTCTCATGTTGACAAAATGCATCAAACTCCTCACTGGTATATTCTCCTCCATTGTCAGTCCTCAGACACTTGATTTTCTTCTCAGAATCAAGTTCAACCCGCGCTTTGAAATCTTTGAAGATCTGAAAAATATCTGATTTCTTCTTGATTGGATACACCCAACATCTCCTAGAAAAATCATCAATGAACGAGACAAAATATCTCGCTCCTCCTCGGGATATAACCGGTGCTTGCCAAACATCCGAATGAATCAGCTCCAATATGCTTTTGCTCCTGGCAGTAGAAGTGCCAAACTTTAATCTGTGTTGTTTACTGGTAACACAGTGCTCACAAAAGGGTAATGACACTTTTGTAAGTCCCGGCAGTAGCTTCTGTTCTGAGAGAATTTTCAACCTGATGTCATCCAATTGCCCCAAGTACAAAAGATTTTTCGTCAGTCCTTTCACATGTCGTACCTCCTGTATGGTGCGAATGGTGTCATCAAACATTTTAATTTTGATAGTACCGACCCCAGCAATTTCCAAGGCATAATCATTTCACATGAATACAGATCCTCCTGAGACTGGTTCATAATGGTCAAATCATTCTCACCGAGACGTCATGTGCCACGTCGCTCCTGAATCCATAAGCCACGTGTCACAAAATTTGTGCATGCCTTCTGCAACAGTTGCTGCTTCGCTGAATAATATTTCACCACTGCCTGAAGTACTGGCCACATTTCCTTGAGAACTTTTATCGATGCTCGTACAGTCTTTTTTGAAGTGCCATTTACCGCCACATTTAAAGCAGTAAATATTTTTCTTCTTACTTCTCGACTTTGATCTACCTCGTCTTTGGCTCCCACTGGAGTCACGGTCCATAAATCTTCCTCTTATCATCGGTAAAGCCTCTGCCTGCTTCGATGTTACCAACCTATCTTCCTTATTCTTGCGCCGGCTTTCTTCTCCGAGAACCGCAGTTAAGATATCGTCGAACCTTATAAAGCCCATAAGAATATTGTTGGTAATGTTGATGATAAGTTGATCATATGAATCTGGTAGACTTTGAAGTAGAAGCTCCACACGTTCATTTTCCCCTATTTTATGCCCCATGGAAGTGACTTGGGCAAATAGAGTATTTAGTGTGTTGATATGATCAGTCATTGATGAGGATTCCGCCATCCGAAAAGTATAAAGTCTTCTCTTTAGAAAAATCATGTTGTGTAGCGACTTGACCTCGTACATCTTTGTCAGAGTATTCCAGATAAATTTTGCTATTTTTATCTTATAGATACTTGACAATACTTCGTCTGTTATAGCCAAGTGTAAATTGACAACAGCGTTGTCATTCATCTCATTCCACTTTCCATCATCCGTAATTTCCACCGGTCTATCTCCAATAGCCGCCAAGCAATTCTCCTTTCTTAAAACTGCATGTATCTTTATTTTCTACAGCATAAAATTGCTTCCGTTGAACTTTGTTATCTCGTTCCTGCCCGCCATTATGTCTACAACAATTTTAGTAGACTGGACAAAATAATCCCGCCTTAAATAAAAAATCTCAAAAAATCTTTTCTGATGTGGAAGATCAGTCTAGGCTGCAACCACAGAGCATACTCATAATTTTTAAGAAATTTTAAACCAAGGCTCTGATACCACTTGTTGGTCCCACTTGCGGTAATTCGAGATAATAAAACCCGAAAATAAAGAATAAACCGGACACCGAGATTTACGTGGAAAACCCCTAAAAATTATTAGGGTAAAAACCACGGTCAAGATGAAAAGAATTTCCACTATAATATTTTGTGGTGTACAACCCACTCACTGTATTTTCAAAGAGAACACACACTCTCTTAATACAGGAGAACAAACACCTCACAAATATTATGGAACTAAGCACTCAAATGCTATTAGATGAGAGAAAACTCGAAGAATTGATGGTTTCAGAATGAAGAGAGGAGCTCTATTTATAGAGCCTCTTGTCAGTGTTAAAACGCGTCTTCTGAAATTTCCGTCTAAAATCCCTACGCCTTATTTTGACAAATATAAGCCAACATTTGCATCCCACGTTTTTTAAACATTTCCGTCCAATTTGCCAACCTTGGCCCCACCTATTAAATTCTTTGTCGACATTTTCATATCCTATTATCGTGTCAGTAGGCGAGTTTATGCTACACAGAACCTCCGACGTGTTCATATAAGATGATCAGTCAATCATCTAACTGTAAAATTAAAAAAATTCATTGACTCCACATTTTTTGTTTTAAAGTGAAATGATCTGCTGATTATTTTATACAAAACAAAAACTAGAAATAGATATCCTGGTGTTGTATAGACTCTTCCGTGCCGGTCAAATTAAAATTTTTGGCTTTTTAGTTACTTTCAACTTCATCTAGTTTGTATTACAATCGCTATTTTAATTGATTGGATCAATAGCATAAGTGATTAAAAAGAAACCATATGAAAATTAACAATATGACTTGCAACCTTCATCTAGTTTGTATAACAATCCCAGATTTCGTTAGAGTTGGGTTAAACATAAGAGTAGGTCTCTTGTGAGACGGTCTCACGAATCTTTATCTATGAGACGGGTCAACCCTACTGATATTCACAATAAAAAGTAATATTCTTAATTTAAAAAGTAATATTCTTAGTATAAAAAGTAATATTTTTTCATGGATGACTCAAATAAGATATCCGTCTCACAAAATACGACCCGTGAGACCGTCGCACACAAGTTTTTGCCTAAACATAGATAGTCCACGAATTTGGTATGGCCCACATTATTAATTAATTTTTTAAAATATTTAAGTTTTTTTTAAGAATAATTTAAGTTTGGTATATTGCAAATTTCCGACCAGACTCTATGTTGTAAGAATTAAGATACTTATTCAAGAATTAAGATTCTCACTCTAGGGATGGAGTTAGAAAATTCAATTAGGGTTCGATTTTTTATGATCATAATTGATCATTCGTAATGTCAGTTATATAGAGTACATAATTGTCATTTGGATAGTTTTTTCGTGTGACAAATTTATAAATATAATACAGATAGAAAAAGAGTTATAATTTGATACATGTGACAATCAATTATTAACGTAAAAAAAAAAAAAAAACTATTGCTTGCGCCATTACACATAGAAAAACAAGAGCTAAATCAAAAAATGGCAGAAAATGAGATCTACGTATCTGCATCAACAAATGATGGAGCAACTTTGCACCGATTGCTCTAAGAAAATGATCCATTTCTTCTTGATAAAGTTGTTACATCAATTTTATTTATATAGGCTTATATGTGAATAATTATGTGTTGTGAGTTGTCTATTAAGTTAAACCCAAAATAAAATGATCAAATAAAATTTCGGGTTATTGGGCTTTAATGTATCTAATAGTTTGTTGGGCCTTTAATGTGTAGAGACATAAGTGTAATTTCTGTTTTTATGATGAGCTAAAACAAAAATATCAGGAGATAATGATAAACATTATTTATATATAGGGTCATGATCCTCAGATATCGGGTTATCACTTTCACTATTCTCTCCTCCATTAAGAAAATAGTTCTGAGGAGAAAACTAAAAGATTCTCTCAAGAAAAGAGCGCGTAAGATCAAGACATGTTCTAAAGAATTTAAAAATATGCTTTAGGTACGATTCCGCTTAAATTTTAAGTCAAATTCTTAATAATTTAGCGCGATGAATTCTGCTCTTTTATGGGTTTTTTTCCCCAACAAAAGTTTCATTCAGATGTAAGCAGCAAGACCCCCCTTACATGTGGCAACCATGAAAGGGAACTTGGAATTTGTTAAAGAGATCTTGAATAATAGAAATCATGAAATACTTGCCAAAGTATGGGATTCCCAACAAGCATCACCTCTTCATATAGCGTCAGCTAAAGGGGTACTCTGATATTGCGAAACTATTGTTGTCGTCTGCACCGTCCCTGGACTTTGGAGGAAGGAATCCTCTTCATCCTGCAGCCATGGAGGGCCATGATCATGTGTTGGCGGAGCTGATTCGGTTGTGCCCACTTGCTGCTCGAGAGAAGGTAGATGGAGGCCAAACCGTGTTGCATTTATGTGTTAAATATGATAGATTAGAGTGCTTGAGGATTTTGGTGCCTATCTTGAATGAGGAGATTGTGAAAGCCAAGGATAATGATGGGGACACCATAATGCATGTGGCTCTAAGGAATAAGCAAGTTGAGGTAATTATAATAGCAACACTAAATAAATCTTGTGTTAAGTCAGATTCATTTATATGTTGTTTCTTCATGGCTGTGATTCATTCACCACGTTGATCGATCGAAAATCACACTTTAAACTTGGTCATGTTCCTTTAGATGCATCTCCTTGGCACTGAACTACATATCGAATCGATCTACTGATACTATCTGGTAACAAATTATCATACATGGTGTACTCAATTTACATAATCAAATACCTGGTGGAAACCCGAAAAATGCCAAACTGTCCTAGACATGTTGGATGAAACTTCAAAAGATGGTGGGTATTCCAACATCAGAAAAATCCTCCTACCGGCCCGCTGCAAATGGAGAAGCACTCCAACTGAATCAGTACAGCGGTTCATCAAAAAACGAGACTCGACAATGTTGTTAGAGATCCTCATAGCAAATTAACAACAATGGCTTTCCAAGCCGCGGTAAGCCCTCCAGGCTGCCTTTGGCTGGATGATTTGACCGAAGATTCACAAGGCAACCCCGTGCTGAATACTCACCGTGCAGGAGAATATGCCGTGTCCTATAGAGACTCGAAATACTTCAGGAATTTCATACGAGGCAACACTGTTGCATTCATCTCTTCTATCATCATGATATTGTTTCTCATCGGTGGCCTCCCTTTTAAGCACAGGTTTTTGATATGGTGTTTGATAGTTGCAATGTTGCTGACGGTGACTGCAATAGCTGTAACTTATGGCATAGCGATTCTTGCCTGAACTCCAAAAATATATAGTCATTCTCTGAGTCATGTTGTTGAGATTGCTATTACAGTGTTGTGTGCTGTGATGGGGATTCTTTTGGTTGGAAATCTGGTTCGGTTTATCGTTATATGGTTGAAGAGAAGAGGGACAGTTAGACGGCCATTGGAAAGATTCAGAAACTCGGCGGAAGTAGGAGCGAAACATTATCGAGATGGAAGAGGAGAATCCGTTCAAAGATGATTCATTCATGGAACATGATGAGAGTTATTTGATTCTTGACTGTCTGTACTCTTGTTTGGAGTAATGTTAGTATTACTTTGTCCGAAAGTTTGTGCAATCTTACAACGTTTGTTTGACAAACAAATGAACTGTAACATAGCTAGAGAAGATCAAACTCTCAAGTTTTGCTCC
Source organism: Primulina huaijiensis (assembly GCF_012295235.1). Classification (NCBI taxonomy): domain Eukaryota; kingdom Viridiplantae; phylum Streptophyta; class Magnoliopsida; order Lamiales; family Gesneriaceae; genus Primulina; species Primulina huaijiensis. The sequence goes on along the minus strand of NC_133311.1, from coordinate 17,539,414 downwards.
ATTTCTATGTAATTAATATTTGGAGCAAGCCGTTGGAGAAGCCAGGGCTCTGAACCGCATGCCTATTGAAGAACGAGCCGGTTAGACAGTAGCTTGATTATGGGATCTTTACTTATGCGAGAATCGTTGCATATGAGATTATCATTTACCATCTATTAAGCACTCAATTTTGTTCTGTGTTTGTTTATAGTTGCTGTGTTTCCAAAAATGCCCTCCACACAATTCAATCAAGAAAGGAAATAGGAGATTCTTCTAGAACCTCCCAATGGCTTCCTTCTTCTTCTGTACCAAGAAACTCATCTCCTGAAACTTCTCCATCCTTCTTCTTCTTTCAAGTGTATCTATAAATTCACACATTTCGCAAGACCAATTACAGCAATTAAAAATCTCGACTTTGAAATATTCTCTGAAAAATCGAAAAGTCTCGGAATTCCCAAATTCAGCATACTCGAAGAAGCAAATGGATTTGAGGTTCATAGGGGTTGAAACTCCGCTCCTCCACGCCTTGCACCACATGCTGGATCCTTCAACGGAAGCTCCAAACAACAAATCAACCAACGCTAATAAAAGAGCTCACGCGCGTGATGCGGAAGCAATGGCGGCGACTCCGGCGGACGTGATAGAACGACTAGATTCATATGTTTTCCAGATAGACGTGCCTGGGTTGAAATCCGGTGACATCAAAGTGCAGGTGGAAGATGACAATGTTCTGGTGATCAGCGGTGACCGGAAAGCAGAGGATGAGAAAGAGGGGTTCAAGTATGTGAGGAAGGAGAGGAGGATCGGTAAACTCATGAGGAAATTCGTGCTGCCAGAAAATGCGAATACCGACAAGATCACGGCGGTGTGCCAGGACGGGGTGCTGAGCGTGACGGTGGAGAAACTGTCGCCCCCGAAACCGAAGAAGCCTAGGACTATTGAAGTTAATATCGCTTGATATAGCAAACTGTGTGGTATGGTGCAATCAATTGTAGGGTTCGGAATTTGAATAAATTGTATTTCTGGGTTCAAATTGTTGTGTGAAGATTGGTCTCTTGATTTCTCTACGCTTGTACTCTTTGGAGATATGTATTTCATATATATGAATTTCGATTTTAATTTGCACTGTTACAAATTAAAAAAATATGAAAACCTATATAGACTATAGGAAATTAATTGCATTTAAAACTCAGTATTGTAAAAAAAAATCTCTTTAAAATTGGGATAAATGGGTCGAGAGTTTTTTTCCCGACAAATAGATTAAATTTGTTTAATTTTTTTAATACATGATATAATTAGAGGAAGACTGTTTATTTCATACGATGAGTCAAATCGGATAAGAAAAACAAATTCACAAATTTCCCCCTCTCCGAACATAGCAAAACGGGTTCGATTCATTCTCTGAAAAAATCGGGAATTTCCAAATTCAGCATACTTGGAGTAGAAGCCAATGGACTTGAGATTCATGGGCTTTGACAGTCCACTTCTCCATGCACTGCACCAAGTGCTGGATCCTTCAACAGAAGATTCCAACAAAAAAGCTCCTAGGACCACCTACCCTACGTGCGCGATGCAGAAGCGACTCCAGCGAACGTGATAGAGCGATTGAATTCCTATGTTTTCCAGATAGATATGCCTGGTTGGAGATCAGGTGACATTCGAGTGCAGGTGGAGGATGACAATGTCTTGGTGATTAGTGGTGACCGGAAACCAGAGGACGAGAAAGTGGGATTCAAGTATTTGCGGAAGGAGAGGAGGATCGGAAGACTCAGACCATCTCCAATCATGGCACCCATGATATTTCACTCCAATCCAGCACCAAAACTGGCGCTGGATTGGAGCAGCTCTACAAGCTGCGTCACAATTTTTTTTTAATTTTTTTTTAGTTTTTAATTTGATTAATTTAATATAAGTGTTTAATATTTAATTAATTAATATTTTTTTTAAATTTTAATTATAACATTTTTAATATTCTGATTAGAAATTAATTAAGTGTAAAAATAAAAAATAAAAAAACACAGATTAAATTAATAATGTGTTAAAATGGTACAAATTACGAACAATTAACATAAAACAGAAATATTAATATTGAAAAGAAAAAGAATATTCTTGGAATATTCTATTGTAGTGTAAAATGTAGTGCAATGTGGTTGGAGATGATTTTAGTGTAACATCAATGTAGTGCAGAATGTAGTGTAGTGGATTGGAGATGGCCTCATGAGGAAATTTGTACTGCCAGAAAACGCAAATACCGACAAGATCACGGCGGTGTGCCAGGACGGGGTGCTGAGCGTGACGGTGGAGAAATTGGAGCCACCGCAACAGAAGAAGCCTAGGACTATTGAAGTTAATATTTGTTGATAGAGCAAATCAGCTCCCACCGTTTGTTTTGGAATTTGAATCCTTTTGGGCTCAAATCGTCTTTTGCAACAAATTGTTTTCTTGGTATTCTTCCAATTTCTTGGTATGCGATTATAATGTTAAAATTCATAATTCTAAATATGTATAATTGACTGATTAATTAAAATCACGACATCATATTAATTAAAACTATAATCGACAAGAAACCTGAACAGCTGAACTTCACAAAGTTTTGCACTAACGGCGAGGAAGTTGGCTTTGGAGTGACAATATTAACGCTGGAACTGAGGCCAACCAAGCACAGCCTAAACATTATCAATGAAGCCCGTTTTGTGGAAACGTTTTGTAAACTTTCCAAGGGACTTGATAAATATTTGAATTATTGAAATAAAGTCAAACCACCAAAATTATATTTTCGATAATTCACGACCTTAATATTCTATTAAAGTAGTATAATTATATATTAAATATCGAAATTCAAATATTTATTCTTGAACATGAACTGTCCGAACAATAGTTAAAATAATTCACAAATAAATTCAAATATTTCGAGCCGAATTCCAACTTTTTCTTGAACCTAACTTAAACAAAAAAATTAAAAATTTTAGAACTCGAAATACGAACTTCAAATATAATTGAATTAAACTTAAATTTTTATTGATATTTGGTTCGATTCGATCGTTTAAACCCTAAAAGTTAAGCGCCATGTGTTAAAAGCATTACTTAGTGGAGTAATTATCCATTGATAGGCCTCCGAATCAATCAACCAGCCCACTAATAACACTAAAGTATTGCCGATCTAATAGGCCAATAAAGCAGTAATATTTGCCGAATTTCAAGAAGTTCTAATAAACAATCAAGTGAATAGACAAGATGTATAGCTTACATGAAATATGGGATACGCTGGCATAATTGGGTTTATAGTTTTTTCCTTGGTTTAAATGGCACTTTAAGCATTTTGGCAACAAAAATGTTCGAAGGTTTTCTAAATTTACTTGCAACTTTTACTTTCTTTCCAAGTACACCGACCGGGTCTTCTGAGTGCTGAAAGATCTTCCTCACAAACAGAGCGATGAAGAACCCCTCTTTATCTTCCACTATATCTGTCCTTAATAAATGTTCAGCTGGAAAATGATAAAAGAAAGATAGTCATGTAAGAGTACGTAATGTAAAGAACCATTTTTTCATTTTTTTTTCTAAAGTACCTGCTTCACATTTATGATTAAAATGTAAAAAACAGGGCCAAAATTTAGAGTGAGTCTTAACTTATTATACACATTATTTCACTACAAAAGACTTACATCCATCAAAAGTTGGGAGTCCCCGTCGAGGCCACTGTGGAAAAACCGTTTCCAGTTGAAAACCATGAGAAGAAGCAAGATGTAGAACCGAGTTAATTATGTCTTCATTCTCTATTTGATGGATGGAGCATGTGCTGTAAACAATTCTTTCAACTGCAGGAACTATAACAAATCCAAAACAAGTAGAATGATGTCATTTTGTTTGTGATCATACAATTCAGCTTGAACGACGATTTACAAAACACGACATGGCTAATCCAAAAGCATCTTGTATGATATTGGGTATAAAAAGGTTTTGACGAGGCCAATTTGTTACCGAGGACCATAGAAACAACACACTATGCTGACGCAGGAATGATCTATCAGTATGTAGGCTTACAGGATAATGCATGTTCCAGAACCCTCTTCTGAAAACCCGCAAGCTTTTTAAGTCGCTTTATTTCGTCATCAGATTGACCTGGTTAAAAATATCAACAATGATAACATATTAATTACATAAGGACCTACTCATTAGTTCCCTCGGATTCCATTATTAAGAAGTGGGTCCAGCATTTCTTATACAAATTCTCCACCTCACTTATTCCGTTGCATATAGCCACTTCTTTTAATAGAGTTACAAGAACAGCAGGAAGATTCAAGTCACGAAGAACCATAAAATAAGATTTTATAGGCATGATGTGAGCATGAAAATACAAAGAACAATACACCTTCGGCTATAAAAGATTTTTCTCAAACAAATGATTTTTAAGTGACCATCTATTAAAAAATTGTATGTGCAGCCATATGCAGGGTGGTGCTAACAAAATCAAATGACAGGAATCAACCGTATGCCTCAGAGGCATAAAAGTTGCACATTAAAGACAAAAACCCAAAAATCACCTGCTCTATATGAGGGGAGTAAATGGTCCAATCTATCTACAACAGTGCCAGACCCAGAACAAGATGGATCTAATAATATAGCACGAATCTGCAGAAAGAATACGTGAAGAAAATTTTTTTAGGGAAATTCAATTTATAGAGTTTTTCTATGAGCATTCAACTATTAGTTGTTAGAATAAAATCAAAAGAGGTTTAACTCAATTCAAAAACCATTCACGATACCTTGGCACATGAAGGATCACTTGGATTGAGGTTTAAGAAATCTTCATGCTTAACTTTCACATCTAGGCAAGTTAAGTCTACCATCTTTCATCATAAATTGACTAAACACAAGTTAATAGATACTGCAATTAGCTAGAATGCTATCATTTGTGTCATATAACATTGGAACATCGAAGAGAATTCACAACTGTTTCATATTTGAGAAGTTAAATTCAAATAAATTAAAATCATTTTGAGCAAAGTTTTCAATTGAATTCTATTTTGAAAAAGGATACTCAAAGCCCCAGACAATATCACATTTCCTTTCAGGCGCTTGACCCTTTTTTCGTCACGCTCACAAGCTATAATTTTCCCCCTACCCTTCATAAGAGCGGCAAGGTGGAGAGTTTTGTTCCCCGGAGCTGCACAAGCATCAATGACCTTAAAAAGTACACTTACGTCAAGCAACATCTAAATATGAAATTGAACGAAACGTGTGGGGTGACATCATAAGTGCCACACCTCCCATCCTGGTTCAGGTCCAAGGGCTACAGCAACCATGGAACTTCCTTTACCCTACAAACCAAAAGCAAAAAACACATTTATGATTCATGATAATATTTATTCTTTTGGCATAAATATTATGCAAGGAGATATAGCCTGACTCTTTCCATAATACCTGCAGAAAGACACTTCCATTCACGATTAGAGGATGATTGTGCAAATCAGTACGTGGTTGGAGAATTAACAAATCAGGAATCATATCATCCTTTTTTACCTGATTGGCATATGTAATAGTCAAAGATCTGTCGATAAAATTTGTCACTTAAACAGAATTTATACTTGATCAAAAAACAAAATATATCACCTTAATTTCAATCTTTTTCCAGAAATAATATTTTTATCATCTTCTACATTTCCCAAAATAATGATTACATTAACTTATTTTTCACCATTTACTAAAAATATTAAAGTATACTATTATTTTAATTCATCATTTTATATTTTAAAAATATCTCACTCTAATCCATCATTCACGCTAATCTGCTTACAAAATTATATGTGATTTAATAATATTTACCAAACATAATGTTACATTATTAAACATGCACCTGAAAACCTTCTCAGAAAATAGTAACATATTGTAGATCTCCCAAAATCATTTCTCAAAATCTTTCCCAAAATTATTTTTCCAAAACAATAAAAGTAAAACCAAACATTGCAAGTGTTTTTGGTTGAACCAGATACCAAGGCTAACTTTTTGGAAATCCTGTCATTATTATATCGTATTAATTTATTATTCAGCAACAGTTTGGACTATACTTAAGTAAATTGAACAAACAACCCCGTATTCTGCCACACCATCGAGGAAGACACGATGCAATACCAGGCAAGAAAAAGGTATTCACTTTGAAGTCAATATAAGTCGAAGGGCATACCTTGTACTGTTTCCTTAATTCACTGATAACTGATTCTGTATCCATCTTCAGAGTATTTACGCGAGCAAATCGTGGCTTTTGTAAATCTGAGGAGACTCGTACCAAATATATTAAGGCGTGATTATTACAATGAAACAACTATCACGGCAATGCATGTCTAATTGCCTACATAAACGTCCTTTTTCACACTCAATTTAAAGCAAGACACTTTTCAGGGTGTATCACACATGAGAGAATATGTATGACTGAAATTTTCAACTTTTAGCTGCCTCAAAACGGTTAAGACCAAGACTAATCTCTATGAGATCATCAGAAGAACCCAGTAGAGTTTTCCAAGACAGGGACAGAACAAATGAAAGTTTAATCAATAAAAAATCAAAAACTTGAAATGGTAACAAACAAAGTAATTTCTTCAATCTTCCGACCATAACTCCAGATTTCTACACTCATGATAATGTTATAAAAAAAAGATAAAAAGAAGCAAACAGCAAGAAGATACGTACCACTAATTTTATCAAGAACCACCAAATCTTTTACTTCTTTTGCTCCATTACGAGATAAAATATGTGACAATGCCGATTGCAATGCATCCTTTTTCAGCATAACATATCTTTCTGCATCACCAGTTAATGTACCCTCCTACAAAAAATAACTTTGAAGCCAAATAATAATGCCAAAAAACATAAGAACAGAACAAATGGCGTAAAATACAGAAACACAAAAATTGATGCTAGCAGAAATGAAACCACAACTAAAACATATAATGCCAACCATGCGATTTTGCACTCACTATACCAGATTAATAAATAACGCCAAAAACAATTTACCTGACCAAAAAGAGTATCATATGTAATTATATATATTAATTCCTTCTGCCTCTGTAAAACAAGTACCACAATCAGTACGGCATTGTAGATTGTGAAATGCTATCACCAAAACATTAACATGATCAACAGAGAAACACACAAGCAATTCAATCAGGGAATTCCACTCATTTCATACAGTACATTCTGAATATATAATTTGAGCATATATTATCCTCTTCCTCAATCACCTTCCACTTAGCACTTAGAACATTTGCATCATCTAACACATTCTTGATAACTGAGAGATCTGCACACCCAAAACAAAGCAGAGATATACAATAACCTCCCTTAGAATATAATATTCTTCTAAAAAAACCAGTGAAATGAAGATAGTTCAACGCGAGTCTTGCTAGCTTACGCTTCAGTGTTTCACAAACCAGAGCAAAGGTAGCTTTCTTGTTTCTGATTGAAGGACTGTAAACTAAAGATTTAATAGAACCGACGGCTCGCTGCCTAGCGTCACCCTGGAGTGTGCTGCGCAATACCTTAGCGGCTTCTCTCCGCGCGAAGTAAGCGGAGCGTTCAGCGTTGGTACGCCGCTTGTTCACCGGCTCCGCATAATTTTTCTCCGTTTTTTGCGTTTTCCGGCTAGAAATCGGCTTCCTCCGCGGCATGGCTCACTCTTCGAGCAGCGGAATCGAGGGAAGAGGTGAAGAAAGTTCAGAAATTACAGTAGGTTTTCCCAGTGTACTGTAAACTTGGTTCCAAATTGAGTTGTTAAATCGTATATCGAACACCCGCTTCCTGCAATTTACGAAATTATCCATCAGGGTCAAGTCAACACAAACATGTGCCAAATATATTATTATTAAGTATAATTTGATACACATATATAATATAAAGATAATTTAAAGATAAATAAAATATTGTATGATATTATATTTAATATTTATATTTGGTATAATTTTAATAAGAATGATTAAGTTTATATATTAGATTGTAATGACAAAATTAACATTATCATAATAAATTTTATAATTTCAAATTTGTTGCTTGAATTCATATTTCTTATATGTTCATGTGCCGACAGTGTTTGCATGATTTATTTATTTTACCTAATTTTATATATCATATAATATGATAATTGAGCTATTGATTTTGTGAGTCAAGTCAAATATCAATTTTTAAGGTTAATCGAAGTGATACTAATAATTTTATTTAGATTAATCATTTATATAATTATCTCGAGTTCATTTATATAATTATCATATTATATAATATATAAAAATAAATAAAAATATTTATTTGATTTTAATTTCTACCTACTAGCAGAAATTTATAAAATCATTTAGAGGGTTTATGATTTTTATAAGTTTAGGGCAATTAAGTCATTTATGATGTTTTTTATCATTAAATTAAAATTATCACATCTCATAAAAGAGATATTTTATCCTTGTATAAAATTATTTATCATAGGCCTAATATCATGGGCTTTCTAAAAAAGTACCAAACGTGGGATAATCACGGACTTTCTAAAAAGGTACAAATGTGGGATAAGGATGATTTTTTATCAATCTGTCTCTTATCCAGTGTACCAAATTATACGTAATAAAACTAAAACAATCGAAGTGGCAAATTAGTGTCAACCTTTTTAAAAAAAAAAAATATTTAGGAACGTTGTTATTTTTTTGTGTGTTTTGGATAAATTCAAATATCAATGCATTAACATGCAAATCAAATTTACAAATTTTATTAACAGATTTAAAGCTGAAAGGACAGAGATAGAGAGTAATTGAACTCCTGACCTCGTAGTAGAGACTCATCATATCGTACAATCTAAGCTACCTTGGGAGGACGTCAAAATTATTATTTTTGTTATCATTCAAGGTTTGTTATATTATTTGTATTGAACTAACTTTTTTCTCGATGGTAAAATTTAAAATTTTAAAATGAGATCTCGAGTTGGAAACTTGATTTTAACAAACTCCTTCCTCAACTAAAAAATATTTATTTTACATATTCTCACATTAAAAGTTGATATTCCTGTTGTTTAGTAAATTTTTCCATTTTCCTCCTTGATTAGAGCATAAAGTTGTAAAATATAATTTCATGAATCCTGTATGATGGCACTATATTATTTAAATAATATTAATTGTCTAATGATATCTGATCATGAGACGACCCTTCTTCTATGTTTTCACATTTTCCCAGTAAGTTTCACGAAATATATATATAAGCTCTACAGGTTTTATAACACAACAAATTAGTATTAAATATTGAATTACTTGATTAAACCTATAGTAGAATTCTATTTTTTTAAAAAAAAGTTTCAAAAGTATTTTAATAAAATAACCAGGTTTAAGGTTGTATTGAGATTTAAGAGGTTGTGTTTAGATTACAAGATTTGATTTGATGTATGAATTTAAAACTACACTTATTTAAGGTATATTTGAAAATTTTAGATACAACCAAAAAGTATTTAAAAAAATAATTTGAAAGTACTCCACATTGAATTTGAAAATCATCGCAAGACAACAAGTAAAGGATTTAAAATTCTTTATCATCTGAATTTATTCAAATAAATTAATGAATTTATTATTATAATTTGAAAATTAACTTCAAATCAATCAATCAATCAATCAAAATACTAACTTGAACATCTCAAACTTGAAGACTAATGTTATTATATCAATTCAATGCAATTACTTAATTGATATGACAGTATTATAATCTAACACAAAATAACTCGTCATTCCTTGTCCTCTTGTCCATTCAATCAATTTAATTGATCCTTAACAATAGCTGCAATTACTCAACTGGATTGTTGGTTTCGTACTTCGGGTGGACTATCTCGAGCTTACGAATTCTTCGTGCAATCAAAGGGAAGATGGCCATGAAAACTTCTGTTGTCTAAGGCGTGCGTGATCCCTAAACATCGGTTTGTGTTGTGGTTATTCGCTTATAGGAAACTACTTACTCGAGACAGATTGGTATTTGTGACTGACAAATCTTGTGTTCTTTGCGGTGCTGCGGAAGAATCGGTCTTACACTTGTTCTTTGATTGTCAAATTTCCAAGCGGATATGAGATGGTATTCGCAAATGGCTAGGGATGAAGAAAAACATGGGTTCACCGAGTACCATTCTCAAGGCTTTTCATAACCAGTACAATGGATCCTCCACTCTAGCCAGAACGAGAATTATGGCTTTGGCAGCTACTATATATCACGTATGGAACATGCGCAACAGAGTCGTGTTTGAGAACATTCAATCGAACATTGATGACATTATTAAGAGAATTAAAATACATGTCTCTAGGTGTATACCGAGTGCTACTAATATAGTACTTGTAGGTTCGTAATTCTTTGCTACTGATTCCTGTGATTATGTGATGGTTTCTGGGAGATGTCCGGTGTAGTTGTATTTGTAATATCTTGTTATTTTATTTAATGGAAATAATTTCATTTTTTTAAAAAAAATTTAATTGATCCTAACATTAATAGCAATAATGATGATCTTGAATATGTGTATTCTTTTTCTGTAAACTTCGATTCTTACCTTGGCAGAGTAAATTACGTCTCTTGCTAAATAGAAGAGAGATGAAATCTCGGTAAAGAAAAGGAGAAAAAAGTGTTGTCATCTATCTCGATCAGTTTACCGAAGCGTTGGAAATCCAGACCGACTCAGAAATCCATAAATCTTGAGTCTTTCATAACCACCACAAAATGTAAACCTATTCCGTCTCCGTGGTTTGTTCTCTGAACCATTGGTCCTTTAAATCTGAATAGAATTAATTGTATTGGCAACTATTATTTACATTTTTTTAGTTTTTGATATTATTTTGATTTGGATATTTTAGATCTGTTTTTTTTTCCCCAGAACTTTTAGATTTTGCATTTTTTGTCTGTTTGGATAAATTTGAAATCTCATTCCGTCTCTAGTCTTTTTTTTTTATATATAAACACATATCATATATGGTAAATAAAGAGAATACAAAATACACTGGACATACCCATGGATCACAAAATAGTGTTCAAAAACCATAATCGAAGAAAATGGTTATATCAAAAAATAGATATATCCCATGAATGAAATCCAAATACTGGGAGACAAAATATGAATATCAGTCACCAGCCAGCATTCGATGAACATGAATCAAAATATTTCGAAAGATAGCTTCCACATCCAGATTCATAGTTACGTCGTAGGACCTTTGTACATTATACATTTTTTTTGTTATTTATACTATTGAAATGTTGATTTCGGAAAAAAAAATGTGGTGACTCTCTCTGTTGAGTAAATTCATATTATTCATAAAATATATCAACTCATGCCTTCTTTTATTCTGAAAAATTGATATATACAGGTCGATGACTATAACTCATCTGGCACCAAAGTCCCAATTTTAAGACTAGATATCTGGTTCGAGAATCAATTTTAACGTATTCCTCTTACTCAAAAAAATAAATAATAATAATAATAATAAATTTTTAAGAGTTCATAAATAAAAATAGACTTGTACACATGTATTCTATTGTCCCGTTGTGAAAGAGCCTTATATTGTCCAAGCACGAGACTACTGGCAGACTTTCACTCCCCAAAGGAAGAATCACTAAGTCGTCTTCACACAAGTCGTCCATGACATGCCCCACCCAGACTCGTCCACTTGTCGCAACTTCCCCGTCAGTGAAACGCATTAAAATCTAATTGGTTGGATGATGTAAGCATATTATATGTATGTATGTATGTTTTTGAAAGAAACAAATTTTAAACTTAATCGAGCTGGGCAATGTTAGGCAATTCTTGGGCCCAACCCTCAGTTTCTTAGCCACCACTGATCGATCAGCAATAACCTGCAGCAACCATGAAGCTTCTTCCTACAGAATAGGAAGCTTACCGAGAAAACGAAAGAACAAAAGCATCATCCACTGAGCTCTCACACTGTCATATAATATATATACACACACACACACACACGCAAATGCACACTTCATCACTACACGATCATGGATAATACTTATACGGTTGCACAGGCGCTAGGCGCCGCTTTCACCTCGCAGAACTCATCTGCGGGCAGCACTTTATCCCCCGAGACGAGCCTCGAGCTCTCCGATTTCTTTGAGTTTAATGACTGGATTGATGAGAATGATCCAGCGTTTCTCTCCTTCACAGAAGAATATGGTCATCTGCAGAATCCAGTCTTTACGACGTCTCACGATACGGAAGTTAACTCTACTGAAATTAGCATCAGCAACAAGTTTCATGATGATGGGATTATGAACAACGGTAAGCAAGTCACTGTAAAGCATAAAAATGATGTCATTTCTTGAGTTATTGTATATATGATATAATAGAGAGTTCTGTTAACAGTACTTAAATATATATAAGGGGGTTATACGTGAGTGATATATATGTGTGTGTGTGTTTTTTTGGTATTACCAGGAGACAGTGGAAGTGGGAAGGAGAAGAAAGAAATCAGAGACAAAGTTGCTTTTAGAACCAAGTCACAGATTGAGATATTGGATGATGGATTCAAGTGGAGAAAGTATGGAAAAAAGATGGTGAAAAATAGCCCAAATCCAAGGTAAAAAAAAAAAGTTATATTCAATCATGATCTTTCTAGTTTCAATCTTTTCTCACCAGTCAACAAAAATATTCGCCACTAAAATTTGGCTAATTGGTTGACGACATATTGAACCTGAACGAATCAATCACATATACAGATTTGTCTACAATTCGTATAGAGCGACTAAAATCGATCGGCTTGTTTTCTTGTATCGAAGAGTAACACTATGATGTAATCGATAGGAACTACTTCAAGTGCTCGGTCGAAGGGTGCCCAGTGAAGAAAAGAGTCGAAAGGGACAAAGATGATCCACATTACGTTGTAACAACATACGAGGGGATCCATAACCACCAAGGTCCTTACCTCTGAGTTTAAGCAAGGGAATTTCATAAATTTTCTCTCTCAATCTACCAATGAGCTGTGTATACTTCTCCAAGAAGTAGAGTCAACGGTTCGGATTTCTTTTGGCCATGATTCAGAACCTTTGGGTTTTTAAAAGTCGGTGGATTCCTAATATTTTACAGTACGTAAAAGGGCCTTTGAGCTCATGTAAGAAGAAGACATGCGATATATGTATAAGGTTGTTTCCTTCGACCTTTGTCATGGTAGAGATATTTTTTCTTTATCATAATCAATACTTCTCATGCTATATATTATATACGCTCTCTCTTTTTCACATAGATGTGTGAAAGACATGGGGAGATTATACAACGAATCCGTTCAATAGTTTGAATAAACCATTTTCGGAAAGTTCTAACAAAAACCCCTCATTATAGTCCTCATTGCTTGCATGAGCCAAAGGGAATCAGGCCAACAGGTACACAGTTTGAAAGAAGGGCGATCATAAAATCGATGATTTTAGCCGGGAGGGACAAGTCAACGAAACGACTGCTCCTTCCCGGATTGACTAGTGATGGAATTGACACAAGCTTATGATCATGTAAAAATATGTTACACTGGAAGGTTTAAATCTTGTGTATGTACCAAATCACTATGGTTGTATGTCAACGAATGAATCAGATTCACTAAGGAAAGGCTTGAGTTTGATCATATAGAGCCTTTCATACTACCGAGGGGGCTAATCACTGAATAGTTTGTTCAAATTATACATATTTATTTAATTAAGTTCCCATTAATTTATATGCAAAATATAATTAATCATTCGGAAGTCTCAAAGAAAATATGCATAGAAGGATAGAGGCCCTCTGGAAGTGCAAGAGTTGATTAGTTGTCCCGTCAAATACCAGTAACGTAATCCACTTACAACAAACGATTCAGTAGTCAAATGAGCAGACTATAGACCTTCATTTTTGCGTAATTCCAGTTGCATAACTAGTAATGGTGCCAATAATGGAAGTGTGTATGGCTACACATTTCTCTCTCGAGAAAAATAAACGAATAGGTCGGAAATTAAAAAGAAAACGACGGTGAACATGGAAAATGATAAACTCTTATTATTGGAACAATAGTATGATCATGTAAGTTTAAACACAAAAGTTCTCTGATTTCAAGTTAAGAACAAACTAAGTGAAATCCTCTCAGGTTAAGTAGTTTGATGCAATTACAATGCAAAACGAGCTTTCGCCAGGACCATACAAGAAGAGAGAGACATTTCAAGAAACACAAGTGATAAGAACTTAAAGAAATTTTACTGAGTTCCGATGTACTAAATACACAACTGGCTAAATTTGTTAAATTTGTCTCGGCAGGAACAAATTTCTAGTTATTTACTGGCATTGTATATCATTTCATTATTATCATGAATCCCCGACAAATAGTCGGGGGGACTGCTATTCCTATTACAAAAGGAAAACAATATTTAGGAAAGCATATAAATAGGGTAGACAAATAATAAACAATATGGCAGAAAAACAATTATAAGAGTAAGTATTCATGCAAGCAAAAATGGTGTCAAGAATAGAACAGTTGGTCCATATTGGATGATGACTTGTAAAAGTTCACGAGTATGAAACTTTCCTACCTAGCGATTTCAAAGAATTTCACTTTGTACAATAAAGAAACTTCCATAATTTGCCACTTAAGTGAAGACTGTGTCAAACCTTTTAGAATCTTCCTCGAAGAATAATCAAAATAAATAATCTTCCCCTGAGAAACTGATGCCTAGGTTTAGTGGTTCAAAAGTATAAAGAGATCATGCAGATTCCTCGTCAGATTACCAATCAAATGACAGTTAAAACAACAATTAAACTACATCAATTATACGAGAATTTGTTTTAGGCCATAAAGCTGAAAAGAGAACTCAAATCCAAAAATTAACATTTTACATATAGTCTCTTAATCTTACGAGTCAATCCGGAATTTCTTATGGCGCCTCTGTGCTAACTTGCCTAACCCTTTAAACACCAAAACCCAGGACGACCCACTCTAAATGCCCTTCGTTCACACATTAATAATCTAAGCATGTATCTTAATAGAGAAACTATAATGTGAGCATTAACTATATCATAGATACAGATCTGAAGGTAGTCCTTATCTAGATAAGTCCTTCCGCTTTGCTGACTCTCAAATAGAAAACCAATTTTAGGTTTTAAGGTTGAGAGAAAAGTGCAAGCCCAAAAGCCCTGCATATTAGTTGGGGGTACCTCGCAATTTTATCAGCCACTCCATAATTTTTTGTGGAGTTGTTGGACATTACAATTTGATACCTAAAATTGTTCCTTGATCATCACTAAGTATATAACAAATCAAACTCCATAAATTTCTAGAGATAAATACAAAACAGAACTTCACAAATAACAAGTATTTCGAAATTTCAACCACTTCATATCGGAATGAAATACATGATCTTACAAAATAGTAAAACATGACTAGTTAAAAAAAAATACATCAATCTCTAGAATTAATCTTTGGAAATAGGAAACACCAGTATGGCTTTTAAATTCAGCTCGATTGTTTAAATCCACAATGCCATCTGCTTCCAAGAATTGACTCAAATGCTTATAATCCAAATGTTGTTGTCAATCGTGCAAAGAAAAAAAATAAAACAATCAATACTTTCTCACCAGAATTCACAAGAGAAATAAAATTTCAACCCAAAATCCAATTAACAAAAACTTATCATACAGATAAGCATTCTCTGCACTTCTCCAACTCCGAAACACACTCTTCTTTATCCCATAAACCTTTCAAGAACTTATTTGAATATCACCTACACAAAGTCAAATTACGCACTAACTGGTTAGTGTTCCAAGAAATTTTTTAACACAAAAAGAAAAAGTATAAAATAATAGTCTACAAAAAAAAATCCCCATTCACCACAAAATGTCGTGTTTTTCTGAAATTCAAGCACAAAAGCTTCTAAAACAAAAACCCATAAAGAAAACAAGAAAAAGATTACCTTTTGAAACAGCTGTGATAGGCAGTCCTAAGATGAGCACAAAGCGAAGTTGCGGAAGTCGACGACCAATTCTTGTCCCTCCTTAGAATTCACATACCCACAGATTAATAGAATTCAATCATACAGTTGAACTGTTGGATTTCACTCCCCTTAAACACTCCAAAACACTGCTGCAATTTTCTTCGGGGGCAGATAATACACACGATTGATTTCTTGACAGGTACTCCAGCTCTCTTGTGCGTGCTGTCTCATATAGCGACGAAAAGTTCTGGACTTTCGATTTGAAGTCCAAAACAACGTAACCGATCCCTGCCCAATTTTCAATATGAGACCATTAACTCTTTACCCTTTAGCCCATTAATCCATAAATAAAATAACATAGCTATACTTTTTGATTGAACAATGACATTTTTTGTCTCATTTGTTTCAATTTTCGGAGTTGCTAAAAGTAAAATTCGAGAAAAAGAACCGATTACATGGGAAATATTTCAGGAAGTTATGCAGGGGCATTCTGTATTGTTGAATAGAGCACCCACTCTGCATAAATTAGGCATACAAGTATTCGAGCCCGTTTTAGTGGAGGGACGTGCTTGTTAACAATGGATTTATTTATTTTTTTCATTTTTGATTATACTACGATAAATTTTATTTTTAATCAAGTAATTTGTATATATTTTTTTATTTTAGTCTTTTTTTGACTCGAATTTATCATGTTAAAAAAAACAAAAAATAAAAGTGAAACAACTCTAATCAATTTTGCACCAATGACAATCAAATATAGCAACACATACACTTGTTAGAACTCCTTGTTTTCGTGCTAGTCCTAGTGTAAATTTTGAGAATCAGCCTTGTTTGATTGAACTTTTAGATGATTATTATATGTAATTCTCTATAAATGTAATTTCCTATTAAAAAATAAAAATAAAAATGATCCACTTAATTTTTATATTTAACCCTTGAATCGGTCCGTGTGTGTATATCTTCAGCACTCCCGCCGTGTCTGGCTGACCGAGATTCACATTTCACACTGTTTGTGGCCTAAAAGGACAACAATGGCGGAGCAACAGAAACCACGATACTCACAATTCAAAGGCCAGCCGCGGCTCCCCAAATTCGCCATTCCTACTCACTATGATATCAGACTCAAGCCTGACCTCATCGCCTGCAAATTCGCTGGCGCCGTTAAAATCTCCGTTGACGTCGTTTCCGACACGAAGTTCCTTGTCCTCAACGCTGCCGAGCTATCCATCAATCCTAAATCCGTTATCTTCGCTGCGAATGATAAGGTACCCTTGTTGTTGTCGTCATCGAATTGGCGCGTTCGCGTCCTCGTGATTTTTGTCAAAACCTAAGTTCCAATAAGGGAAAAACTTATATGTGTATTTTTGGATTTGACTAGGTTGTGGAATCGGTGGAAGTGGAGGTGTGTGAGGATGATGAGATAGCGGTCGTGGAGTTCAAGGAGAGTTTGCCCATTGGAGTCGGGTTTTTGAGCATGGAATTCGATGGGACACTGAACGATAGGATGAAAGGATTTTATAGAAGGTTATTTATTTTCTTTTTAACGTAGTCCTGCGTACTTTTGCATGCGCGTGGATTTTTCTACTTTGTCATCTTCATTCTGATATTGCCTTGAAAACAAGGGAAATTGTATCACTATATCTGTCGTAGATGCAATGTGATAAAGTGCGTTGGAAAAGTTTTGGGGAATTTACTTGAATTTTGGATCAAATGGCTAAACGGGAAACTTTTGTTTAACTACTATATATGTGCTACAGTAATAAAATGATAATGAGTATGATTATGTTTGTCGGGAAACTCACCTTGCTGATTTTTTCACCAAATTCTAGCAGTGTGAAATGAGAAAAGGTGTCCTTCAAAGCCTCTTCCTGTACACACCACACCCTTTCACTGTAGATGATGCTAAGAGAAATGAAAAGCTTACTTCTTGAATTGATTACCCAATTTTCTGCTTTTTTCTTTACGGTGAACCTTTTGTTAACTATTGCTCTGTTCTTTTATGGGTCTTAATCGATTTAATGCCTTTATCAGCTCCTATGAACATAATGGTGAGAAGAAAAATATGGCTGTTACACAGTTTGAACCAGCTGATGCAAGGAGATGCTTTCCATGTTGGGATGAGCCAGCTTGTAAGGTACTCCATAGATGTTTGTGGTGTATTCTATAAGAATTCTTTGCAGTAAATATTAGTTATTTAGTTCAATTAATTGTAGACCCAATGTGATCGGGTTAATTTTATAATTTGTTGATACGGAGCTAAGTTCTATATACATCCTGAATGAGTTTTTCACATCTATTTCAGAAATGTGTGAGTTAAAAGGAGTAAGAACCAGAAATTGCCCGCCTATTACTTGTCAGTCCTAATGGTCATCATAGGCCTTTTCTAGTATACTAGTTTGTGTGTACATAAGTCTTATTTATGCAGTCTCATTATCTAACCTGAACATGAATTCCATAAATCTAGTAGCGTGAAACTTGTTTAGCTAGTGCAGAATGGGTTGTACTTTTTCCTGAAATATAATGTAAATGCCGCAGCATTTATTAGGTTGCAGATATTACTCAATCTAACCTCATTTTTTAATTCAAATAATTGTTCTCGAGTGCTTGAAGAGTGACCCATATCCTTGATTTGTTTCATGTCTGCAATTCAGGCCACTTTCAAGATTACATTGGAAGTTCCTTCAGAACTAGTTGCTCTTTCAAATATGCCTGTCTTTGAAGAAAAAGTGAATGGAGATCTCAAGACAGTGTATTATCAAGAATCACCAATCATGTCAACTTACTTGGTGGCAGTTGTTGTTGGCTTGTTTGATTACGTTGAAGATCATACACCTGATGGTGCAATTGCGACTTTCCTTTATCTTGTGTCAATACTATCTCATTAATATTACTTCATGTTTTTGATCATCTAATTCCATGTTTCTTAGGAATTCTTGTTAGGGTATACTGCCAGGTTGGCAAAGCTAGTCAAGGAAAATTTGCCCTGGATGTTGCTGTTAAAACACTTGGCCTTTATAAAGAGTATGCTGTGAATTTCTATAGTTTCATCTTCTTCAACACTCTGAGTTGTGCAAATTATATTATCATCAAGCCTATAATTTGAGCTATTAAATATTAGTTAATTCTTATGCTATGCTTTCTTAGGGGATAACTGATTTTACATTGATACTTTGCTAAATTAAAAATACCCAGCTATTTTGAGGTGCCATATTCATTACCCAAATTGGACATGATTGCAATTCCTGATTTTGCTGCTGGGGCTATGGAGAACTATGGTCTTGTGACATACCGAGAAACAGCATTGCTTTATGATGATAAGCATTCTGCGGCGGCGAATAAACAGAGGGTGAATGAATGCTTATTATCAATTAAGTTTCTATTTATTTCTTTGATTACTCTATACGCAATAAATATTTCATGGTGATTGAGTTTCATATTCTTAGTGTGTAAATAATCGTCTTATCTTTTATTTAGGTTGCTATTGTTGTTGCTCATGAACTAGCACATCAGTGGTTTGGTAATCTTGTGACAATGGAATGGTGGACTCATTTATGGCTGAATGAGGGATTTGCTACATGGGTATCCATTTGATTCAAGTTTTAAGTGCTTGTGTGTAGGTCATGGGGTCATTTACAATTTTTATATGTTTGGCCTTTTTTATTGTCAGGTTAGTTATTTAGCCGCTGATAGCTTGTTTCCAGAGTGGCAAGTTTGGACGCAGTTTCTTGAACAGAGTACAGAGGGACTTCGACTAGATGGGCTTGCAGAATCTCATCCCATTGAGGTACATTGCAATTGTTGGGTTTCATTGCACTTCCTACAATATAGCTTTTGTGGATCAAAATGGTTTACTGTCATTGGTTAAAGTGAAGCAGTTTATTTTTGTACTGAGTTGTTAAGATGTATCTTGAAATTTTAACGGAGTCGAATCTCTCTTCCCAGGTGGATATTAATCATGCTGGTGAAATTGATGAAATTTTTGATGCAATCAGTTACAGGAAGGGTGCGTCTGTCATTCGGATGCTACAAAGCTACCTTGGGCCTGAATGTTTTCAGGTTGATTATTTGGTTTCGAAATTTCTTTCATTTTCCAATATTTTAAATTTCAGCCAGTTTTAAAGTTGCAGCCCGTTAAATTGGTATATGAACTGTATTGAGCTCTAAATTTGTTAGAATCGTGAATTTATCCTCAGCAAAAAAATATAAAATTAGAAGTATTCTCCTCCTTATCACATTTGCCTGGTAAACAGTATGTGGGTTGCGGAAAATTCTATCCACCTGACGTATGAATTCAAAAACGCTCGACTGTGTAAATGTTTGTTAAAGTCATCCAGGTTGTGCAGGAATGTTAAATATCTTTCTTCGCAGTTGTTCATAATAAAGTTGGTGTTGATTCTTGTGATTCTTCTAGAGGGCACTTGCATCGTACATTAAAAGATATGCTTGCTCAAATGCAAAGACGGAAGATTTGTGGTCAGTTCTTCAGGAAGAATCTGGTGAACCTGTGAACAAGCTCATGAACTCTTGGACAAAGCAGAAAGGCTATCCTGTTGTTTCAGTGAAAATGAGAGACCAAATTTTGGTGTTTGAGCAGGTTATCTGATGACGCACTTGTATTATCGACTTTTGAGAAGATTGCTTTGTTTGCTTATAACACTACCACTTTTCTTATGAACATTAAATAATTCATGGAAGATCTAACTGCTTGTCTCATTTATCAACAGTCACAATTTTTGCTCAGTGGTTCTCATGGTGATGGTCAATGGATAGTTCCAATAACTCTCTGCTGTGGCTCTTACTATTCCCGCAAAAGTTTCTTGTTGCAAACCAAAAATGATACTCTTGATGTGAAGGACCTTTTTAGTGGCACATCTGGTAGGCCTTGGATTAAGATTAATGTGGATCAGACTAGTTTCTTTCGGGTGAGGTATGATGATGACTTATCAGCCATGCTAAGGGATGCAATAGAAAGAAAGTCTTTGTCAACCAGTGATAAATATGGTAGTTTTGATTTTCTGTTGTTTCTCATCTTTCTTGACGGTAGAGGGGATAATTTAACTTCAGTTTTTCTATTGAGCAGGAATATTGGATGACTATTACGCATTGTCCATGGCATGCCAGCAGTCCCTGACCTCTTTGCTGTCTTTGATGGCTGCTTATCGCGAAGAGCATGATTACACCGTCCTTTCAAACTTGATCGGTGTAAAGTTCTCAATTTAAAGTTGTGCTTTTATTTCAAATATTGTCTTTTCTCGTTATCAATTTCCTCAACAGTTTACACGACATTTTGGTACTGCAGATTGCCTCTAAAGTTGCAAGAATTGTTGCTGATGCTGCTCCTGAATTGCTGGAAGATCTTAAATTATTTTTCATCAACCTTTTCCAGTATTCTGCAGAGTATGTTCATCATAGTTTTCCAATCTCTTCAAAACACACTGTTATTTTCACTTGTTCTTGCATGCCCTTTTCGAGTCATCTCTTGTTTTGTAAATGTATTCAAACACCCACATGCCTGGCTTCCGTTTGGGATTTGAATGACAATTAGTTCAGATTGCACAAGTCATCTTTGTACTGTCATGTTTTCATTTTCATGATTCCTGAAATGACCTCAAGAGGTCCTGCCACGTTCCAGTTAATCAAGACCTTTAATAACCCATAGATCCAAAAGCTCTATGTATTGATGATGTCTGGAAAAAGATTATCCACTTGCCGACACCAAAGTGTTATTTTATCAGGCCGAACGTCACAACACTGTGTTCATGTAATATACTAATAACTATTTGTTTAGGGCTATAGAGCTGGTGTGTTCATCGATCCCTTAAGGCTTAATAGTCACATATTGACATTTTTACGCATGGTTCTATTTCTTTTCTTTTCAACAGGAGGCTTGGTTGGGATCCTAAACAAGGAGAAAGCCACCTTGATGCCATGTTACGAGGGGAGCTCTTGACCGCATTGGCTGCTTTTGGGCATGACACAACACTAGATGAAGGAAACAGGCGCTTTCACTTGTTTTTGGAAGACAGAAATACACCCGTTCTTCCTCCTGATTTGAGAAGGGTGAGTTGTTGGATTGGCTGCAGTGGATATCTATGAATATTCGGTGTTTGCTAACAGCTCTCCCGTTTTCCAGGCAGTATATGTTGCTGTAATGCATAACGTGAGTAAATCAAACAGATCTGGGTATGAATCTCTTCTAAAAGTCTATAGAGAGACCGACCTCAGCCAGGAGAAGACACGAATTTTAGGTTCAACATCACTATTTGGTGTACCTTTTATTATGAACAACTTTTGAAACTCCTATAAAAGCTAATTTTTCACCCAGGTTCACTGGCGTCCTGCCGGGATCCTGAAATAATTCAAGAATTTCTTAATTTTTTGTTTTCTCCTGAGGTACTGTTGATATGTTTCAGTAAATTTTTTAAGTTTTTGTTTACAGCATACTTTTCTTTCAGATTCTCTACTTATTCCTCTTACTTATGCAGGTAAGGAGTCAAGATGCTGTTTTTGGACTGTCAGTTAGCAAGGATGCTCGTGAAGTAGCTTGGAATTGGTTGCAAGTAAGTATGTGCGGTTGCTGTCTGTGGATGGATATATTTGCTTATGAATATGACAAAGACGATAAAAAAAACATTGATTTTGTTTATGGTCTGTGTTGAAGATTTGCTTAATTAGGTGCTCCGTTTTCTTTTCCATATTGGCCTAACCTAAACCTGTACTGGAGAGAGCACAATTTGTTGACTTTCATAAAACATATCTAATGAGTTCATGGTGTTGCAAAAGAAAAACTTTCCCACTCCATTTTAATACTTTTGTTATCGATGATTTGGTGTACAGCACAATTGGGATCAGATTTGTAAAACTTATGGTGCTGGATTCCTTATAACTCGCTTCATCAGTGCAATAGTATCACCGGTTTGTCTCTTTCTCCTGTGTACTTCAGTTGTCTCTGCTTTTGGTATTTTTGAAGATTCTGGTGGTTTGTACATGACAATTTACGTTATTTGTTATGCATCAGTTCTCTTCTTATGAGAAGGCTGAAGAAGTAGAACATTTTTTTGCAAGCCGAATGAAACCTTACATTGCCAGGACGTTAAAGCAAAGCATCGAAAGGGTTCACATCAATACCGCATGGATCAGAAGCATTCAAACTGAAAAACATCTTGCTGAAGCTGTGAAAGAGCTAGCATATAGGAAGTATTAGACACGGTTTTTTTTAACAGTTTGGCTGTTAACGTTCTTGTTTCTTGCTGTGAAAACTTACAACAAAGCCTAACCCAATAAAATTACGTATACATCAGTTATAATTTAATTATAAATGCTGATTTATTCCTCGTCTTAAGAATTTGGTATCATCCTGTTTGATATTTACTGGTTTGTGTTGATTGATATATTTTTAGGACCCAACTTTAGCATTATTTACATAAACCAATCTATAAAGAATTTAGCGCGATTTTCTGGCTCGACCCAATTGTCGTAATTGGCCCGCCAGGTAAAATTAAGGTTCAGACGTGCATTTTTCAAGAAATCCGTGTTCCTAGTGATTTGCACCAACCTCAGCAGTTCACATATCAGGCATTTCATTCATTTGTAGGATCGTCACGTTGATGAAATACATAAAATGAAGTGAAATACCTCTAAATAGGATACCAAGGTCAATCAATATACCATAATGCGCACTGATATTTATTCTAAGGGACTCCATTTCCTATATATCAGATAGCTCAATTTACATCAAGATTTCCATTCTAGTTAAGCTACGAAAAAACATATTCTAAGATGAGAAATTATGCAGAAATGCTTTATTCTAGGTTCGGTTCTTGATCTTTCTTCGAGCTTTCAAGTCTATGACAATGACAGTAATGTTGTCCTTACTGCCCTTCTGAAGTGCACGATTCGACAGGAACTCCGCTGCTGCCTGAGCTGCAGGATCAATTCCTTCACCCCTTTCTGTCGGAAGCGTGGCACCATTGTTTTTATGCCATAAGAGTATTCTTCTACGAGCCATATCACAAGCTTCCTCGTTTGTCATTACATCCCACAAACCATCGCTTGCCAGAATGAGGCAGTCATCTTCCCTAGCTCGAGGAACAAACATTACTTCGGGATCTGGAATAATCCAGGGTTTCAAATATCTGTCGCCTGCAACACCCAAGAAGACCATGAACATTTAAAATTAAATGGGTATCACATATTTCTGGTTTTTCTCAATGAATCTGATAAATCAGTGCGATTCGGGTAAAAAATGGTTCAACCCCAACTTCAATCCAAGTCACACTCAAATTCAAAATAGTTCAATTCCTAGTGTTGAACCGGTTATAAAAATTCGAGATTGAGCTAAAAAATATGAAATTATGGCTATTTGGTGAACTCCATAGCTTGAGGGGCATGATCCACACCTTTAAGTTAGAAATTAAAATGTAAATGAATGAAAAAGATCAATGCCAAGGACATACCGATAGACCTAGACATCGCAAGCACCCCGAAGACACGATGTCCATTCCACTGTATCACCTTGCCTCCAGCTGCCTCTATTCTTGCATATTCATCTTCCCGGTTCGGCTAACAAACAGAAGAGAGTATTATCAGAATCGCATTGGTTAGATTTTTCTCCTTACATAGACCAACACAACATACTTTATGATCCACAGAGAGTGCCACAGGTTCTTTGCCACGACAGAGCACAGCCCTTGAATCGCCACAGTTGGCCACAATAATATGTGATGAACAAACTAAGGCAACAACAGCAGTTGAACCAACAGTTTCAGGAACAACAGGATTAAGTGTGGCTTTTCCTCCGACCTCATCATCAACCTTGATAAAACATTTAGAAAATGCAGTTCTCCACTGCTCTTCACAACCGTGCTTGCTAATTCCTTCATTCAGAGTCATCTTGATAGCTTCCAGCTCCTCAGCCAAAGCAGAATGGAGACGATCTCGACAGTAATTTGCAACCTGAAGATATACTTATTAGTTCTACATATCAAGCACAAGTGTTTTCAAGTTTAAAAGTACTCATCAAAGTGAGAAAGAGAAACATACATGCAAGCCTCCATGACCATCATAGACTCCAAAGAAATGACCCGTCAATTGACTTAACCTTGAATTCACCCCATCAATGAATTGATCACCAGTAAGCATTTGAATAGGAATTTCAAGAAACCGAGGTATTGTTGCCACTGCATCTTCCATTTCTGGTCTCCTACCGCACACGGATGTAAACCCCCAGAGAGGCACATAGTCGACCTCGAAAATGCTCCGAACAAATCTTCCACTTGGTCCTTTATCCAACTGGACAGAGGCCATAGATGATTTTGAGCCACCACCGTTTACAGCCTCTTCCCCATTCCCTACTTTCACAGTCAGAGAGTCACCTAAATTTGTGCAAATGAGTGGATTTCCTAAATCTCCGGTAGTGGAAACAAGATCGGCATCACATGTGCTCTTCTCGACCTCTAAAAAATTAGCCCCAATTCCAGAACTCATCTCAAATCCTAAAAAATCATCACCGCATAAACTACTAGAATCACTCACCACAGAGAGTGAACAAGAGTTGTCAAGAAAAAGGTCACCCTCCAATGACGAGGAACCATCCTCTTCACTTTCATGGATTATAACATTGGTTGGCAGCCACTGGCTTTCGTCCTCAGAAGTCAAAGCCATGGCAGAAGAAGCCCCACTTCTATTCTCCTCTAATCCCGACAGTGCTGTAAAACTAACTTCACTACCTGAATCAGCAAAACTTGAATCCTCATTATCAACTTTCCCACTAGTATCAAAACGAGGAAACAAGCTCGTAGAGTCTTCCATTAACTCAATCCTCGTAGAATCCATACAACTATTCAACCTCAGGTTTTCAAATATAAAATTACCTAATTCAAAAGGCACTTCCACCGCCTGGTACATCTCTTCCATCGCTATCACAATCTAAATTGCTAAAGTTACCCAGACGCCGCCCATCTAAAACTACAAGACCTGTCATAGTTAAGCTAATTCATCGCCTTTAGAAAATATCAAGAAAAATCTGGAAGTACCGACTCAATCCCATGCCTCAAAATTTACTGTTGAATTGGCACCCAACTTAAAAATCCTTAAAATGAAAATGAATTATCTGACCCGGCAGCCAAATATAGAAACCAAGAAGCACCCTCGGAAAGAGGTCACCACATACACAGAGAGATTTTATTAGTGAACCTTGTATCAACTCCTTATTATCTGCATCAAGAACAACGCACTTGAAATCAAAAGCAGGAAAAAAAAACCTCTAAGTTTAATCAAATAACTCGAAATAAAATTCAAGAATCAAGACCAACAAAATAGAGCAAGCCCTTTATCCATCCACAAAAAAAAGGAAACAAGTGAAACAAAAACGAAAACAAAAAAATAAAAGATAGACGACAAAAAGGGATCGTGTAAAAGAACCTAGGAAAGACAAGTTCAAGAATCACAAGGAATTCCTGAAAAGAAAAAAAAAGGCAACTTTTTTCATCCAATTAAAACTTTGAGTATCCTGGATCTGAGGCAACCCATGTCAACCCTTCTTCAAATCTTGAGCTTATTTTTTTAGTCCAACTCTCTCTTTCTACCAGTACGATTAATTTTAACTACAATAATCAGATACCATCAAGATATTATTTAATATTTACAATGAAAAAGAGTGAAAACTATGTAAGCTGTAAAATAACACAACCAATTAGGGAAAAAAAACTTCTTACTACTCGTTTGCTTTAAAGAAACTCTCCAGTATCCACCGTCCTCTCATTTTCTTGAACATCTGCAGGAAACAGACGGGAAAGACATAACAAAATCAAGAACCCAAGAAATCGGGTGAGCTAAAAAGCGTTGAAAATGAAATTATGCTTTGGATTGTGCTTTTTATAGTGTCTTCTTAAGCCCATTTTAGGACTTGGGAGAGCATCTCAATTAGTGGGGACTGGACAGTGGGGAAGCGTGCAATCAATCAATTTGATTAAAAATAAATTAAACACAGTAAACTGATATTTAATTATCGATGATTCAATTCGACGACGCTGTGCAAAAAGATAGAGATTATTATTTTATTGTCATAAAATAAAATAAAAAAATCTTGGTGAGACAAATGACGGACAGATGTCAAATCGAAGTGGGCATGATAAATTATCACCACCCGTTGGACCTTTTCCCAACCTCCAATAGTAAAATTTTGCTCAAAGTTTTAATTTTTTTTTCCGCTGCATAAAGACATAATTGCAATTTTCTTATTCTATTTATATTTATAATAAAAATTAATAATTTTTTTTATAAATCTAGTTAAATTAGATATTTATATCATAAATTTGACATATAAAATAATTTTACAAGAGTTTTTTGTACAACCATTTATTTCAAAGAAGTAATTTAGGTGGGTTTATTTTGAGATTTAAATTTAATATATATATATATATATAAATTCTAATTTCCAAAAACCCAATATGCTGTATTATTGATAAAGATGAAATAAGTTTGTTAGAAAACTTTTAAAAAAAAAGCAAAATATTGAAGATAATTATTTGAGTAAGTCTCTTGTGAGACGGTCTCACTACTCTTTATCTGTTAGACGGATCAATCCTATCGATATTCACAATAAAAAATAATACTCTTATCATAAAAAGTAATACTTTTTTCATAGATGACCAAATAAGATATCCGTCTCACAAAATACGACCCGTGAGACCGTCTTATACAAATTTTTGTCTAAATAATATTATTTATATAGGAGCAATTTTAAGAAGAATAGCATAAAAACAAATCAAGCTATCAACATGGTTATTATGTGATGTTCTTGCGGAATATCAAATTTGTCTCAAATCTCAATTATATAAGTTTGTTTGTTTGATTGAAAATTTTATTTATATCAACAACTTTTCAATTTTTTTATTTTTTATAATTTCTTATATAATTTTTTTTTACAATAGTTAGTTAATCACAAGACATTAAATCAAATAGGGATATATTAGGAAAATAATAGAAAAAAATATCGTCAAATATGGATGAGTAGGTCTCTTGTGAGACGGTCTCACGAATATTTATCTGTGAGACGGGTTAACCTTACCGGTATTTACAATAAAAAGTAATACTCTTAGCATAAATAGTAATAGTTTTTCACGAATGATCCAAATAAGATATATGTCTCACAAAATAGACCCGTGAGATCGTCTCACACAAATTTTTGTCAATATGGATATATGTTTATATATTCGAGACTAACGAACAAAAATAAAATAAGTCATATATAATTGAAACAGAGGGAGCA
Source organism: Primulina huaijiensis (assembly GCF_012295235.1). Lineage (NCBI taxonomy): Eukaryota > Viridiplantae > Streptophyta > Magnoliopsida > Lamiales > Gesneriaceae > Primulina > Primulina huaijiensis. The sequence continues at coordinate 17,511,234 of NC_133311.1, read as the reverse complement.
GCCGTTTAGGATATAAGTAACATTTGACTTGGTTTTTTAATTTTGTAGATAGCCATTATGCGATATCCCCAAATCACTAGTCGTAAAAATTTTTGATTGTCTGCCTGTGATGTTAGACTTCGGGTTGTTGTCATAAGTTGCATGATTGCATCCAATTATCCATATTCTTTTTCTTACAACGATAAGCGTGATCACTCGTGCAAGATAAATATAAATTGTTGAATATATAATATCTTCGGTATACTAATAACATGTTCGATATCCTAATGATAGATTTATCTGAGTCACTATAAGAAACTTAATGTGACATATTTAATTTATTCGAATAAATATTGGTAAGAAGAATCGAACTCTTGATTATTGGTCAAATGTTAATATATTTTATCAACCCGGATATCTCCTAAGACTGAAATATTTACTTATTTTAAACAACTTAAATTTGTTAATGTATTTGATACCATACATAAGATTTCTTCGATGACGTTTGTGATGCTATAAAATTTGTAGAGATTAGGGATATTATGTGTCTTTTTAAATATTAATAATAAATTACATTATTTATCTTACAAGTATTTTTTTTATTCAAGTATTTTAATCTTTTAGATTTAGATTTAGATTTAGATTACACTTAATTTTTTACAAATATTCATTTAACGGGCTCAATATTTTTTTCGTTGAATCATATCTATTAAGCTAGGCCCTATTACTAATGGGCCTAGGCCCTTCAGATATCCATTATAAGCATTCAAAAACCTAACTCTGCTCCAAATTTCAAACCCTCAAAACCACTCCGGATCCCACTCCCACTGTCTCTACATTTCCTGCAGTTATTCTCGGATTATTATGGCGAACGTAGCAGAATCCGCAGTTCCGAATAGAGAAGAGGAGGAAGACCCCCATCCAGCGGCTGAAGATGAGGATACCGGAGCACAGGTGGCCCCGATCGTCAGGCTTGAAGAAGTTAGCGTCATTACCGGCGAGGAGAATGAAGAAATTATTCTTAATTTGTGAGTGATCTATTCTTAGACGTAATTTTGAGTAAATGGTGAAATCTTAGTTTCTGGGTTGTTAGTTGTTTATGCCCTGGATGCAAGTTGAGGTAGCTTGTTTTTTACGCGATCGACGTGATGCTGGTGGTTTTTTTGGATCGATGCAATAGTTTGTACGGTTTGGTGTTGTTGAATGGGCTGTGATTCGCTGGGGCTTGAAGTTGTGCTTTCTACTTACTTTGTTGGAGTTTTTAGAATGTTTTATTTTATCTGCTTGATTGATTGCTGTAGGTTTGTGATGCTGTATTTTTTTTATTTTTTCTGTTACTGTTCCACGTGTGATAATGCTCTGGTTTTGAAATTATCACTAAGTGCTGATTATGTGTGATTGATAGGAAGGCAAAACTGTACAGATTTGACAAGGAAGGGAGCCAATGGAAGGAGAGGGGAGTTGGAACTGTGAAGCTACTGAAGGACAAGGTGAATGGAAAAGTTAGGCTTGTCATGAGGCAGAATAAGACCCTAAAAATTTGTGCCAATCACCTTGGTAAGCAAATAATGTTACTCCTATTTGGTAATTTATAGTTATCATTCTGTTTTCATCTATCTGAACAAATGTATTAATGATCTTTGTTCAAAGAATTGTGGAATTTGACAATAAGGTGGCATTTATGTCTAAATTATTGGTTTTCATTGGTTCCTACAGTGCTGCCCGCGTTTTCGGTTCAAGAGCATCATGGGAATGACAAGTCTTGTGTATGGCATGCTGCTGATTTCGCTGATGGAGAGCTAAAGGATGAGACCTTCTGTATTCGGTTTCCGTCGGTTGAGAGTGAGATGCTCTACTCTATCTCCTATTTGGTTTTAGTTTGATTTCTTACTAATTGGAATACCGAATAATTTGATTTAATTTGAATTTTGTACCACATTTTCCAGTCCAAGCATCGTATGATATGTTGATTGGAGTGGTGTTCTAATGTGCCTTCACTTTGATATGGCAGTTGGGGTTATATATGTCTCGCCCCTTTTCGTTGGCATATAGTTGTCATCTGAAATTACTTGGGGTTCTGTAGGAGTCTAGGACTATTTGTGATTTCCCTTTTAATGACTGAAGGTGGAATTGGACTGATTTTTTTATGAAAATTGTTCTTTGGTTTCGTATGAAAATTGCATTCTGTTTAATTTTTTTTATGTCCTCTTTTACTCTAATTATGGGTTACAGATTGCAAAGCTTTCAAGGATAAAATTGAAGAGATCACTGAATCTCTGGCGCAGCGTGGTGGAGAGAGTGAAGAAGCCAACGCAGCTGCTGATCTTCTTGAAAATTTGAGTGTTGAAGGAAAAGATAGTGAAGAGAAACCAAAGGCAAAAGAGGAGGCACCTTTATCCGAGGGTGAGAAAAAGGATAAAGATCAGTAGCAAGAAAATCTGTGAGGATAAATAAGCTCTTTGGAGGCAGACGTCTTGGTTTTTGTTGACAAGGGTCGAAGCATGGGTTATTATTCAGTTGAGAGGAAACCTAGTACTGGGTATTGTTTTCATGGATGGTTTATGGTTTTGGTTTGTCTTCTGGTTCTTAGTTGGTGTCAATTGGTGAGTGTTTGTTTCCGAGTTTGGGTTACCTTTATATTTGTTGCTTTATACTGGGTTCATGCTCTACTCTTTACGTACAGGTTATAACCTATAATATACTTCTATTTGTTGGTCTTAACTCTTGAGAACTATTCTTTTTGCTTCTATGTATTATAGCCCATGCTTTACATTTGTTTCCTTGTTAAATGTCTTTGTTATCTCAAGTGTAAAGGTGAGACTGCTTGGTCTTTCGATAAATTTAGAAGCCGAGTTTTTATGGTCCAAAGCCTAGGCTTGTTGAAGATCGTGGGAGATTTAGAAATGAAACATTGTGAATATTCCCTTGGTCTGCACTTTGTGAAAATCAATGTACTTTCCGAGTTTGAACTCACCTTGTGGCCTACTGATTAGCTTAAGGTTGAGTAGTTTTATTTGAAATAATGTCTTGGGTTCAAGCACTTGCATGTGAAAATTGTTCACATGCGATACGATCTCTCATGAGATTGATGTAGACACTCATAAGACTCATCAGCTGCCCAAAAAATTCATTTTATTTTGCAATGTATATTTTCAAATTGCAATAAACCCTTTTAAATTTTACGCAAAAAGGAAGAAAAATGTTCTTTGGGAGGTCAACGTTATCAATTGTTATGAGTTCAATTCTTCTATCAACAACTTCTCAGACATGAGTTTCCTGTCAAGATTTCTTATTTTTCTCATACCAATTGTGCAAAACTGGAGTCATAGCATACTAATAGAAAGACAATGCTAGTCTCACTCATTTGTTATCCCCTTCCCCGCGTGTCATGTTTTTATGCAGTCTGGTAAAATATCGGTTTATTGGTTTGAAAACTAATGATACGTGATTGCTTACTTCCTACCACGTTGACTTTTCAGTCGACATTAACAAACAAGATTCACACCAAGTTTGACATGCGAACAATTCAATATTGTTAAACTAATTCCAGTTTGGTGTCAGTTGAACGTTTACTTCAACCTCAAAGTCGGTTTGTTTGAGTTCAATTTTATTTATGTGCTATTGTACGTAAAAGATTCGAATCAAGATTCAAGTTTCTTCTGGGCTCGTAATATTTTAGTATGTTTATAAAAATATTAATTAATTCAAGAGTTGTCAAATAAAAATTTGAGATAAAAATTCAATGTGTTTAATTGTCAACATTTAATCTAAATTAGAAAAATGGATGACCTCAAAAAGTCGAAACACTAACGGGACTAAACCACTATTTTGTCATTAAGGAATACTCTTCTGAGACGGCAACCAAAAGTCCAAAACCCATGCTCAACTACTCTAATGGCGGTCCTTCTCTTACCAAGAATTATAGATTAAGGCTGCCCAAGATTGGGGGTTCTTCTCTGACATGGTTTGTAGACTGTTACGTTAATTGTGAAAAATAATTCAGAAAAGAAAGCAATCATACATTTTCATTTAAAAAAGAATTATATATTACGTCATAATCATCTTTTTTTCTTGATTGATTATTTCTGCCAATTTTTTTATTAGTGAATAAAATCTTATTTATTTATGCTTAACAATTTTTAGCAGAAGACAGGGTAAAGTTTAACTTAATTTTTTTTATTAGTTACCAAAAATATTATGTTATTGTATTACATATTAATTCAAATAATTACATTATAAATTTTAAAAATATTTCATTGGCAATAAATTTAAATTATACACTTGTGATGTGACATCATTAACCCAACGTATTAACATGAAATGACATCGACAGAAATAATCTCTTATCAAGATATCTTTCCGCTGTTGTTGAAAACACAACATACATCAAATGATGTGTTTTTTTTACATGAGATGATCAGCTGATCATCTCGTTTCGTCTGAAATTTTTTTAAATTTATCTGATACTGTGTGAGGTCGATCAGATGATCAACTAATCATCTCGTGTAAAAAGAGCACAACACCAGATGCTGTGTTTTTAGCCACAGAAGAAGATTCAAATTCCATATTTTTACTTTGACACAAAATAATATCTTGCAACATTTTCAACATGGAATCTTTAGTTTCTAATTAATTCAAATTTTTGAGAAACAAAAGAACGAATGGTTTAAAAAAATTTGGAATCGCAGACAGACAGACAAACAAACAAATGGTAAGTTTTTCATTTCACAGTTCGAAGATAAAAATATTGTAGTAACTATCATATACTTGTACAAGAACAACAATTAAATCAAACAAATAGACTTCAACTAATTGTAATGCATTAAAAAAAAAAAAAGAACTGATTGTAATGCACCTAATTATTGTTGATCAAAATCTAGAAATTAAAGTCCATTTCTCTGTAATTTCTATGTACCATGAATCAAACCTACAACACAAGAATCATCAATTTGCTCAAACCCCATCTAAGAGGGACTTAAAATGGGGCCTCTTGAGCAAATTATGACTGCATGTTCCTCAAAGAGGCAATACGGATCTATAATGTTATTTGAACGCCAAAATCTCTTCAATCTAAGATAGAAATGAGGTTCCAGCAAGGTTATGATGCAAAAGATTATGCGCAATCACGTCCCTCGCGCGTACCGCGTTCGCCGATCTAAAGACATTCTCAGGGACCATTTCATCATCAAAGAGCTCAAATTTAAGCGTTGGATCCAACCTCTCGCCCATCAGTTCGCATATGTTATGCAACACGCAGCACGCCCCAAGAACGACTGGCAAATCTTGAAGTTTAACTTCGGTTCGCTTCTGCAAACAACCCCATCTGCCTTTCAATCTAGCAAATGAATCTTTCGCAACCCTTTGAATATCTCCTATTTTCTCATTAAAAGCATGTTGAGTCCAAGTCAAATGTTGATGTGTGTAAGGAACTAATGTCCAATCCATTAAAGGTAATCCGGAGCCTCCAACAATCCAAACACCTTTATACAACCCAGCATTTGCCCTTTGGAAGAGCGTGGACTTTTCCAAAACCTGTTCATCCGACATTGAACCGGGGTAGCCGATGCAGACATCGGTGAGGACGCCCCTCGGATCAACGACCCCTTGAACAGTGATCGAATACGAGGTCTTTTGATTTCTTTCTGTATGCCTCCTGTTGAAATATGCTGCCACACTGATCTTTGGAGCAATGATTGGTATATGTGTTGTGTACATTGATCCAACCACATTAGGAATTCCAGACATCGAACTGAATTCATCCATAGTCCTCTTCATATTATCCTCATCCATCCACCTAAGATACTTGGGCATCAAAACACTGCTTATAGCCGAACAAACCTCGAGGACAAGCTTATGGCACGTAGAAATACCCAATCCAAACTTCTTAGAAACGAGCCTAAGCGGCTCTCCAGTGGCCAACCGCCATATGCACACGGCTACGCGTTGCCTTACGGGGACTGCATCCCTCAACATGGTATTTTCCTTGGCTACGGCAGAGTTCAGCTCATTACAGATCAAATCAAATGTACCCTTCCCCATTCTAAATGCTTTCTTGAATTCTTCCTCGGGAAAATCAGGACTGTTGCATTGATCCCACCAATCTTTGGACCTGTTTTTGACCCACAGCCGCCGCTGAGGGCCGGATGACGGAGTTTTATTGCTGGTGGTTACGTTTTCATCGTTAGAGACTGACTCATCCGCACTTGCACCTGCGATGGCTGATGCAGTAACGTTAACGGAAGTAAAAGCGTTCGCTTTCGCCTTTCTTTTACGTGTCCCGTCGTCGCGCTCAGCATCTTTGTGATATTCCTTCAACTTAAAAAAATAATCCATCGTAGCGATCCTTTGCTGGCTGTGATTATTCTCGAATCGAATCATTTCTTCTTGATTCACCTTCTTCATCTCTTGAAGATCGCTCTTTTCTTGATCATCCAGAAAATCCAACGAACTAATAATCTCGTTTAACCCCTTAGTCTTAACCCGCTTCTCATCCACTTCCGCACCCATAATCCCACCACTATCGTTCGCATTCACTTTTTTCCTTCTCTTAGTCTGCTGCTGTTGATGTTGCTTGTTTTCACTCATTTCAAAATGGGCTCTCCCTCAAAAAAATTCGATAGTACCGAAAACACGACGAGCAATAAGGTTGATCTGCAAAACCTGGAGACGTAAAAGTTCAAATACATATACGCAGTTAAGGCGTTTGATAAAAATCGTAAATTACCATGTGAACGCAGCGATAAATGTCAAAGTACAAAAAGTGGGTCGGGGTTTGAAACTTTCGCGTCTTGTGTACATACATAATTTAAGCATACAGGTGCGCTAGGTGTGAACCACTTTGAGATTCAGGGAAGTTTCTCATGGGCGAGCGAGACAAAGGACGGTGAGTTGGGAAAGCTCCTCGNATATAGTGTTCTAAAAAGCGTTGCCCAGGCGTTATCGCTCACCGATCAATGTGATGTATATAACTTTTTTTATTTTTTAAAAAGATCGTCTGACATATATTTCAATCAATTTATATTGTATAAATAAGAAAAATATGTCATTAATTTTAAGTTTGAATCTGATAGAAATTATGGAAAAATACGAGATTAACGAAAAAAGTTAGATATTTAGATTTAAAAAAAACCACCTAGACGCCGCCTAAACATGCAATGGACGACTATCCGGCTCCGATCTACCGCTTCTTAGAAGACTATATGTGTGTGTGTGAACATAAATGACATATATATATGTGTGTGAACATAAATGACCTTCATGTCAACGTGGGGTTCACATTTTATTTAATTAATCATTAATGGCATTGTTCACGCAACTCTTGTAAATTTAGATTTTTGTGGATAATTATTTAGTTTTTATATAGAACGACAAAAGATTTTATTAAAAATATTTGAAAATATTTTATTATAGTTTATGTTTATTGTTTGGATAAATATATATATTAAAAATATATATGCAATTTATATTAATAATATGTGAATTCTAAAATCTTGGAAAATGAATAAGGTAAGATACTTATGCGTATATAAATTTAATATAATAGATTTTTATGATACTTTATTAATGAATAATAAAAGATTACTTTTTAAAACAGATGTGGTATTTTTGTAAAATCCAATGCGTCACAAATTCGGATCACTACGAGTTTCATCCAACTAAAATTTGGAAGACTGATAAATCGTGTCTCCTACTATAACAACTTTAATTTAAACGGGAAAATCTTTTAGCTATCATGCTTTTGTAGAAGCTACTACACACAGACTTAATTAAACCACATAATCCGAAACTCGAATTGAATAAAGCTTCCTTCTTGTGAAAAAAAAAAAATTAACGACTTGATAATAAAAGGTTATTGAAGTTTTTATTGTATTTTTCCAAATGAAGAAGTCTCTTGTGAGACGAGTTGATTCGATTCATATATACGAAAAAAATATTTTTGATGACATAAAAAATATTATTTTTTCATAAATTGAGTTGGGTTGAAGATTCCTCTCATAAAATCGACATTCGAGATGATGTCATTGAAATTTTTGTGTTTTGGGAGAGTTTGAATGATAATTATGATTTATGGAGTTGTTAAAATTAAGATTTTTGTACGTATTAATTGAAAAGATAGCATACATGATGATCTTCACACCCATCCCTACAACATAAATTTAACATGTGGATCCAAATCATAAACCACTTGGTGTCCGTACAATACGGGGATAATATAATGATATATAATTTAGATTATTATAGAATTGGAGGCAAATTCACGAAGAGTTCAGATTTTTCTTACGCATATTTTCGACCCCCTCCAATTAAATACTATTGTTTTTCTTTTATTTTTTATATTAAAAAATATGAGGAGATTTAGTTTGATTTGACAACTTTTATAAATTTGATATTTGAATAATGACTGGAATTTTGACCCCCCGTCTGTTAGGCAGTGAACCCCGTACCCATTTCATTCGGTGTCAATATTTAATAATACCGACATAATAATATTATTATTATTATTTTGTTATATATATATATATGCTAGCGTCTATATAAAAAAATTCATGTTAAAGAAAAAAAATATCAGTATTTTAAAAAAAATTAAAAAGTAGATAAGATATAATTTTATATTGCAGATATTTAAATTTAGTTTGATATTACCAAATTCGGTTAATAAAAATATTCAATCGTTTAATATATAGTACAAAATACACAGATAATAGTAACAATTTGGTTTCGACAGAGAGAATTTTTATAAAGAGTCAATGAAACTTCTAATCAAAAGCGTGTCAAAAGATGCAATTTTATCTTCTATGGTGCATAGCAAATATTGACCAAGTAAAACCGAAATCGTGTTTGACTTGGTTGATTGATTCCAACGCTATTCAAAAGCGTGTCAAACATGCAATTTTATCTTTTTGTGGGTAATGACTCTGATTCGTCAATTGATACTAGTCGAGTTTAGTCTCATAACGCTGTTGATTAATTTTTTTTTTAAACCACAGTAATTTATCTCCTTTTCCAATTTGGATTCTTCAATTGCTCTTCTCTTTTATAAATCGGGGCATACGTACCGGTAGCTCTTGCTAAAATGAATAAAAAAATTTGGCAAAAACTTGTGTGAGACGGTCTCAGATGTCGNATATAGGTGTTTTAATGTATGAGGTATCGACTATTCCAAACGATCATCAGCATTGTAAATAAGCTAATAAATTATGCACGAACCAATTAAAATTCGTATAAGTGTTTTAACATACGCATTAGACGTTGGAACTTCAATGTGCTCTAATTGGATCTTATGGCTAGGGGTGGGAAAAAATACCGAATTTTCGATATACCGAGATTACCGTACCGAAAAAATACCGAATTTTCGGTATACCGAAAATTTCAATACGGTACGGTATACCGAATTTTTCGGTACGGTAACAGTATGCAATTTGAAAATTTCGGTTTTATACCGAAATACCGAAATATCGAAAAAATATACAAAAATTTTAAAATATATAATATTTTAAAACAATAATAAATTTATAAAAATTTTAAAATGTAAGGTTTTTTTCGGTACAAAACAATATATACCGATATCGTACTGAAATCTCGGTATACCGTATAATTTCGGTATAATCAGTATGCTAGTTATATGTATCGAAATTTTCGGGATGGTATCGGTATGAATTTTCTTATACCGTAATTTTCGATACGATATACGGTATAGAATTTTCGGTACGGTACGATACGGTATACCACCCCTACTAATGACGACAATAAAACTCATATTACATATATTAAAATCTAACTCAGCAAAATGAAAAAAATTTCCTCAAGTTTTAAAATATTGGGTGTCGTTCTTGTTTATTTTTTTCTTTTACTTTTGTTTAAATGCATGTTAATGTGTATAAAATGAGCTTTATTTATACCATATGAGTTACAAAAGAGAAAACTGGTGCCAAATAAACAATATTCGTTGGATTCATTGATTTCATGCAAAAAATGATCGAAACAAAAAAAATCAACTTACCTGGTAAAATCAAACTTTTAACAAATTGCATAACTAAAATCCAAAAGATGCCAATTTATAATACCAAAATCCTAATTTTCCCATATAAATAAGATAATAGTTTCACATGAATGAAAAAATAATGCTGCAGTATATATGCATATACGTTATCAGTTGAAAGTAGAGCATCGAAATACAATGATAAGACTACCTTCACATAAAACGCAGGCTGTAAGCTCCAAAACAATGTATATGAAAAATCTCGCCTTGGCTTCTCATTTTCCGAGCTAGCCGGTAGTTAACATGTCGAATCTGACCTACAAAGAAACCTTGTCTAGGGTACATCGAGGGTGTCGCGATGGAACCACTCCAAAGATCAAGTCAGTGTACACATGAAGTAGTAGGCCCAATAGCAAGTATGAGAATCGTGTTTCCAAAGATACTACGCAATTCTGATTGTATGATAGTGGTGGAATGAGCTATTATTTCTTCGATAGGGAACATCCCATGATACTAAGAATTGAGTTCGAGTTCGAGTTCGAGTTCGACTATCTATCTATAATTTAATTTTTTCTTATGATCCAATTCCTTGGTATCGATCGTTTGGTTTACTGCACGCAAGAACACGAAAGACTCTTCAGCTGTTGCATATACATAAGCCCTTCAACTTTCTAGATGATGTTACTGATCAATTTCAGAGACAACCGAAGCTACTTACCATTTCGCAGCTCGATTAATTTAGCTCAAGATCAGTATCTCTTTGTCCAGATGAGCTTCGGCCTCGTGGTGGACCTTTAATCATACATGTATATACTATATAGAAAATGGTACTTTTTTCATTTTTTAGATCTCCGATCAGTAACATGTTTTCGAGTAGGAGAAGCTCGAGAAATAAATCGAATTAAAAACCCTTCAAAACTATACTCAAGAAACAAGTGAACAATCAAATTAACTAAGGCCTAATCTGTGCTAATATCTTCATAGAAAAGGGTTGCAGTCCCACCATCGGTCTGTCGAAGAAACCAAGTCAAAAATTGCTGCTCTGAGAAAAGGAGAAAGTGGGAAGCCCTGTGAGCATCGAGTGCACTGGCTTGTCTCAATCAATACATACATATAGTGCAAAACAACAATTTTTACACAATGTTCACTGAGAAAAACTTGGAATTTTTAGCAAAATTTACAGGTTTTAAAATATGAATATTTCTTATATTTATACCTATATCTTCCTTGTCTGTCCTGGAAAATTTGAAATCAAAAGCTCGAATCAAGGAATTTTCTCTCTAACCCTTAATTTCCCATCCATTTCCTCCAAATTGCAGCATATATATGAGCCCTCCTGGAGTACCCTTCATGCCGTAATCTCCAAAACCACTCTTAAAATTTTTATGCTCAAGAACCCTGCATCGAGATTAAAATGCTAACACATAAACGAAGCACATAAGATTCAGATCAATTCATAATATGTCCTAAATGTAAAAGCAAGACAAAATACAGCAGAAAATCACAAACCCGCATTCATATATACATTATTACACCCTTAAAAATGCGTGTGTGTGGGAGAGAGAAGATGGGGTGACAGACAGAGAGTAAGCACCCATAGCTTCAAGCATGTGGGAATCTGTTTATGCAAGAAAATACCATGTGTGCTCACTCTCTTCTGTCACCTCCCTTACTTAATTCTTTGATTTTCACACTGTTGATTTTTTATTTTTTTTTAAAGACAAGATTGAGGAAACCCTATATTTTAGAAACCCTGGAACAGTGGTAACACAACTGTATCGGGCACTGTTCCATTAAAAGGAACACTGCTTTTGATTTGATATATCTGTATATGAACAAGTGCTGGTGCGTTGTGTGCCTTTATATAGGATAGGTTTGGAACGGTCCCCTCCCATCACCCTTGTATATATTATAATTATTGCCCTATACCAAGGAATAACTTTTTATTAATGTTTTAATTAACTGAAGGAATCATGTTGATAGATATATAATTATCATGTTTTAAATTCGATGTCGATTTTATTAAATTATCTGGAGTTCAAATTCGAATTTTATTTTAGTTTAAATGAAAATCGGTCTTTTTTTAGTTAAAGGGAAATTCCAATTTTTTGTTTTATACATTTGTCTCTTTGCGATTTTAAGTTTGTCATGTTGTTAAATTTTGTTCGTCTCGGTTTGTTATCTTAGGGTTTTTTTTTGTTTTTTTTGCAATCTTAATATTTTTTTTCGAACGTGGTACTGATGTAGGGTCGACATTAAGCTGATACGTGCAGTGCTAGTGGCACATGGATCAACACTACCAATAAAAATTTACTAAGATGGTCAAAAATTGAGAAATACGTAACTAAAATCGAAATTTAACATATATGACCAAAATCACGATAAAGCAAATATATAGAATAAAAAATGTAATTTTTCATTTGGTTAATTATCAAAGTTTATATGTACATTCTAATTTGAGCTAGAATTAAACTTAAAATGTACTTGACATATTAAGTTCAATCTCAGATAATTTCATATATAAATAAAATAATATTCAAATTAGTCGAAAATACTCAGAAAACTATGTTAACTCGTTTAAATCCCTCTCCCCCTTCCTCTCTTGTTAGCTTATTTCAATTCCCACTTATCTCATCATGATCAAGCAACGTGAAATCTAGGGATGATTAGTCTCCCATTCATCACTTTCTAAATAACATATTCGGTGTCATTACCAATGGGGTAAAATAACATAAACCTCTCCCCTTCGAGAAGAGGCGTGGGTTCGAATCAACCTGAAAACAAAAAAATTATTCATCCCCCCGGTCCAATGTTGTAATAAAAAAAATGTTTTTTTAGAGACATTGTCATTTTCATTTGACATATATTAAGTTAACGTAACTCGATCTATTGTTTTTTCTAAATTATTAGATTTTTTCCATGTGAGAATTGAACTTGGCTCTATATCTTAATTAATGAGATCCTATAGTAAGATATTAAGGTATTATTATCTTCGCCGCACATAAAATGATTATCGTTAATCCAAACATGTAAGGTCCATTACCATGTATTTTTCACGATGTTAGGATTATATTAGTCACGTACACACATAATTTTGTATGGTTTACACATCAAAATCAAACCACACACACACATATATATAAATGAAATTTTAAAAATTTATCTGCATTTTGTAAATTATTTAAGATTAAAATTATATATAATTTGCGCAATATATATGTATATCCTTACTTCTGGACGTGGATAAGGTGAGTACGAAAGATATCAAACAGTAGCAGAAAAAATATGTTGAGAATGGAGGAATATGTTCATCCAACTTGCAAATAATTTCTGATATTATATAATTTAATGTGGCGATAACTTAAAGTTTATTAATTAAATATATTATCTCCTTCTTTTTTCTCCATCCCTTGAATATAATGCGCATGGAACCTTTCAAGAATATGGGATTTCGACTTTTCTGCCGTTGCAATATTGGGGAATTAACGCGAGAAGGGATGATTCCAATCTAGAAGAAGCTTACGCCACTCCATATATGATTTTATCCCGCTTTAGTGGATTTGTTCATTGTTTTTAATTAATCAAGATTCAATTATTCGATCATAATATTCGTCTAAAACAAACGAAATCCTTATATAATGACGTCGAATATAAGAATATATAATAATTTCTGCTTGATAAATTGATCAACTCTACTGTATAATTACTTTTTCGGTCTTAACTTGAGCTAACAAGAAAATAATAGCTTTGATCGATCGATAAATTTTTTTATGTAAAAAAATATTTTGTTTATTTGGTAAAAAAAAACATATGCTTACTTTTATAGTGTTGTTTACATCATCAATTAATATATTTGATAGCTAAATATCATATATTTATTGAAAAGTAAACATGTTGTATAAATTATATACTTCAAAAACTTAGTATTAATTTATTGTTTGGAAAAATTACTCAAAAACCCTACAAAAATACTTTCAAGTCAACATTGTAATTAATCGAATTTTTCGCTTTCTCAGAGAAAATGTAAATTTCAACCTTAATAAATCGAAATTAAGCAAAAAAAACTCGAAAACTTGAAGACAAGGATATAACCCGCACTAGAAAGCTTCCTGGAAAATTCCCAGTTAGCATGGAAGGCGCACAGACACCTTGTGCTCTTGCTTCTGTCTGGAAATTTTTCGGACAAAGCAAGCAGTGCGGAGGCTCAATGGATTTTCTGAATCTTTTCATTCCTAAGGTGTCTTTTGATGAAAAATTTAGACCTATTGACCCGCCAAAAGACACACACATGATGAAACATCGTGTCCATGTAGACAAAAATTTTAAATAGAGGATCAAAAATCATTTAGAACTACTTTATCATATTTTCTAAATACACATTGCATTCATCTCGGGTCTATATTTATTCCTTCATAAATAAAAAGAGTTTATATTATTTTCTAGTTGTTGAACTTGCGATTTACTATGTTGTTATCACCAGTGAAGTTATATGTTGGGAGAAGATTGCCAACTACCGAAGCGCCAAGAGCTGGACAAAATCTTCTTAAGGAAATAGTGTCCAATACTAGCCTCAACTTATTATTAATCATTGCCATCTTTTAGTTTCATCACCAACAAGCTTAAGAAGATTCTCTAAATTTTGAAGATGACTTCCTCATCTACAATATTAACTAAAGCTCCATTGTCACAAGGAGAAATACCAGAAAATTTTGGCGGTGCTTACTTCAAAATATGGCAACAGAAAACGTTGCCATTCCTGAAGATGATGTTGATGCAACAACTATATTCTGAATAGACTTGACGATGCATTATACAATGTGTATTGTCAAGTGAAAGCAGCAAAAGAGTTGTGAGAAATGTTGAAAAGAAGTATAAAACAGAAGATGTCGAACTGAAAAAGTTTATTTCGGGACGCTTCTTAGAATTCAAGACGGTAGACTCCAATATGTAATGAGTGCAAGAAATACAACTACTATATATTGCACGAGATTCATGCGGAGGGATGAGTCCAAACGAGTCATTTCAAGTTCTTGCATTGATTGAAAAACTCCTTTTGTAGAAGGATTTCAAAAACTCTTTGAAGCACAATCGAAAAGAAATGGGACTAGAGGATCTTATTGTTCGAATGAGGATTGAAGAGACAATCGTGATACAGAAAACAAAACCAATAAGTTGGTTGCGAAAGTGAACATGGTAGAGACCAACAACACTTGCAAGAAGAGGAAATTTATGGGTGAACCACAACAACAAAAGAATATGAAGAAGTTCAAGGGATAATGTTACAACTTCGGGAAACCAAACCATATGGCAAAAGACCATAGTCGTCTAAAGAAAGGGAAAAATCAGGCAAACTTAGTTCAAGAAAAGTAAGTACCTTGTGAGTTTTTTGAATTGAATTTAATTGTGGTCCATGGTTTTTGAGACAAACTTGGTGGACAATCCAAATGAATGATGGGTTGATACAGGTGCTACCAGCCACATATGCTCCGATAAAAAGATATTCTCCATATACACTCCAATTTCTTGGAGAAAGCTCTTAATAAAAAATTCTGCTACATCGGAGATAGTCGGGCTTGGAAGGTGGTTATGAAGATGACATGGTGGATGGAACTAATCCTCGTTGTTGTACTACACGTTCATTAAATAAGGAAAAACTTATTGTCGGGGTCATCATTGGTCAAACATGGATTTATGCTTGTATTTGAGTCTAATAAATTTGTATTGACCAAGAATGAATTTGGGGCTACATTTATTGATTTTTGCTCTTCTTTGGGCATCAAATTACTGTTCCATAATTGCCTCAATCGAACGGATTTTCCGCAAGAAAAAAACCGAACTTTGAAAAAAAACGATGGACGTAGTATTGATAAGTTCGGCCTTATTCCAGATCTTGTGAAGGTAAGCAATATTATTGGCTAATCATATCCAAAACAAGATTTTACATCAGAAAAATTATAAAACACTGTGTTGTGGAAAGATCATAAACCTTCATAAGTACCAAAAAATGTGAGGGTGTTCAGCCAAGGTTGAGATACCAAAGCCAAATCAAGCGAAAATTGGACCAAAGACGGTCGATTCCATATTCATTGGATATGCACATAACAATAGTGCCTATAGATTTCACTAAAAGAAAATCAAATTCAACAACACACCTACTAAAACCGTTGTCGTATGCTTTTTGACAACGGTTTTAGTGAAAAACATTGTCGTAGGTGTGTTTTTTAAACAAAAGAAACCGTTGTCTTTTGGGTGTCAAAGACAACGGTTCTATAAAGCCGTTGTCTTTGAGCGTTTTTTAGGGTCAAAGACAACGGTTTATAGAAACGTTGTCTATTAGCGTGTTTTTTTGGACAATCAATAACAATTTTCTTAAACTGTTGTTGAAAAGTGTGATTTACAACAACGGTGAAAAACCGTTGTCGTAGGCCTTTTTTTGTAGTGTTTATTGTGTTTTTACCATAAGTGAAGTTGTTGTATTTTGGGAAAAGATTTCCAACTACCAAATTATGAAGAACGGAATTAAATCATCTTAATTAAGAAAATAATATTCAACACTAGCCTTAACTTATTATGATCATTGTCATCTTCGAGTTTAATCACCAACAGAAAAAGCCTCAACTTATCGAAGGAACTGTCACAAATTTTGGTAAACTGATTTTTTTTTTCTCTTTTTGGTGTGAAAATTCACAGAATGTGTTTTAAACAGTGAAATCGTTTCTCTAAATAATAAATTGATGAATTATTAACTTTTTTTCATCAATAAAAACATATTCCCACTATTATCATAAGCATACTGTGTATTTTTTGTAAACGTCATAATCATAAATTGTAATCTCTATCCACTCGCACAGCATTCTTTTCCATATTTGTGATGTTGTAATGCAGCATCCACATCAACAAGTTTACAGATGGATTTTATGCAAACAACTAAAGCTCTCCTACCCCACTTAAAACAAAGCATACATAATTGATTTGTTTGATATTTACCAAAAAGAGAAAGTAATGCTGTAAGATATATCGATCATACGCAGAGAGATCAGTGGTCCGAGATTTGTAGGATTTCATGAGCAGGTGGACTTTGAAACTGCATTAACTTTTTTTTAATGACCAAATATAATAATCAAAACAGTAACAATAATGGCACGCGAGTTGAATATTGGGACCAGGCTCAAATACAAATGCAACTCCATATATAAATCAGTAGTTTATGTATTAAAAAAATCCCCGATTGAATTAATAAAATATAATATTTTTTACAGGCATGCATTGCCCCTTTTCTTTTTTATGAAAAGATAAAGCTACTGTTTGATTAACGGCCAGTTGAAGCTCAACAGCGACTGAGTGGCGTTAACCCACGCGGAAGATCTTGTACGGCTCCAAAGTCTGCTTGCTTTCGAATTGTTAAATTATATAATGTAAAAACAAAGGATATTGCGACAAATCAAATTTGACTAATGTTCCAAATATTCGATACAGATTAAAGGCGAACTTTGCGGGAACCATTTCCCCACCAATTCCATTCTCCTGTGGTGGTCCATGCACTTTGGATTTGTTTACAAGCTAGCTTTGGTTAATTAAAACTGCGCGCCTGCAATTAATTTGAGATCCGTGTTGTTAGGTTCGAAAAAATATTTGATTCATATTCGAAATCATCAAACAACATCTGAGTTCGAAGTTGTTCCCATATTCTTGAGATGAACTCAAGTTTCAAAGGATTATTTCGATCCAAAATAAAAAGAGAATAAAATCGACGCAAAGGCGCGTAATCCTTTCCATATAACTAGATAACCATGAGCTCTAGTATGACGACATGAGTTATAACATGGCAACGATATTCTCGATTTATATATGTTCTTGTTTTCTTATGATTTTCTTAGTGAAATATATTCTGAAATTGAATATCTAATGACGTAACAGAATTTATTAATATGCTTGTTTTATATATCAATGGGATTTCAGTGCAATCTAGTGAAGATATTATAATTAGAGAATTTGGAGTGACTTTGGAAAAAGTAAGGTTCAAAGGGATCCCAACAATGATGTAAGTGGTTGGTTGAGAACAACTTTTTAAATCATGCATGAACCCTACTTTACTTAATGATTATATAATATTAATAAGTCAAACTTGTATATTTTATTAGGTTCTTTAAATAAAGTTGAGCTGCATTATCCTCCATCCACAATCTTGTGACGTACAAAAATATTCGATTATATATATTTAATGATTTTTTTAGTTAATTGGGATATTTTTGCGGTCGACGAGATTTTAATATTTACATATATATAATTGATTTTTTGGTCATCTATTGTGGTTATCTATGTGAATATCGTTGATGTGATGTCTATTTATTGGATGCGATAAAAATATACATCGAATAAGTGAATGTCACATCGACGATGTTCATATAACTTTATCAAACCATTATTAATCACTCGCATGCATATAGTTGTCCTTCATGAATTTTTTTCAAATAAAAACAGAATTATATAGAATAGAAACTAGTCGAATAGTCGTGATTCGGTTTCATTTTAAACTAGTTTTTTTTCTTCCTTTTTTCTCAATTTTTTGTACCTTTTTTTCTTCACTTCAAGTCAAAATATTAATCTAATTAGTACCTTAATCACATATTTCGAACATAATATATTATGTAATTACTAAAGTCAAATTTTCATTTAAGTTTATGGTTATACATTTCTTCCTCTTTAGTATTGTAAAAAACCAAGATAAATAATATAATTTGTTCAAATAAAATTTATATTTACGTACACATAAAAAGTAATATAACATAACTTAGAATTAACCAATTAAAAAGACATGATATGTATAGGTTTTGATTTGAATAATACCCAATAAAAATCTTTAAAAAAACAATAAATTTCAACTTTTTTCGATTTTGGATTTGATATAAAGCATAAACCCCAATTTTAGCTATGTTCATGAATCTATTCGTTCATTCGTGCATCACCCAATAGGCCATTATCGAACGTTTTCCCTTCGTACTTACGAGAATATTGAATGATTGATGGAAACATTGAGGTTTGCATGTTAAAGAACAGTTGTGTTTTAAGTGTTGACATACAGATATGGCTATGTCATCATATAATTATAAATATATAAAAATTATAAGATAATTAGTCTTATGTATGAACTTGATAATTACATGTAAGTTGTACTTGTAATAGATTGATGATGCAAAATTATGGTAGGTAGTGGTTATCAAGTGATGGGTATTAAAGTTTTCCCTTTATGGAAGTGGAACTTTCCCCTTTTGGGAATGGACTATTACAACCTAGTCTAATACCATATTTGCATTTGAAATCAATTTTTCGGTTATCTAACTTGTGTGAGTTTGAATTTTTGTTCATTAAAATTTTAAAGTATGATTTCGATATACAAACTTGATATCAGATAATTCAATAATTCGGATGTCGTGTCGACATTTGCAGATGACATGTGAGTATGTTATGGTGCAGGTCAGCACTTTGGGGAGATAGGACTGAACAAAAAATCAAAGTTGGTATGATAAAACCCAACTTTAAGAACATAGTGTACCAAAATCTAAAATAGGAAAAGTTAGTGTATTAAAAAAATTATTTTCTTTTTCTTGATGTTATGATGTCTTTATTTGTGGTTAAAAATTAAAACATTTATTTAAATTTTTTTAAAAAAGAAATATATTTGAATATCGATGAATAATAATTTTAATAAAAAAATTTCATTTCCCACCGTTTCTATTAATCAAGAAGAACAAAAGTTTCCCCACCCACTTGGTTTTTTGTAGTCTTCCGGAAAATTGGGACAAATCCTGTGACCGTTCAAAATTCGAATCCATATATGGTTCTTTTTGGTTCTCAATGTAGACAGTTCGTGTAGATAATTCTTGTTACTTGTCTTTCTTCTTGATCTTCGGTACACAACAAGTAGCATGAGTTCACGCAAGTAAAATCTTTTTTCCGCAAGACAAATTTGCCCGCATGTAAATGCTATACGGAATGGAAATAGNATATTGAGTCACCGGTATCACATAAAGGGTGCACCATTCGGTGATAGATAATAATTGAGTGAGTCACCAGCAAAACCGCTTGCAAAGAATTGAAAGTTTGCTATTTTTCAAAATGGGAAGAAAAATAGATAATAATTTTCAATTACTTTAGATTGATATATATGTTCGACTAATAGAAGTGTGATTTCAAGACTATTTCCTACATATACATATGGAAAATTACTTCTTCCACAAATTTATTCACGCTAGGAATTAAAAGTTACAAGTTTATAGGTACAAGGGGTATTAGATTATTAATTTTCATAAAAGGGCATTTATGCAGTTTTAAATTAAATATATGGAGACAACTAATATCTAATGTTATATTATATCTTATAGATTATTATCATGTACTAAATAACTAAAAAATGGGTCGACATTCCGTTTAACCGGGTCAAATCAATTCGGAGCCATGACCGAAACCGCCCTGAGGCGATCCGATTATGGTTCACGAGTATAAAACCCATCGACCCGAGAGGTCGCATTATTTTTGGGAAAAAATTTATAAAATTAAAATGGACTGAACGTTGTGCAAACAATGTCCTCTGAGTTGAAATTATTTGGGATGACAATTTTGAAATTTAAGGGTCAATCTCATTGTTTCACATATAAATTTTAGTGAAAGAAAAATGATTGCAAGTCTATAAAATAAGAAATATATCCCTTAAATTGTTATTTCTAATTTCACACGTCAATATGTTAATCAAAATATTTAAAGAATGAACGGTCTATCTTTTTTCAAATTTTTTAACCAATCTTTGTAATTAGTATCAGACTTTTCACTACTATTATTACTTGCTTTTGTTGGGTTTTTTCCTGCTTTTGGTTTCGTTAGATGATCTTCTATTATTGTTCTGGTAGTACATAGTAGGATAAGAGTAGGTCTCTTGTGAGACGATCTCACGAATCTTTATATGTGAGACGGGTCAACCCTATCGATATTCACAACAAAAAGTAATTCTCTTAGCATAAAAAGTAATACTTTTTAATGGATGACCCAAATAAGAGATCTGTCTCACAAAATACGACCCGTGAGATCGTCTCACACAAGTTTTCGTATTTCGATAAACGAGTGACATTCGTTCTATGAAGGAAAAAATACTATATTTCCTTTTAACCGGAGGAATTGATTCAATACAAATACAATCATATATTCAAAATCCACGATTGGCACAAACATATCCTCGAAGAAGTTGATGAAATTCCCAATCAGATATACAAATGGGTAGCGGAGCCACCATGATCTTGCTGCGATCTTTGCTGCTGCCACCACCGCTTTCCAGTCTAAGGAAAAGCTCATTTTCCAGGGTGTTGGTGCAAAATAAGCGATTTTAAAATAGTTAAGCATAATAAATAAATAAATAACTTATGATTTTATATATACATTTTGTACTCTAATTTTTATATTCTCAATCGGATTGCAATTATTAAAATATTATTATTTTACTCAAACTTGATATTGTAAAACAAGTCATGGATAAAAATCGAAAATTTTGGTATTATATTAACTCTTTTGTTCAAGAAGTTTATTTCAAAAATAAAGTTTTATTTTTTTATTATACTAGATATTTTTTTTAATTACGTTTTTGTTCAGAACCATAATAGTAGTTATTATCAACTTTTATATTTTGTTATAAATAATTATTTTTTTAAAAAAATAATCTAATTTTCTTGCTATGTCTCTGTTTCCAAGAATTATTATATATTTTATAATTCTAAAAATTTAAAAGCCTGAATTAAAACCCCTACTAGTCTACCATATGTCATCGACTGTCAGGAGAAAATATTTGCAGTTTTAATGGGCCAAATACCAATCAATATTCCACCTTGGGCCCATTTTAACAGCCCAAAGTTATGAACGACACAATATCTGGGCCCGTGGACGTGCTTGTGCTCCGGGATTCTGGAGTATCAAAGAGCAGCGGCGAATCTGGAATTTCAACACTCCATCCCAATCCCTTGCGACAACGCTAAGTTATGATCCTGCTGCGATCTTTGCTGCTGCCACCACCCCTTTCCAGTCTAAGGAAAAGCTCATTTTCCACGGTGTTGGTGCAAAATAAGCGATTTTTTGCGGCGAAATCGAGTCTCGAGCTGCCGGACGTTCAGCGCTTAGCTGAAACAGCTCGTATTTCCCTCACTCCCCAGCAAGTACATATTACACTATGTTCTCCTTTTATATGAGCGTTTTCTTTTTTTATAATTATAATTCTCGTTATTTTTTTCCCATTTCTTTTATTGCTTCGTAGGTTGAAGAATTTGAACCCAAAATTCAGCAAGTGGTGGAATGGTATCCTCTTTTCTCTCTACACACAAGCGCGCACAGGCATTTACATTATGAATATCTATATTTGGGCATGCGATTAAAAGTTTGATTGAAGTTCGTGTTTATCACAACATCGAGAGTAAGCCATTGAACAGAGAAGGGAAAATAACTTCCATTGATCTCCAGAATTTTACAGAATGAATTATATAAAACTTGCTCTATGAAATGAATGGTGTTGAACCTTATATACCGATATACATGTGATAATGAGCTAGTGTGTGTATTGTATGGCAATATGTGCTAATTGATATACGAATTTGCAATAGTGTTTTAGGTTTTTTCCTTGGTATGATTGCTAATAGTGAAAAAGTTTAACCATACTAATAAAAATGTTTGTGTTAAAATGTATTCTCACTGTTTTTCAAAATTTCAATTAAACAGCAAGTGGTAAAAGATGGGAAGTTCAAAGATTTGTCATTCTAACCTCCTGACGTCATTTTTCTTCTTGTAGTTGTCGAGTAATATGTGCCATGTGGGTTGTTAATATATTTCTATGCCACTCTTGGTGATGTATATATCCTTATATTACATGATCTTATGTGTGTTTTTGTGATCTATGGCAATTACTTTACAAGAGTTTGCCACACAATGTAGGCATGCGATTTTTTATAGACTTATTCATCTTCTAATTTACATGTGAAACAGGTTTGGGCAACTTCAGGCTGTTGACCTTGAGAGTATTGAACCGGCCTTAAGAGCAGGTACTTGAAACACTGAAGTTTAACTTTATAGTGTTTATAATGTGACCTTACTAGCAGAGATACAATGACGACTTCTCTGTATTGGATGTGATTTCCTCCATAACCCTTTCTATACAATACGGATTTATGTGGAAAATAGAGTGTGTGGTTGTCATCTCTCTTGCTCAACAATTCAAATTTGCATGCTACTGGTGCGATAGTGTGTTTGTGAACTCGGTTTCTTCTTTTATTTATTGATACTACCTGTGCAGCTTCTAATGGATGTTGATACATAATAAAATACTATTTCTTTGTTAATTCTATGAATGAGATTGCCGTGAACTTTCATAGAATGTGGACCAAGTTAATCTGCCTTTGACTTGTCCTCTCTTGGATATACAGATACTGAAGGTGACAATTTACGAAATGATGCTCCTGAAATATTTGATAATAGGTATTCAAAGTACATATATTTGTCATCCATACTTCGTGAATAGAGATATATCTCAATGTAAAAATAAAATTTAATTTTTATTTTACAGGGATGCTATAATAGCTGCTGTACCAACATTCGAAGATTCTTATATCAAAGTTCCTAAAGTCTTGAACAAGGAGTGATGCTTATGATACCAGTCAGGTAATTTCTTTTGTTAGTTAAATTTTCATCTTGCAAACCAAATAGTATTTAAATACGTGTATAATTTCCTTGCTGCTAAATTTTATTACGTTATCGTTTCTCCAAGCTTTTATTAGCATGGATGCAAATTTTCTTTTTTGCAGTAACTGAGAAGATCACTGTGGAAAATGGTTTAAGGATTTCCATATTGATTGGTGAGTGTTATGGATTAAGCTTTGTAATGATTTTTGCCTGTGGGCATGATTAAAATTTTTATGTTGTTACAAATTCAAGAACAGAGAGTCCACCCTTGTAGGCTCTACCTATACAATACATGTTAAATATGATTCTTGAAGTTTGGTGTGGTATGTTTTCACTCGGGAAATAATTAATTGGAATTCCGCAAATTCATTCAATGGTTTAGCTTGTATCAACATTCAAACATGGTAGTTCAAACAAAACAATAATCATTGTGGCTTCAAAAAAAAATCAAGTTTGTTTGGATAAATGCAGAATGTTTTTGTGGTGGTTATATTTTTTATTGCGATCTTTAATGAAATTATCCCAAAATTGTAATAATGTATATAAAAAATGTATAATTTTGAATATAATAAAACACATAATTATATATATTTTTATAACTATTTTAGCACAATTTCTTGTTAAAAAAAATTGAAAGTTGTGTGATTGCAAAAATTCAAAAAAATTATAATTATTTTTCATTACATCTCGTCTGCAAATCATGTCAATCAAGTTCTTAACTTTTTTTTAGGGACGGATCATATCTTATCATCCAAATTATCTCTGGTGAGATATTTCATTACATTTATTTTGGATTCGACTAAGAGAACTGCGATTCCGAGACTATTTCATGTAGGTACATGGAAAAGAAACTTGTTCCACAAAAGTATTTATGAACGGGAATTCAAGTTAAAAGTTTAAAAATACCAGGGATCCAAGATCGTTAATTTTCAACCGTCCCACCTCAGTTCAGCCCTGTTCCAGCCACTCGCCCCCAAAATTATTTTGTAAATGTTCTTCTCTCTGAAATATTTATATACTTATTATCTATTATCTTTAGGTTTATCAACCGAAATATTTAACAAAATGTTTTTATTTAAATAATTAAATTTCTCCTCATCGACAATTCTTTCATTTGTATAATAATTTTACAAATAAAAATAATAAATAAATAAAATAAAACGATAAAAACACAATATAAATCTTAATGCAAAAACTTGTGTGAGACGGTCTCATGGGTCATATTTTGTGAGACGGGTCTCTTATTTGGGTCATCTATGAAAAAGTTTTACTTTTTATACTAAGAATATTACTTTTTATTGTGAATATCGGTGGTGTTGAACCGTCTCATAGATAAAGATTCGTGAGACCGTCTCACAAGAGAACTACTCTACTTTTTATTGTGAATATCAGTAGGGTTGACCCGTCTCACATATAAAGATCCGTGATACCGTCTCACAAGAGACCTACTCAAATCTTAAACTAATTTATTCAATTATCTTATGTTTTTCTCCCTTATTTCCAAATATGTTCTCTCGTTGATATTATCTTTAAATTTGTATATTCTATTTTTTTGAAACAGTATATTCTATTTTTTAAAGTGCTAATATTTTAAATGTTTTTAATATCTTATTTCAATTATTTTTATGAAAACTAGTGAATTACTGATGTATATTGAAAACGTTCACGAGTTTGAAATTATAAAAATTCGAACACAATTTAAAATAGTCAAGCATAATAAATAAATGAATAATTTATGATTTTATATATACATATTGTACTCTAATTTTTATTGGATTGCAATTATTAAAATATTATTATTTTACTCAAACTTGATATTGTAAAACAAGTCATGGATAAAACATCGAAAATTTTGGTATTATATACCACTTTTGTTCAGGCAATTTATTTCAAAACTAAAGTTTTATTTTTTTATTATACTAAATAATTTTTTTAATTACGTTTTTGATTAGAACCATAATAGTAGTTATTATAAACTTTTATATTTTCTATAAATAATTATTTTTAAAAAAATAATCGAATTTTCTGGCTATGTCCCTGTTTCCAAGAATTATTAGATATTATATAATTCTAATCTAAAAATTTAAAAAGCCTTAATTAAAACGCCTGCTAGTCTACCATATGTCATCGAATGTGAGGAGAAAATATTTGCACTCTTAATGGGCCAAATAGTAATCAATATTCCACCTTGGGCCCATTTTACAGCCCAAAGTTATGAACTACACAATATCTGGGCCCGTGGACGTTGCTTGTGATCCTGGAAAACTGGAGAATCAAAGAGCAGTGGCAAATCTGGAATTTCAACACTCAATCCCAATCCCATGCGACAACACTAACCTACTTTTCCTCGCGCCTTTTAGCATTTGCAGTGCTCATTCTACTGCTAAACTCCGCGGCGTAGATCCGAGGAGTTTTGAGATCAAATCGGCGCAAGAAGCAAATTTGATAGAGCTATCAATCGGTTCTGTAGTTTTAATCAGATCTTTGTTCGTATAACACTTTTCACTGCTATCAGGTTAATATTGATGTTTTTTGGTGTTTGTAAACATGTGATGATTGTTGCATAGTTGATGTTGAATGATCGTACGTGAAACTTCAAATTTTATCCTCTGTTATCATTTTCCGTTGTGAGCGTGGACGATTAAGTTTTTGCATCGTTTGTGGGAGATCTGTATGGTTATACTTTTATTATTGGATTGACTATCAGAACAGTAGACATGTGTTTCCCTTTCTCTTCTGCTATTTTGTTTTGTTTTTACGTGATATGGCTTTCTTTTTTCAGGAATAATACTGTTTTTTGTGGTTTTGCCATGCGACATAACTTACGGCTGAAAAAGTTGCGTTCTTTTAAATCTAAGTGCATCTCATCCGATGTTTTGTCCCAAAACTCATTTTTCCCTCGTTTTGCGCTTGTTTTAGTTTGGTTCTTTTTTTTTTCTCCTCATAATTAATTTATCTTCTTGGGTGTTACTATTATCGAGTATGATGTAGTTTGATGGATTGGAAAAAAATACCTTTATGACGTATATTTTGAAGTTGTGGATTATATACTCTTTTTGGGTGATTTGAACGAAAGATCAGCTCCTTTTGTTTTTCTGCCTTCAGGGGCTCTAATTTGTTTTGGTTTTCTGAGCGTTGGTAGAGAGTGCGCTATTTTTTTGGTAATGTTAGCATAATTGAAACTACATTTACGTCCAGGTCCAGGGACATCGCGCATTGCTCCTTTGTTTAAACAATGTTTGGTTTTGAAAATTTTCCTTACGTGTGAAAGATATCATCAGAGTGTCTTGTAGTGTTTCTGACAGTATTCTCTCGTGACCCATAATTATATTGCTGTTTACTACTTTACTTCTTCGGTTTATAATGAGCTAATCATTTATTTCTTTTTCTGCAGTCATGGCTGGAACGGCACCTGAAGGTTCTCAATTTGATGCTCGCCAGTATGATACAAAAATGAATGAGTTGTATGTACTATTCTTATTGCAACTTTATGCTTACTAATCTAGGACTAAATAAGTTACTTAGTAAGCTGTTATTAATTTCGGCCTCTTCTGATCATCTGAGTTTGTTGGCCCAGGCTTGGAGCTGATGGAGAGGAATTTTTCACCAGTTATGATGAGGTGTATGACAGCTTTGATTCTATGGGCTTGCAGGAAAATCTTCTTAGGGGCATCTATGCTTATGGTAAACTTGGATAAATAATATGTTGTTTACTTCTCTTCTGCTTTTTCTAAAAATTGTCTGACTTTATAAGCTTTATCTTTCAAGGTCATTTCTTTTTTTGAGAATCTTAACTTAATTCCTAGCTGTAAATTTTATCGTCAAGATTTTGTTATTTCAGTTTTCATTGAGCAAGTGTACTTGCTACAACTTACAAAGTGTTTCTGGCTTCTCATTTTGGGTTGTCTAGTAATTTGATGGTTTTGTTAATCTCTGCTTTCCTTTTCGAGATTTTCAAGGAAAATGAGAGGTTCATTTGTATCTACTTGCAGGTTTTGAGAAGCCCTCTGCTATTCAACAAAGAGGTATTGTTCCCTTTTGCAAGGGGCTTGACGTGATTCAACAGGCTCAATCTGGAACTGGAAAGACTGCAACCTTCTGCTCTGGAATTTTGCAGCAGCTAGACTATAATATAGTTGAATGCCAGGCCTTGGTTCTGGCACCTACCCGTGAGCTTGCTCAGCAAATTGAGAAGGTCATGCGAGCGCTAGGTGATTATCTTGGTGTTAAGGTTCATGCTTGTGTTGGAGGTACCAGCGTTCGTGAAGATCAGAGAATTCTTTCTAGTGGGGTTCATGTCGTGGTTGGTACTCCTGGACGAGTTTTTGACATGTTGAGAAGGCAATCACTGCGGCCTGATTACATTAAAATGTTTGTTTTGGATGAAGCTGATGAAATGCTTTCACGAGGTTTTAAAGATCAGGTAACTCTTAAATTTTTTTTTCCAAGTGCCATGAATGCAAAATTATTAATCTAATGAGACTGATCCACGCTTTCAGATATATGATATCTTCCAGTTGCTGCCACCTAAGATCCAAGTTGGTGTATTCTCGGCTACTATGCCACCAGAAGCTCTTGAAATAACAAGAAAGTTCATGAATAAGCCCGTACGTATTCTTGTCAAACGTGACGAGTTAACCCTTGAGGGTATAAAGCAGTTTTATGTTAATGTTGACAAGGATGAGTGGAAACTGGAAACACTCTGTGACCTTTACGAGACTTTGGCCATCACTCAGAGTGTCATCTTTGTCAACACCAGGCGTAAGGTTGACTGGCTTACTGACAAAATGCGCAGCCGTGATCATACTGTATCTGCTACCCATGGTGACATGGACCAGAACACTAGAGATATCATCATGAGAGAATTCAGGTCAGGTTCATCTCGTGTTCTTATCACCACCGATCTCTTGGCTCGTGGTATTGATGTGCAGCAAGTTTCTCTCGTTATCAACTATGATTTGCCGACTCAGCCTGAGAATTACCTGCATCGTATTGGCCGAAGCGGAAGATTTGGGAGGAAGGGTGTTGCTATTAACTTTGTCACTAGAGATGATGAAAGAATGCTTTTCGATATACAGAAGTTCTACAATGTTGTGATCGAGGAGCTTCCCGCCAATGTCGCTGATCTCCTCTAAGAAGTTTTTGTTTCACAAGAGGTCTTTTTTTAATGTTTCCTTTTATATTTTGTAGGATGGTTTAATTTGTAATAGACTTAATTAAGTTTGAAGCTTCGAGTCCCTTGATTTGCAGGGGGGTCTCTCCCCTCCCAATTTGGTTGACTGGTTCATAAACTTTTTTCTTGTATTGTAATTATCCAAAACTACTGCAGATTCTGGAATTTCTTGAGCTTTATTGAGTCTAATTTTATTTGTGTATGTTCGCCTTACAACTGTTACCTAGTTATTATCTTGTGTCGTTCTTGCCTGAAATTATTGTCAGATCACTGGTGTAGTAATTTGATGCCACGATATATCAAGTAAATAAGAAATATTTCCAAGGGTTAACAAATTTATAAGATTCTCCCTCTAAATTTGTGTGTCTAAATCTCTTTTTGTACTTGTGGCTTCGTATAAATCACAAGGTATTGGAGATTTGCTACCACGTTTTAATTTATGTACTATATTTTTCTTTTGGTAGGATCATTAGCTTTTGGACTTATATTAAGGCCAAAAAACATTATCAAATCTAATAATGTTTTCTGCCGTTGCATTTTAGTAGGTTGGTTTGTGTAACTTCCTTTTATCCACATTTTCCTCTTACCAGATTCATCTAAATACACACAAAAAAAAAAAAGAAAAGAAACAGACCATCAATTTCATGATATTTTTCACTAATTTTCTCCTCCACATGATAAAAGGCACCTTGGCTGCTGTTTTAATACTGTTGTCAACTAATGTTGCTTTCGAGGCCATTTTATTTATTTGTTTAAATTTCGTTGTCGGATTGTACAGCTCTTTGTTCATAATAAACAATTAATTGCAATAGTGAAGCCCTTGGAATCNATGATATTAATGTATATAATAATTTTAAGCATATCTAATCAATTATTTCCATGTTTTCCTCAACTAATTATCTATAAACAGGATAAATAAGTTTTCAATTTTTTAATGTCATTTTTAGATGTAATTTTTTTAAATTTATTCAAATACTTCATAAAATCTTTATTTTATAAAAAAATATAACTAAACTAATTATTTAAAAAATAAAATATTTTATTTACATACCACATATAATATTATATAATACACGTGATACGTGTACAATGATACTAATATTAAATAAAATAAATATAAACACTAATATTTATAACGATTCAAAGAAAAGTAAGTAATCAGGCCGCCTAAAATAATTCTTCAAAGTTTTTGTGGCAGCAGCCATTTTTCCTCATCTTTTTAGCTGTCAAAAAACAACACGAAATACTCGTCAAGACTTGAGCTTTATCCCAACCCATCGAGAAAACTCCTTCCGAATCCATGGCAGATTACCGATCAAAGACCTTTGGTGATGCAAATATGCAAATACAGCCTTACTATGGACCCCCATATAAATATAACAGCACCAGGCCTGATGATTTCAGGTCTTACAGTGCTTCCTATGCTTCATCTTCGTCATACACCTATTCTGCGGCGGCGGGGTTGGGGGAGGTTGCACCTCAGAAGCTGAAGAAAGTCAAGAGTACGGGTGGGTCAACTTTAGGTTCATGGAGTTTTAAGGATCCTGAGTTCCAGAGGAAGAAGAGAGTTGCTAGCTATAAAGTTTACGCCGTTGAAGGAAAATTCAAAGGATCCTTTAGGAAGAGTTTCAGATGGCTCAAGGACAGGTATACTCAAGTGGTTTATGGATGGTGGTGATTTGATGAAAATTCTTGGAATCGTGTGATTTTGCTCTATATGATATATCGTGATGACATTTTTGTCCCTTTCTGTATGGAAAACAGACTTTTGAATCATTTTATGCATATCAATGTTCTGTGTGTCATTGCTCTTCAAGCACAAAATTTTTGAAAGTTCGAATCTTTTGTGTTGATTCAAGGGCATCGTTTTGGTTCGAAAGATGGCCTTTTCCCCCATATATATACTAGATTCTTTATGAAGGATTTGTGCTTATTGGACATGTTACCGAGAAGAAGTTCTACTTGTTTACTTATTGTCATCAACCTTTATTCGTACTTGCTTGGGTATGTTATCAAAAAATTCGAGGATTGGTTAATTTGGATCAGTTTCAAGATCTATTAAATATTTGTTGCTCAGTTATTACCATGGATTATGTTTGGACAAGATTTATTTAATTGGTGATTATATCTGTCAATACTTTTATGGATCACACTCTTTTGCATTGCAAAAACATATCTTTTTGACAAAAGAAAACGAAACAATTCCAATTATTTTCCACTTCATCAAAACCATGCACCAATCTCCAACTAATCATAGAAATGAACCTGGTTTCAACGTTATGCAACCCCCCACATCACATCAAGCCTATTTCAGACCACTTTTGCACTGTAGAAGATTGTATTGAATCTGTTCCATTATCCCTCATCGTGTTGAAGTTCTGAGGTAGTAGAAAAATATTGAATACATCCTTGGATGTAGTTCGGGGCATGCTTCCGGAGAAGTGGAGCATATTCATATGTAAGCCATCGACTATTGGTTGGCGCTGAGCCTTGATAATTTTTGGGACTCTGTTTCTTCTCCTGCCTTTGTGAGTTGCACAATATTGTCAGCTTCAACGTTTTCTTAGACAGCGATCAGGACCTAGCAGCTGTACTAGCATTGAAAAACGTTCAGATTTCTTTACTTGTCACTGACCACTAGGTAATATTGACGACTAAGGTAAGCTGAGAACTGGAGTTTTAAGAGTTGTGTTTTCAATTGATAACAATCTGGTTTCCCACAGAAACAATCACAAAGAACTGATGACAGATAGGAATGGATATGCAAAGGGACAACAAAAGTAA
Organism: Primulina huaijiensis; assembly: GCF_012295235.1. Classification (NCBI taxonomy): domain Eukaryota; kingdom Viridiplantae; phylum Streptophyta; class Magnoliopsida; order Lamiales; family Gesneriaceae; genus Primulina; species Primulina huaijiensis. The sequence goes on along the minus strand of NC_133311.1, from coordinate 17,479,612 downwards.
TTCTACATGATAGTTGCTTAATTATCAACAATGGCCTTTCATTTGATCCAGACGTATTTGAGATGAAAATAGCAGGACTAACACACTTGAAAGGCAATAGAATTAGATCAATCCTGAGCATTGGATTAGTCCTTGTGCTGCATGGATTTATCCAGTTCCATAGCGAGCGAGAACCTAAAGAATTCTTGAAGAGAATCAAAACCTTTTTTAAAAAAAGAACACATATGTTATTCGTTGGGAATGAAAACGCTTGCTTGAATGGATGCTAGTCCAAACAATGTCTGCATCAAAAAAATTGGGACCAAGGATCGACATGTTACAATATTAGCTTCGAGTATTGATTCAGCATTCCTTCTTCCCTGCATTTATATGTATATGGCTCTCTCTTACATGAACATCCGGTTCTATGTCCACTTTCAACCTATAAGCAGAAGTGACCTAAACAACCATGGCACAAAATAACACACCAAGAATTGAGAAGAAAGCTGATGTTTAACTTTGGGGTCTATCCGGCACATCAACTTCTCGAGTTCCTCTTCCACAGCTTCAGCTATTTCATTCTCCTCTCCGAAAACCCATTCAAATCCAAACCTTGGCACGATAACCCTGATAACTAAACAGATCGATCAGGGAGTACTAAAGTCAATATTTAAAGGGATTAGTAACCAATAACACAAGCCATCGGACGAATCGAATTGTGTGACAGTCTTGACAGATTTTTTGCAAAAGAACCAAAGCTACCGTGCATGCTTAAGGTTGACAATAACACCTTCAAGATTTGTGTAGTATCATATTGGCAATTAGCATTAAAATTCGATTCACATCGAACGTATGAATTGCAACGGTGCTGTTTTTTTTTTTTGGATAAATTATAAAAATACATTTGAATCTAATTACATATTCTTTTTTTCTCTATTACCTTGAAAAAAAATATCATCCTGAAATAGAAATATCTTAATCGATCTAAGCCCAACTTGGTTTGGGCTTCATAGTGATAACTAGAAATATCTTAATCGATCTAAGCCCAACTTCCAGGTTTTTATTTTATTTTTTTTAAGAAGTTCGCGCTAACATCTTGTTAGATATCATATCAATTTATATAAATATATATATAATAGTGTTGTCATTGTCATCAGCTCTAACCTCACGTTCACGGCAGGAATGGATTAGATGAGATGAATTTTTTTAAAAAAAAAAGCACATGAAGGTTGTCCATGGCGTTTAAGAATGTTTATAGATAAAAAAAAATTATTATTATAAATAAACTGAATGTGTCCAAAATATTACATAGTGATAGCTACCAAAACGTCAATGTTATAAAAATATATTGAGTAGATTTTTTGTGAGACGGTCTCACGAATCTTTATATGTGAGACGGGTCAAATCTACCGATATTCACAATAAAAAGTAATACTATTAGCATAAAAAGTAATATTTTTTCATGGATGACCCATATAAGAGATTAATCTCACAAAATACGATCCGTGAGACAGTCTTACACAATTTTTTGTCAAATATATTTTTTCTCAATCGTTGCTTTTTCAATGATTTTTTGTTAATTTATATGAAAAACAAATACGCTTATATATTTGAGACGCAGAAAATATATGATAACTGATACCCTGGTAAGAACCCGGGTCATTGATGACCCGAGATATTAAATGGATTCCCAAATTAGGGTCAATTGGTAGGATGGATTCTTCTGAAGCCGGGCCGGTGCAAGCCCGGGCTCTACTCCCCGGGCAACCAGACGCCCGAGCTCTTGTATAAATCTCCCGGGAGGAATTCTACCTGGGAACCTCGAAAAGCGTGATGCAGTTGAGTATATTGATATGGACAATCTTATCTGTCAGAGCAACTTGACTTTGGCGTGTCATATAAGTCATCAGGAGATATGGACGGCCTACTTGACATATATAGTAGGTAGGCGCAGGAAACGAGGTACCTACCCCATTTTCTCCTATAAATAGCAGGTATCCTTCTCATTTACTAAGGGTGAAATCTTTGAACTCTTAAGCATTATACATATTTTCTCCCAAATATTGCTTGTGTTCATCTTCAACATGCTGACTTAAGCATCGGAGTGGTCGGAGTGGTCACGCCGGACACCCCTCCGGCGCCCATTCACGAGTTCTTTTCATTGTTTGCAGGTGCTATTGAAGCCATTATCTTCACTCAAATTCCCTAAAAACTATAAATTATTGATTTGACCCGTTGGATCTCCTTACCCGGCTCATCCATTTCAACGAAGTCACATCATTGGCGCCGTCTGTGGGAATTTGAGCTCAAGACGTAGATATGGTTTCCATTCAAAAATAAGTCCAACTCTGCTTGGCAAACATACAAGCCTGACCAGCTCGACACTCAGATCTTATCTGTGGATTTCCTATGGGCTCAACGCTCAGCAGCTATCCCGGATTGGCATGAAGGGCATTTGCTATGCACTCAGTAGCATACAGCTATATTAGTCACCTAATTTAGCTTAACCAGAGAATTTCACTCTACCGAAAATGAATTCGGATTCAGTATTTCCAGGTTAGTGATTTAATTTTAAGAAAACTAATATAGCAGGAAAAGCAGAAAATTTAAGAGCCCGGGCTCTACTCCCCGGCCAGACCCCGGCCAGACCTGCCAGAACCCGGGCAGACCAGCCAGAACCCGGGCAGACCATGCCAGAGCCCGGCCAGACCTGCCAGAACCCGGGCATACCATGCCAAATCCCGGGCAGATCATGCCAGAGCCCCGGCAGACATCCAGAGCCCGGACAGACATGCCAGAACCCGGGCATACCATGCCAGATCCCGGGCAGATCATGCCAGAGCCCAGGCAGACATCCAAATCCCGGGCAGATCATGCCAGAGCCCCGGCAGACATGCTAGACCACCCCGACACCTTCTTGAAAGTCCGGGAGGCATGAGGCCCCAGCATTCTTATTTAAATACCGGGAGGCATGAGATTATCTTAAGCCCAGGGCACAAACACCCTGGCTCGGGGAACCACACCTCGATCAACATAAAGCCCAGGGCACTACACCCTGGCTCGAGCAACCACACCTCGATCAACAAAAAGCCCAGGGCACTACACCCTGGCTCGAGCAACCACACCTCGATCAACAAAAAGCCCAGGGCACTACACCCTGGCTCGGGAAACCACACCTCGACCATTCACAAGTCCCGGGACATGTTCCCCGGCCCACGGCTCCGCACCTTGGTTCTAAAAGCCCACGGCACTACACCCTGGCTCGGGAAACCACACCTCGACCATTCACAAGTCTCGGGACATGTTCCCCGGCCCACGGCTCCGCACCTTGGTTCTAAAAGCCCACGGCACTACACCCTGGCTCGGGAAACCACACCTCGACCATTCACAGGTCCCGGGACATGTTCCCCGGCCCAAGGCTCCGCACCTTGGTTCTAAAATCCCAGGGCACTACACCCTGGCTCGAGCAACCACGCCCCGGTCAGCAAAAAGCCCAGGGCACTACACCCCGGCTCGGGGAACCACACCTCGACCAACAAAAAGCCCCGGGCACTACACCCTGGCTCGGGAAACCACACCTCGACCATTCACAAGTCCCGGGACATGTTCCCCGGCCCACGGCTCCGCACCTTGGTTCTAAAAGTCCAGGGATCCATATCCTGGTTCGGGGCTCCGTACCTCGACCATTCATGAAGGCCAGGGCTCCGCACCCTGGTTATCTATTAAGTCCAGGGACCCGTATCCTGGTCCGAGGCTCTGCACCTCGATCATTTCAAGCCCGGGAGACACGAGGCCCCGACATCTTATCTCAAGTCCATGAGACGCGAGACTCCGGCTCCTCATCCCATCTTTGGGAGACATGAAGCCCCCGATGCTTTTATATAACAAGATTGATCATCTCTTTGAGAATCCAAGCATGACTAATCGGGACAGCGAGTATGACTCTAGCCCGACTATTTGGGGATGAGTGGTGATACCCTGGTAAGAACCCGGGTCATTGATGACCCGGGATATTAAGTGGATTCCCAAATTAGGGTCAATTGGCAGGATAGATTCTTCTGAAGCCGGGCCGGTGCAAGCCCGGGCTCTACTCCCCGGGCAACCAGACGCCCGAGCCCTTGTATAAATCTCCCGGGAGGAATTCTACTTGGGAACGTCGAAAAGCGTGATGCAGTTGAGTATATTGATATGGACAATCTTATATGTCAGAGCAACTTGACTTTGGCGTGTCATATAAGTCATCAGGAGGTATGGACGGCCTACTTGACATATATAGTAGGTAGGCGCAGGAAACGAGGTACCTACCCCATTTTCTCCTATAAATAGCAGGTATCCTTCTCATTTACTGAGGGTGAAATCTTTGAACTCTTAAGCATTATACATATTTTCTCCCAAATATTGCTTGTGTTCATCTTTAACATGCTGACTTAAGCATCGGAGTGGTCACGCCGGACACCCCTCCGGCGCCCATTCACGAGTTCTTTTCATTGTTTACAGGTGCTATTGAAGCCATTATCTTCACTCAAATTCCCTAAAAACTATAAATTATTGATTTGACCCGTTGGAGCTCCTTACCCGGCTCATCCATTTCAACGAAGTCACATCAATAACTGAATACATATTATCTGAAAACATAATTAGAGGTTAGATGTTTGAGGACACTAACTTAACTTAAATCATTTTGGTTGTTATATTAAGGACATTTTAGATAATTTTGTTCCCTTTAATTGGGTACTGAGTTGGATTATATATTTTAATTAATCCAACTATCCAAGTAGAAGTAATTAAAAGTAGGGTTTACAAAGATAAATTTAATTTGGTGTAACAGATCGAACGATTGGAATTCGGGATGGTATGGTATGGACCATTGTCTGGACAGAGCACTGCGTGAAGCTACTATCCCAAACGAATAATACAGGTAATATTGATGCACTAGTAGACCTTGACACGACCAACAATTTAACATGAAATCCAATTCCAGTTGGTCTACCAATTTCTGCACCATATTTTCTTTCACAAAACTTCTCATAAGACGATTTCGGATATCATTTTTGTTAGACGAGTCAACCCGATCTATACTTCAAAAAATATTTAAAAATAGATATGTGAGAACGTCTCACAAGAGACCCTAGATTAAGTGACTCATGTCCGAAGTTTTATAAACTATAATTTCTTCCTCGTATATCCAAATTAAAATAAGAAATGATGTTTTGTTTTGCCTCTATTATTTTAATGTTTCCTCCATCTTTGTTTTTGCGTAGACATATAATTTGTTGTTTTTGAGAAATTAAATATATGTGTTCGATGTGTACGAAACTCGAATTTATCAAACAATTACCTAATCGGTCACAAGCAAAATTGGAAAAATTATTAATAATCGGCTCCAAAATTTATACGTGACCAATTGTCAATATATTATGGCAAAAACTTGACGGTCTCACGGGTCGTATTTTGTGAGACGGATCTCTTATTTGGGTCATTCATGAAAAAATATTATTTTTTATGCTAAGAGTATTAATTTTTATTGTGAATATCGATAGGGTTGACCCGTCTCACAGATAAAGATTAGTTAGATCGTCTTACAAGAGACCTACTCATATATATATTATAATAGACATAATCAAGTAAAGTTGTCAATTCAAACCTTGAATGGATAAATTATATACCACTGGATTTTTTCTAATTGCTAATATTTACTTTTTGTCCCTCAAACGACGACTTCGGATAACTAAATATTTCAGTGTCTTTTTATAGCTAAACTACACGGTGATCCAAAAAATTCAATGCAGAACATTTTGTAAAGTAAAATATATTTAATTAAAAAGGGGTCAAATTCCGAGAATTTTTCAAAATCTTTTTTTTCTCAAAGCACCCTTTTAGAAAATATTTTTCAAACAAATCACTTATTAGTAAGAATATATTAATGGAAAAACAATAAAAAAATTGCTACAAAATATATAAATTGGATTATATATTTCGATAATTGAAAAAATAAAAAATTTATGTAATTGGAGGAAGTACATCAAACAAAGTATAGCTTATTAAATGTATTTTATTCGATCTATTTTTACAATTTAACAATTAAAAAAAAAAAAAAAGGTGGTGGTAGCCGACAAAAACGACCTCGTGAGGTGGAATGAAAGTTGAATATGATAATTAACTTTGGGTTTGCCGTTTCGTACACGCAAGACATTATATGTTCTGCTTTACACTAACCAAATTTATTAATTAATTAGAAATTAACATAAATTAAGTACTTATTATAATGATATCCATAAATTTGAAATAAGATGATGTTTTACATTATATTAAAACATACCTTAAAATATGTTGAACCATGTTGATATGATTTATCACATTTGAGTATCAGCTCAATGACAAAGACATAGATAAGCACGGTTGATAGAAAGCTTATACCAACCATGTTTACTTATGTGCTTGCTTCGGTGATATTCACTTAATAAATATGATTAAATATATGAAAATATATTCATTAAATAAATGATATTTTAGCGGTGGACTCAGAAATATATACTATAGAGCTCCGTTTGGTACGTGTGATGGGATAAGTAAATGATTAGTAATAGAGTGATTAAAAAAATGAGAGATATGAATTAATAGTATGGTGGGATAAATAACATGGTGTTTGGTATGATTTTAAAATGATCGATTAATTTTGTAAATTTTATTGCAATGACCAAAATGCCCCAAATGTTAGTTAAATATATATTCTTAAAATAACTGGATAAATAATTAAATATTTATAATTATAATTTATATTTATTAAAATTAATTTAAATATATTTATTAAAAATAAATTTGTAAATATGCATTTACTTTAATAATTAAAATAACAATAATATTTTGGATGTTAATGTTAAATAAAGTTTAGAAATAATTACAATATTATTGTTTTTTTAAAATAATTATAAATATTTTTAAAATAATTTGATAGATAATTAAATATTTATAATTATAATTTATATTTATTAAAATTAATTTAAATATATTTATTAGAAATATATTTGAAAATATTACGGTAATCATTAAACAAAATAAATTAACATTTAATAAATAATTATTTTCATAAAAAAATTAATTAACAAGATTAGAAATTTATAAAAATTTAATTTAAGATATATTTGCATTACAATTTATTTTCTTTAAAATGATTGAAAATAATAAAAATATATGAAATTAATTTATAAAAAAATATAATAAAATTTAAATATTATATTAATTATTAAATTTTCAATAATTTTAATTTTCATATTATATTGAAGAAAACAATTCAAGGATATTATGGTCAATATACAATCTTATCATTATCACTATTCAAAAATTATACATTATCACACATTTGAGGAGAGATATTTAATCACACTGATAACATAAATAATGAGGGCTTTCAATCATAATCAAAGGCTTCCTTATTAAATTAAAAATGAATCAAACATAATCATTTCCTTATCATGACTACCAAACATAGACTAGATGAATATCATATTGATAAAGAAATGTAAGGCTTTTATTGTTGAGTCCTTGCAATAAACCTGGAGAAGACAGCTTTCCATCTCCGTCTTGTCAATTTCAGTTGCTGGAGTCGACAAAGGTCCAGGGGGTTTATTACAACCTGCCCTGCCTGCACGGGCAATGAACGGCCCCGGATCAATCCACATGAGTGATCCGGGCCCATCTCTGTGTAAAAAAAAAAAAAAAAATTGACTCGGAAAAATCCGAGCCATTGGATCGACCCCTGCGGGTAGGGTCGAGTTAACCGGTCCAGGGACAGAGCTACTTCGAGCTCGTGTATTTCAAAGGATATATAAAGATCGTATATTATTTTAGTCATAACCAGAAACTTTAAAAAAAAATTAATATTATTGGATTTGCATTATATTATTTCTTTTTTTTAATAATAAGTAAAATCAAAATAATTGTGTTATGTAACATGATTTTCAAATTATTACGTTATTTTAAAAATTTACTACCGCGGTCCACCACAAACCCAACCCATGTATCTCTAAAATAAGAAAATGGTCATAAGCTTTCAAATTTTGCTGTAAAAAAGAAACAAAAGACAGCACCTTTCTTCACTGCAAAGCAGTTAATTGCTTTTGGGGATATCTGTCCTCTTGGCATCTTGCACCTTTTTATGTTATATATATTCTCGTAATTACTGTCGAAAATCGTGGATAACCAACCCGTCACGCCACTGATCGTGTCCAGCTTTGAATTCAAATACAAAACACACAACGGCTCAATCCCTCGTTGGAAACAACGAACACTCGCCACCACTCTCCACGTACCGTACCGCACATCGCACTTTTTATATATATATAAATATATATTCCAAGATTAATATAGGGCCATTTCGTAAAAAAAAAGGAAATGAAGATTGTGTCAATGAAATAGTTAATTTTATTTTTTGAAATTCTTACTCGTTTTAGAGACTTCTTGTCTTGGTTCCATAAATGCACGTAACTTTAAGTTTTATGCTGTATGCTTTTTAAGCAAGAACAGCTGTGTTTTCGCTCAGCGCTTAAAGGCTCTGGTCCTCACCAATCAGATGCTTCACAGTTTCATTAATACACAGAATTCCTCCCTTTTATTCTACCCACTTTGTTTTGGAATGTCTGTAATTTTCTCTTTCTCCAAACTTGTCATTTCATGATCCTTTGAGTTTTGAGGATTCAAAAGACAGCAAATGGGGACTTCAGGAAAATGGGTTAAAGCGTTGATCGGGCTCAAGAAATCTGATAAAGATGACCTCGTAAGCTAAGCGAAAAATATATCTTTTTTCTTCGTGGTTGCATAAGTTAAATGGTACTGTTTCAAGTTCATAGAATTTGAAATAATATTTCCCGCTTCATTAGTCTATAAACTATGAAATCTATGTTCCTCTCGTGTTTTTCTTCTCTTTTCTTCAGTGATGCAGCTAAATAAAAGGTGAATTAAAAGGCATTTACTGCTTGCATCCACTAGATTTACTATCTTTCTCGATTTTGCATGCGTACGTGATGTATTCACTTCATTAAAAATCTTTTGTTTGTGTTGAATCTATCTAGTCATTCTTTATTACCCCAAAAGTAAACCCAAAAGTTGAACTTGCGGCTACCATAATAGTTCATAATAAACTCAAATAAAGGTTTTTTTTTAATTGATATTTCCTGATTTAAATTTTTATTTTCAATCGAATCTGTGATAACCCTGCTGACTTCTCTTTCCTTTTCTGTTTTTTACCTTTGTTTTTGAAAGGAAAAGGTGGGTGGAAAGAGCAAGAAATGGATGCTGTGGAGGAGTTCATCCGGGGATCTTGGTAGATCATGGAAAGGCTTCAGAAGAAATGGGGGATTTGTTTCAGACGTCTCTTCGGATTCCTCTCCAATGAGAAATGATGCGTTTACTGCAGCAATGGTTACGGTTGTTAGGGCAGCTCCAAAAGATTTCAGGATCGTGAGGCAAGAGTGGGCTGCCATTAGAATCCAAACTGCATTCAGAGGTTTCCTGGTTGGTTTTTTAATTTACTTTTTAAAATCATAAAACCTTGGTCTTTATCTTGGAATATGAATTTGTAAATATAGCTTTGTTCGATCTAATTTTTACTGGAACGATTTTCTTATTCATCTAGGCAAGGAGAGCTTTAAGGGCTTTGAGAGGACTGGTGAGACTGCAAGCCATAGTTCGTGGCCGGCAGGTCCGGAAACAAGCTGCTGTGACTCTTAGGTGCATGCAAGCTCTAGTTCGTGTGCAAGCTCGAGTCAGGGCTTGTCAAGTACGCATGTCTGTGGATGGACAGGCTGTGCAGAAGATAATCGATGAGCACCGCAGAAAGGACGACCACTTGAAACATGCTGAGGTGAGTGCACCGTGCACTCCAATATATTGTATTGTGTTCGTTGTGCTCGATAATTTATTTTTCTTGTACCAAATTTTCAGGAAGGGTGGTGTGACAGCAGAGGAACAATTGAAGATGTTAAGGTAAAGATACAAATGAAGCAAGATGGGGCTGTCAAGAGAGAGAGGGCACTTGCATACTCTCTGGCCCAGAAGGTAATGAGTGGGCTACAACATTGGATCCTTTTTCATTTTTCCATTTCTTCTTTTGGAGGTTTTATTTATTATATTCAACTCCTTTTGGTAGTGGAAGTTGAGCCAGAGCGTGTCTTCTACCTCAAAAGCCTCTGTTCCCTCGTTGAAAAGTGACGAATTAAGCAAGAATAGCTTAGGCTGGAGCTGGCTAGAGCGATGGATGGCTGCAAAGCCTTGGGAAAACAGATTCATCGAACAATATAATTCTGAACTGTTGGAGACTACTCCGGTAACTAGGAACGTGGATTTCGAGAAAGGCAAGGTTTCGAGGTTGTCTGATCCCACTTCTGTGAAAGTCAAGAAAAATAATGTTTCCAAGAGGATATCAGCGAGGCCTCCACTGGCGGCTAATCACTCGTATTCTAGCCCAAGTTCTGACTTTAGGTATGATGAGAGCTGCTCGGCTTCTTCCTCAATTTTCACTACGACAACTCCAGCTTCGAGAAACACTGCTTCCGATCTAACTGATGAGAGCAATAGGTGTAGGCCGAATTATATGAACATGACAGAAGCTACCAAAGCCAAGCAGAGGAACCACAGAACCGAGAGGCCGAACATGGACATGTTTTCGAGAAAGTTGTGTGAGGGAGAAGATTAAGTATTGTAATATTTGTAATGAACTCACAACAGCTTGTTGTGAAGATGATGATGCAAAAAACTGCAACAAGACTTGAGGTGTGATTTTTGTTCTGCATTTTGTAAAGCTGCACATTATGATTGAGACCATTTGAGTGCGCTATTTAATCATGACTAGTAAAGGACACGTTACATTGAATGAAATCGTATAAGATAATGATAGATACATAACATTTTTCATTGATGTGTCGATAATTAATTACTCCTAGTTTATTTAATTTTCAAAATAATGTAACACATCCTTTGAATTATTTTCTTGTTTAATCCTAATTTTAATATTCTTTAGTTCTTTATTACAGTCGTTGTTTTATTATGAAACTGAAATTAGCATTCTTTCAATGATATAGGATTTCGAATGCTTCACTTTCATAATGGGATGAAAACATACATATATAAATAGTATTAATTTTATTATCAAATGAAATAGTTTAAATTATTGTAAGAAAGAATTTAGGTGTATAATTTTGTAAATGACATTATTCCTCAATTCCATTGTATTAGAAGAAGTAGAGGAAGAGCTGAATTATCGCTGCAGGTAAAAGAAAATATACAAATCAAAGTTACAAAAGCCACCAAAAAAATAGCCAATAGAAAATAAGAAAAGTTGCCTTGTCAATCAAAAATCAAAAAAATATTACAACTACAAAACACCACCTCATTTGTTTTAAAAAAAAAATTAAAAATACCTCATCAGCATAATGTCGAAAAGATCAAAAGCATGGAAATACCTGTAAAAAAAAAAAAATTAAAAAACAATAAGTAATCCAGTAACTTGAGGACGGAAAAAAAGGACGGAAAAAAAACACAACTGTAACATAAATTTTAATTTGACTTGGGAATAAAGCCAATACATATGGTAAAGAATGAATGGCCAACCTTGAAATCTTGCAATAATCATGAGGAAAAATGTTGCAGCACCTCACGGTGAACAACATTTCTTGTCTTGATGTCACCAAATTTATTTATCCCATCCGTTTTAATCAGTACTTTAGTATTTGCCATCGATGTTCCCCGTGATAATGCAACATACAACTGACCATGTGAGAATACCGGCTCCGGCAGATAAACACCGACAACAGGAATGGTTTGTCCTTGAGCCTTATTAATTGTCATTGCAAAACACAGGCGGATCGGGAACTGTTTCCTTTTAAAAGTGAATGGATATACTTCATTTTCAGATGGAGACAATGGAATTCGAGGTATAAAAACTTGCTTTCCAGCATGTATGCCAACTGAAATTTCGGCATGAATAACGTTTTCTTTAAATTCTTTGCAAACCATGCGAGTTCCGTTACATAAACCATCAGCCGGATCAAGATTCCTCAACAACATAACAGGACAGTTTTTTTTCAAAATTAAACAATGAGGCGGCATACCGTTCGGCATCAACGAATTTAAAAACTCTGCTGGATAAGAATAATTTTGAGAATCATCAATAGCTTCATCAAAACTTAAATATGTCTTAAGCTCTCCAGGGAAAGATTGAATGATTTTCTCATTCAGCTTATCCACATATAAGTTTTTTGAAGCAAGGATTGCTCGACTCGTTGTATAAGAAGCCAAATGGTAATTCTCTGCTAGATTTGGGAAAATCTCGTCAATGAGTTTTTGTTCAGAGGAGTCAACATCATCTGTGTTAACACTAATAATCATCTCGGAAGGAATGTTAATATTACCATCACTATCAGTTGGCTCCATTCCTCTACCAATACGTAGCAAGAATTCTCCAAACGTGGGATCCGCCTTAGCTCTCATATTTTCGGACAATATTAATTGTTGCATATGTGGATACAAATATGACTTAATCAAGCTTCCACTAATAGTTTCTTGGACAGTAGCCTTTGGAATAACAGGCAAGACTTGCATTAAATCCCTTCAAAGAACCACAACTTTACCCCCAAACGGCTCTCGAATACCAACAATATCCTGAAGAGTTCGGTCAACAGCCTCAATAGCCAAACGAGAAGCCATTGGAGCTTCATCCCATATAATCAACCTAGCTCGTCGTAGTAACTCAGCTAGACCACATTGTTTTGAAATAGTGCAAACACTTCTTTCATGTAATTTAATTGGAATCTTGAATCGAGAATGAGATGTTCGCCCACCAGGCAAAATAGAAGCTGCAACACCCGAAGTTGCTGTTGCAAGAGCAATCATTTTTCTTGATCGAACATTGGCAAGAAGAGCCCTGTACAAAAATGTTTTTCCAGCACCACCAGGGCCATGAACAAAAAACAATCCTTGTTTTCCAGAATTTACGTACTCGAGAATTATGTTGAATGCTTCTCGTTGCCCCACATTGAGACGAGATTGTGACAAACAGTTGTCAGATGACACATCAATAGAAATTTCATCTAATATTTCTCTTGGCACAGTTTTTCCAGAGTTGCATGTATTAATTGGTATTCTTGGCAAATCATAGATATCAATATTTTTTCGCATACTCTCCAAAATAAGGTTGAGAGCACACAACGTTTCAGACAACAAATATGAATGTTCAATGTAATCTTGTCGCCGAAAATCCTCAGACAAATGATTATAAAATGTATCCCACATTTTTCGAACATCAGAAGGTTCACAATAAACCAAAATGGTCGCAAAGAGTCGTCTCAAAGCATTTGGCATTTGGAAGCTAACAGCCTCATGTAAAGATTCAAAATAACCATTATCAGATTCAAGCAACCCCCTTAATTGAGCAGCTTCCTTGAACAAAAAACAAGTATGTCGATTGGCTGTCAAGAGATCATCGAAAGATCTAGGTCCTCGAACATGAAGAAGCAACAATCTCAAATAATATCTCTCACCTTCAATAGGGTTTGCATTGTTTATCCGACCAATTACTTTTCGGTGTTTTCTTTGGAGCCAACACTTTCCCTGCTTGTCCCAAACATAATGCTCGGGGAATTCAGAATATAGAAGATTTTTTGCTTTATCGTCAATTGAACACTTATAAAAGAATTCAGTTAACATTGTCTTCGATGTTTGATCTAAATGTAAAAGGCTTCGTAGATTTTGATTTCTCCAGAACGTCACGCAATGCTTATTAGGTAAATGAAGTGGTAGATTAATCACAGCAGGAGAAATTTCATTCAAATCAAATTCAAAAATCCTCCACATTGCCTCCGGTGCTGACACCCATCGAGCATCTTGAAAATTTTTAATCTCATCAACACATTCCAAGTCAGGGGGGACAAGATTAACTGCTACTCTATCATGACCTTTGTATATATACTTATACAAATACTTAACAGCAGTCACACCTGAACAAACCTCCACATTAAGATGACAATCATACCTGTACAACAAATAAGGATTATAAGGAACAACCCATTGTGAATTTAATTTAGCCTTCCGCACATCCACAATTTGACCATCATCCCTTCTTCGGTATGTAGGATAACCATTTTCCCCTAAAGCAGATTTTTCGCAAAATTGCCGAGGATAACGATTCTTACACCGCCCTTCAACCATACAAGAATTTTTTTTATTCGAATTCCCACATGGGCCATGCATCATATGTCTCACAACTAACTTAAAAAGACAAGGATGAGTGTTTTTGTTTGGAAGTTCTGCTGAAACAAAATTATCAAACATATCTGAGGAATTAATCTTGTAGTCATGTTTCAGTATCACAAGCATGTGTACATGTGGTAGTCCCCTTTTCTGAAATTCAATCGTGTACACATAAGCTGATACATGCCCAAAAATCGACTTACGAATTATCTGATCCTTCAAATCTAGCAACTTGGCTCGAAAAACTCTAGAAGTTAAATCGGGCCGATCTTGTGCACGTTGGCCTTTGAACAAATTATCAGTTATTTCACGCCAATCTGGATTGCAAGTCATTGTAATAAATAAATCAGGTTTTCCAAATACTCTCACCAATGCAATTGCATCAAGATACCTTCTATGCATGTCTCTTGGACCACCAATAAAAGACCCCGGAAGAACAATTCGTTGCCCAACTTCGCTGCCTCTAGTTTCTCCTCTAAAAACACTATCAACAATACCTTGATATAAATCAGATCTCATCTCTGCTTGATTTCTCCGATAATAATCAAGCCTTGTAGTTTCAAGTTTTATATACATATCGACAACAAACTTCTGCAATAGTCGCCCAGCATACAAAATAACAGACGTAGAGTTGTCTCTAATTTGGAGCTTATAACAATAATATTCACGACAAGAAACCATCTTTTCATTGGACCTACGTGAATCTGCAACAAAATCAACAAAAGTCGAAAAACAGAGATCATGAACATAACAATATACTAACAAACATGTAAATGAGAAAATAAAATTATGAAAACTTACTTTGGGTTTCTCCACTCACTACGTCATCCAACGAAGAGAAATCCACATGCATCAAAACATCTGAATCCGACTGAGCATTAATTTCACTGTTCTTAAGCTTAGGAATATGTTGATGCCAGCCATTTTCACCATTAGGGAAAAGCAATGGATATTGTAATGGATCGTAACAACCAAAGTAGTGTTGTATCTTATGAGTTCGTCCATCATGACCATAAATAACAATATCTCTATCATACGATATATTTGGATCATTTCCTTCCACCCAAATAGCAGCAACCTGATCAGCTGTAGGTGAATTATAGCGCCTTTGATCCAACACAGCATTCTTACAAATATGCAACCTTATATCATCAATAGAAGAGAATACATTTATTCTACTCAACAATTCCGCATAAGGGTTTCTTTTCAAAGCGTCCATCAACAATAGCATAATACCTTTTTCAAGATCAGCATCACCCATAATATTCATCCTATTATACAATTCATTATCACTGTCCCAAAAGAATAGCTGAAAATAACATGGACCATCTTCTCTAGGCACAAGAGGTGGCAAAGTATGAAATATTTGTCCCTGAACTCTGAATGTGTAGACTCCACGACGGGACGAAGCCAGTTCTTTATCAACCTTTACACCAAAGGATGTGAAAGAAAAAATGCAATCGTAGACACGAACCTTGCTACGAAATTCAATCGATTTCGGGGATTCATTATCCGTGAACAAATTCATTAATCCAGTCGGTATAACCGACTCGGCCAGTCTAATTTTACCATTGTCACAACAAAATGATCGAGGCTCGGACTGAAACTTTTTGGCTCCACAGAAACAGCAATAAGAAAGAGGAGGCAAAACATGGAGATCAACAAATCCTCGTTCAACTACGGAGGTGTTTGAGAAATAATATGGCATGAAACAAACCCAATACGAGAAAAAAAAGAAAACATCAACCAATGAAAAAACACTTAGACAAAATGAATATGACAAATTTAAAATTTCTAAATAGACAAATTTATAATAAACAGATGTATTGTTATATTTAACGGGATTTTGAATTTCTTTCAGTTCACCTTTTGGGCTTTTTTTCTTTTTCTGGGAATAATCCAATATGAATCGTGGTGGACTACACCAAAGTGACGCTGAAGTTTTAAAGTTATTTAAAAAATCACAATTTCATAATAGAGAACAACAATGTAAGAGAAGCAAAGCTAATGTTTTTGTGTTTACCTTTTCAAAGATAAAAATGATTTGTAAAACAAAATGACGAAAACTAATGTTACATATGACCGATACCCAAAAAATGAGAGAGAATAACCAACCCATAAAGAAAGCATTTGAGTCATGACATTCAATACCAATACCAATACTCGGGAAAATTTCTTAAAGTAAACAATTGATGACTCTAAGAAAATTGATATGTTGATGTGTAATCTGCACTTGAGCATTAATCGGTTTTCAATGTGATTAAAAAATTCATGATTTAACATTTTCATAATCCAAAATAGCAAAGGGAAGAGAAAACATATGAAACAACAAAGCAAGGAGGGAGCAAGACGGTAATTAGTTGATTAGTCTATAGAAAAGAGAAAGGAAAATGACAATGTAACATGCCACCATATAAAACAACAAAGTAAGAGCAGCTAAATTAACAATGATGGTGGCCAACTTGGAATCGCACCACCTCTGAAAGTCTGTGGAGTGAAAATAAATAATAATTTGAAGGAACTGGTAAGGGAGAGTACTAACCAGAAGTTTGCGCGACGTCGGGAAAACCCCTGCACACCAAGAGACGAAGAAGGAGAAGGGCAAAAGAATGATCAGGCACACACGGGGACACACTAAAAGTCAACAATAGGATGCATGCCCCAAGCAAATGAATGAACAAAGCAATAAGAAGAAAACCTGGAACCCAAAGCAGAGAAGGACGATGATTTTCTACCCCTCATGGTGGAATAACACACATGCAGAAACATGAAATGAGGAACCAGAAGCCAATAACGACTGAGAGAAGGCAAACTGAGGAATGATGTTGCATAAGGAGTGTACAAATGAACAGTGTCACAAATAGACCAATGTAACCGATGCATGAACTAATTTAATGTAGATAGAAATAAATATAATTTAAGAGAAGAAATAAATATAATTTAAGAGAAATTTACAAATACACCAACGTAACTGTTGGATGAAATAATTTAAGATAGAAAAATATTTAATTATAGATTGAAATGTCTAACGTGTCCCAATACTGAAAGCAAAACACCGAGGGGCACATTTGGGAAAACACAATATTTGAAATGTCTAACGTGTCCCAATATTGAAAGCAAAGCACCCAGGGGCACGGTTGGAAAAACACAATTGGCCACACTTTTAAGATAGAAATAGAATATGTTGTATTCGCATTCATTATTATGAGATAACCATCACATTCACACACGACTGATGGCTTGAACCTTAACACCATTTTTGAAATTAAGAACTATGCCATACTCGAGCTCCAACGGATTCTCCATCTCTGAGGAATGCCGGAACACATACTTTCTGTACAAATGAATCATTGAAAGTTTGATTTCTTGCAAGGAGAATTTCTGTCCGATGCATGCTCGAGGTCCGATTCCAAACGGAATGTTGGCATAAGGGTGCCTTTTCTTTTCCTCTTGGCAGTTTGGATCGAACCTCTCTGGTATAAACTTGTCTGGTTCTGGGAAGTTTCTTGGATCTTTCGCTAGAACTCCGAGAGCTAACCAAACCCATGTTCCCTGCATGTTGTTAACACGGATCATTCTATTAAGTAACCATGCATTATTCTGAAAATTAGGCTAAAAACGCTAGATGAATTTAGCCTAGAATAAAATGAAGGAATATCATGCTGGCTGCTGCACCTTAGGGAGGACATAGCCTCCAATATTAACTTCGGCTGATGTTTCTCTTGCAACTAAGGGAGAAACTGTATAAAACCGCATCGCTTCTTTAATCACCTGCATTCAGGAATCAAGAAAACAATATTTTTCAGCTTTGATTTTTCAGTACTGTGATATCAGGCAACATATAACAGTAACTGGCCTGATCAATATATGGAAACTTATGTTGAAGATCATGAGAGCTAGGTGTCTGATCATGTGGAGCAAAGGCATCGATCTCATCTATCAACTTCTTCTCGACGTTTGGATGGCCAGCAACAAGATAAATAATAGTAGATAATGTGAACGATGTTGTTGCTGATCCAGCCAACAAATGCTCGTACGTTGCTGCACTAATATAATCTGGTGTAAATATTTTCTTCGAATTCGCCTCTGTTTCTCTTGCATTAAGTATAAGGGACAAGAAATCCTTTGAGCCACGTTCTTTATCTTTCATTTTCCTCTCAACAATCTGATCAAGCTGGTGACTGAGATTCTGGTTCGTTTGATCTACTTTCCAGTCCATGGTTCCAGGAATCCTCTTAAGGATTTGACGAAAGGGTTCTTGGAGGATAGGAATTAGTAGGCCTAATATGATTGAAAACGAGCCGGATAAGTCCATTTTAAGCTGTGTTGTGGAGTAAATATGCTGGTTTATGAATTTCTGAACTTGATCTAATTCTACATCATCATCGTCCTTTTTTTCAACAGAATCATGAGTTATTTTTTGTTTAGAGAGGCCAAAATCCACTCCAAATGCAGCTTGTCCAATCACATCTGTGGCTAATTTGATGGAAAGTTCCGAAAAGGTGAAATCTTGTTTAGATTCAAGATTTTGGGTTGCAGATTCAATGATTTCTTGCATGGTGGGGACCAACTTGGCTAGGTGAGATGGCTGGTAAACCGATAGTATTGTGTTTCTCATAGCTGACCATCGAGCATCCCTGGTGGGAAAAAACGACGTCAGATGGCACAAAAATATGATTTGGATGAAAGATTTGCAGCAATTTTAAGAGATCAATGTGTAAATTACTTGGTGAAGAATAGGCCTTTTTGATGAAGAGGTGAAGATGCTATAGGAGAAGGGATGCTTCTGTTTGAAATGTATTTGAACTTTTTTATACCAACTTCTCTACAAAGTTCAGGATCTGCTACAATCACCAGTGGTTGTCTCCCCATATGAAACCTGTTTTTCAACACAACATCAGTTCAGTTCTTCGTCAACTTCAGCCCCGGAAAACAAATTTCTTGAAATTAAACGAGAAACCAAGATGAATGCGACACAATTCACAAGTGAAAAACCTGCTTAAACATAATGCATTTGTTACAAAAACACGACGAAAAAAACAAGGAATCAGAGATCATAGACCTGAAAACAGGACCGTATTTCTTCGCAAGAATGGAGAAAACTTCAGGTCCATATTTAGCAAGCAAAGGGAGGTGGCCGACTAAAGGCATTGCGGGAGGGCCAGGAACTTTTCTAACACCCCAATAAGGTCCATAGAAGTACACCAAAACTCCAGCCAAAAGGGCTAAAACTGTGAATACAGATGATGATGATGATAGTATAGGAGTCTTGATTATTGAAGACAGTACTGTATCTGTAAAGATTTGAAAATTTGCAAGTGAAATCTCCATTTTAGAGGAGGGAGGGAAGAAACAGAACTGAGGGAAAGGTGAAATTCTTGTAAAAGATGTTGGAATTTAAAGGAGGCTTTTTGGATTCCATATGTGTCATATATTCAAAGATTTAACTATTATTGGTTGTCGAAATTCTATTATTTTATAAATTATGATGTCTATGTAATATAAAAATATATTCGGAGCTTAGAATAGTATTTTCTTGATGTTTGTCCTTGTTTAATGAAATATAATAAGGCAAAATGGTGGGGGACCTAAATCTATAATGTTGCAAATATTTTATTGAAGTGGATCTTGGGGGGTTGACTATCTTCACTTTGCAAGCATATTTCAATAACTTCAAGATTGGCATTCTTGACAACAAATAGGTTATCAGAGTTGTAAATGATGTAAGCTATGTTTCCTTATTGACAGGCATGACGAGTAAATGAAAAATAATTTTTTTTACGATTTGGTTATTGTTTTATAAAATTATATTAAAAAACAAGAACTCATATTAAAATTGAAATTTGACAATGTGAGAATATAAAATCATATATGGCATAATTTTTGAGTTGAAAATTGTCCAAAAACGATTGGTTAGACCAAGCATCCTGCTAGGGTATCTTATTCTTGCAAACCAACGATCCAAAGGACTTATCTTGACAATATCAAGGTATCATTTTTTTTTGGCATGACAATGATATTTGCATTAGATTCTTGATTCTCAAATTTGTCATTATTTGACCACTAGGACGCACCATGTAAATTCCATTCAAAAAATGAAGTTGCTCTCATGAATTCATAATCCGGAGGATGGATGGGATGATGACTTTTGAGATTTTATATTATTATAATAATTTTATTTTATTAATAAATTATCGAGAGTTGAGACTCCCCAAATCCATTTTATGCATCTTCATAGCACATATGACCGTCAACATCCTCGTGGAAAAAAAAAAACACATAAATTTTGAAGGTAAATTTCGTGAGACGGAGTCTGACCCGACCCAGATCAAAAATATATATTAGTTTTTATATCAAAACTATTATTTTTTTATAAAAATTATGGATCTATTGAACACATCTCATGGACATAGACTTGAATGACTGTATCATAAAATACATACTCTGAAATAAATTGTTTAATTGTGATAAAGTTGATAAGCAGAAAAGCAGAAGTAATTTTAAATTCTAGAATTTTAATATTTTATCCCCGGAACCACTATTTCATATTTTCAAATTTAAAATAACTTTTTAATATTTTCGAATATGTAACATGAAAAATTACGTGGACGTGGGCCGTGAATTCGTTAGGCCCAATATTAATCATCTCAGAATCCAGTAGAATATGGACCCTTAAATTTCTCTATCGAGTATTAACAAATTAATGAACTGGACTTCGTTCAAATTGATTACGCTTTCGTTCCATACTGCCCAAATATCACAGAGAAAATGGGCTACCATACTAATTTATTGTACGTGCCAAGTTTATGAATTTTAGCAATTATATTATAAAAAAATTTATGGTATATAGCAATTTATATATCAAGTATATGAAAATTGTAAAACATCTTTTAACCCATAATTGCATCATTAGTAATTAAAGTTTT
This sequence comes from Primulina huaijiensis, assembly GCF_012295235.1. Classification (NCBI taxonomy): domain Eukaryota; kingdom Viridiplantae; phylum Streptophyta; class Magnoliopsida; order Lamiales; family Gesneriaceae; genus Primulina; species Primulina huaijiensis. The sequence continues at coordinate 17,458,466 of NC_133311.1, read as the reverse complement.
AGAAAAATAATTATGTTATTCTTGCCTTTATTATCTCATCTCACGACCCAATCGATGTGTTAATAAAGATTGAACGAAGGACAAATATTTTGTGGACATTGTCTATACAATATTCAATTAGTCAAAGTTTCAAAATTTATAAAACATAATAATAATTATTATGAGTCTTAACATAAAGTAAGAATATGCTTCTAAAAGATTGTTTAGAAATAAAGTAGAAATAGTACGTTGATTGAATGCAAAAGTGACAACCCACTCCACCGGCCCTTGAAAGAGGGCAAATCCTATGTTATATTTGGTATTATAAATCGTCTCACAATTTTCTCAAACAAATATCGTTTGTAAAAAGTATTAAAAAAATAAAGCTAATAAATATCGTGCATGAAGAAAATATAAACCACACACAAAAACATTCAATTCATTTATTTTTATTTAAAAAAGATCATCAATATATTATTTTAATAATTTAAAGTGCTCGAGATAAAATTTATTGTCGATTTTTTTTTTTAAAAAATAGATGAATTAAATGTTTTGTACGTGATTTAGTCTATATTTTTCATGCATGATATTCAGTGTATTTACTTTTTAATACTTTTTTGCAAACGATCTTCTCGGAAGTAGTTCCCCGCATATTGGTTCGCATTGCGTGTGATAAATGCTCACACATGTAATATCAAACTTCATCCTCTTTTTTTAATTAAATAAAATAAAATTTTTATTCATAAATATAATTCTAAAAATAAAAACAATAGCTTAAATAATATGTTAAATCTATGTATATCAATATTTATATAACCTTAAATTTTTCATGACGCTTCGTGTTTCATTATAAACTTATAAATTGTTTAGAGGATCGGAATATTGATTTCAATAATTAATTCTACAATAATAAGAATTAGCCAAAGATNTTTTTTACTATATATATATATATATATATATATATATAAACAATATTTATTTAACTTGACTGAATCGATTATTGCCTTTTCTTGGTATAAATCGGGTCAATTGTTGTATTTTAATACAACATATTCGATAAATAATTTAATTTCAAAATAAAAATATGTGAGATCAATCAAAATCAAATGATCAATTTTAAGCTTTCATTTCTCTTGAGTTATTTTTACTCACTCCATTTAAAAGTCACATCCACACATAATGTATATAGATCAGAAATCAAAATAACAATTTTTTTTAAAACGGAAACCAATATATTGATCATAGAAATCATGAGAAAGTTAAGTTCATCAACCAAGATGGGTAAATACTTCATCCCAAATAAACGGTGGAAGATAGGACAGAGCAAATTAAATGCGCTAAACAATGAGCGATTGTGTTCAAATCTCTACAAAAATTACGAATTTCAAATTTTCATAAAACAAACCAAATGGAGAAGCTCCCAAATATTCAAGATAAGAGAACCATCATGATTAATAATGTTCGAAGGACCTGTTAAACGCAAGAACAGTTTGACCGAATCTGAAAATACTCATACATTACGATAATTACCCTGCAAAGCGAGCTTCAAGCAAAGAAGAATAGCATTGAATTCTGCAGCGACCACTGAACTTGGATACAAATACTTTGGGCTGAAGCCACACAGATAATTCCATGGTGATTTCTAGTCACGACTCTCACACTAAAAACACATTTCTAGTCATGAAAACTTGCATCAACATCAAACCTAAAGCGTCTCAAAAGGTTTCGTCTATTTGTTCACTCTATCATGGTGTCATACGGCAGCTCGATCTTGACTTTACAATGTGCTAGAAACCAATACCCAAGGCTAACATTTTATCACAATAATAATTATTACAAAGCAAATTAATTAATTTTGTATTTCTATTTTTGGCAAAACTATATGTTATTTGTTGAAAAATACAGTAACCTTTATATACCTATACTTATACATTATTATTGTTATTGTTAACAAAGTTGAGGGGTTTAAAATTAAATTTATAATAATATAATAAGATTAGGTATCTTGTGAGACGGTATCACGAATCTTTATCTGTGAGACGAGTCAACTCTACCGATATTCACAATAAAAAGTAATATTCTTAGCATAAAAAGTAATAATTTTTCATGAATGACTCAAATAAGATATCTGTCTCACAAAATATGACCCGTGAGACTGTGTCACACAAGTTTTTCACCATATAATAAAAGTGTAATTATGCATGCCAAAATTTGCTATTAAACAATGGTGATTTCGTACCTAACTAAAATAAACTCGAATTGAATTAATATTTAGGCAAAAAAGATGTTCGAAACAAGGGGCATAAACATAAATATTATTTGGTGATGGCAGACAACAAAATTGCACCATCAACGGTTCAGAATTGCATGACTTCATGCACACTATGCACATTCATTTTGGCCCCCATCTCCCCCACAATATATAACAAAAAAACAATATTTTTTTATAAGTCAGGTCGGATCGAAATAATGTATTTCAATAGAACATGCCCTCAAAATGGATAGACTAGATCGATAATAACCGTTATCAAATATGTACGGCCGGAGAGTAATAATTGTTCATATTAAAAGAGAGATTGAAGCATAATGTTTAGGCATTATATGGTTTTAAAGGTTCTGAATTCATAATGACTACTAAATGTAGTTTTTGGCAAAAGCGATCGAAACGTTTGATGTTTGATCTGTTATATAGTTTAAAAATATTTGAATTACATAATTACTACTTATTATAGCTTTTGGGAAATTTGAAAGTGTTAGGTCTTATATGTAAAAAAAATACGAAATAAAATAAATTAAAAAATGTTTGGAAGAATTTTTATTTTTTTTGAAGTGATTCTTTAGAGATTCACTACAAGAAAAACGCTAAACGACAACGGATTTTATCCGTTGTTGTAGGCCTTTAAAAACTGTTGTAACTGAGGGTGTTGTTGAAAGTCCGTTCAACGACAACGGTTTTTATCCGTTGTTGTAGCTTAATTAGCGACGGTTTTAATAAACCGTCGCCATTAGCGACGGTTTATTAAAACCGTCGCTAATATTAGCGACGGACTTTAAACAATTCGTCGCCAATTAGCAAAGGTTTTATAAACGGCCGCTAAATTTAGCGACAGATTACCATCAAGTCCGTCGCTGATTTTAGCGACATTTATTAATAATGTCCGTCGCAATTATTTTCATTAAAATAAAAAAAATTACTTTTAATAAATCTAAAAAAAATACTTATAATTTGACTATGCTAACAATATTCATCTGACTATGCTAACAATATTCATGATTTAACTAACACAGAAAAATTTAAAGCGAAAAAATTTACTCAAAATGAAACTAAAATCGTGTAAGTGTTGTAAAGTGATGTTGTGAAAATGGACCGAGAAGGTGGCTATTTATAGAGAATTGGCGACGGTTTTTGGCTAAACCGTCGCCATTAGCGACGGTTATTTCATTTAACTCTCGCAAATTTGAAAACTGTCGGTCATTTTAGCGACAGTTTTTTCTAAAAGGTCGCTAATTTAAAATTAGCGACGGGTTTATTTAAATCCGTTGCTACATTTAGCGATGGTGTTAATAAAACCGTCGCTAATTTAGCGACATGCGATGGTCTTAATATAACCGTCGCTAAAGTAGCGACGGTTAAATCAAAACCGTCGCTATATTCAACAACAGTTTCTTCAAACTGTTCTCGTTTGTCTGAAAAATACGACAATCGACAACGGTTTTTGAAAACCGTTGTCGATTGATAAAAAAACACGGCAAAAGACAACGGTAGACAACGGTTTTCTAAAAACCGTTGTCGTTGACCTCCTAAAAGACAACGGTTTTATGAAAACCGTTGTCTTTTACCCCCTAAAAGACAACGGTTTTGTAAACCGTTGTCAAAACTTACCTACGACAACGGTTTTCACTAACACCATTGTTAAAAACTATACGACAACGGTTTTTCACAAAAACCGTTGTTGTATATGCGTTGTTGTTGGGCGTTTTCTTGTAGTGATTATAAGTAAATGGATGAGAAACAAGAGTAGAGAGTGTTTGGAAATTAAAGTCCAAAATGAATATATGCTAAATTTTGATCGTTAAGATAACAGTTATTTCAAAACTTAATTTTTAGTAAAATGACAACAATATCTTCAATTTATATAATATTTTTCACTTTCAATTATCTAAACTTGGGTACAAATATCATCAACAAAATATTTATATAATTATTACTATATTTTGAATATTATGTATCAAAATTAATTTATCTTGTTATAATAAAAATGGTTGAAAATTTATGTAATATTAAAAAAAATTAAAAAAAAATGACAATTTGTATAAATACACAAAATATGTTAAAACTTACCAGTGATATAAATTGTAAAAACTATGAAATATTTAAAAATAAATAAATGATGTAATAAAATATTATTTAAATTCTTAGAATTACAGTTCGAGTGGTAATTCACAAAAAATATCAATGAAGAGTTGCTGAAAAAAGGGGGAAAAAAAAACATATAATCTAGACACAACAAAATAAATCATAATTAAAAATCGATTTTCTTTCGTTTGCTTCTTACCTCGTATTCAATGAATTTGACTGACGTGTGCGTATGCTACAATTAATTTGCGCACATGACAAGAGATGTAACTAGCGAATACGAGGGGGTAATGACTTCGCCGAGTCGATACTTTAACATCAATGGTCCCATTACGTATGTTGCCTCCCCCACAAAAGCCAAAGGTCTCCATGCCTCGTGGAAGGAAATTGACAAAATGATGGCGTCGACGGCCGATTTCTGCCCTTTATTATCATTATTTAGCACTATTTTCTCTGACCCACGATTGAACATCATAATTAACAAAGAATAATTTATCGAACAAAATTTTGATGTTTTACAAAAACTAGTTAATTTTTATGTATTCAGTGTTCCATGATTGGTACTTTGTTACGTAATAGCACATGACTAAAAATAAGCTGACGCGACATTTAATTTGTCGTTTTGTTCTTCAAAAATATATTTTGGTCAAAAGAATCGGTCCAATTAATAATGCAATAAGTACTGATCTTACGTACATCATAATTAACAAAGAATAATTTATCGAACAAAAGAAGTCTACGTTTTGTTTTCCCGTATATGTTTTATTAGTATATATGGCAATAAATTTGCAAGGATCTTTTCATAAACTTTATGTGGCATTTTAGAACTTTTATTTATAAAACAAAAGAAATTACATATCAACACAAAAAATCTTGTGAGACGGTCTTACATATCAATTTTATGGATCGAATATCTTATTTGGGTCATCCATGAAAAAATATTACTTTTTATACTAAAAATATTACTTTTTATTGTTAATATCGGTAGAGTTAACCGGTCTCACAGATAAAGATTCGTGAGACTGTTACATCAAACCTAAAGTCATAAGAAGTCGACAAAGATTATAAAGCTACATCGTTAGTTCATGATTTCAAATATTAACAACCTTTATCTATTAAAATAACGAGTCGATTTTATATTAATTAATCCTAAATTAATCCTTACATACTTAAAATTCAAGAGTATAATTCGATGATATTTTAGTTTTCTCAAGTTGTGCTTGGAAATTTGATTTGGGAAAAAAGATTTCGAATAACTTTCATTTAGAGTTCATATAAAGTGAATCTGACTTTATTCATTCAAATAAGTCAAAAAAGTTGACGATAAGATTAATCTAAGCAAGGCCTTTATTTTTTTGACAATTAGAATTTGACAAAAACTTGTGTGAGACGGTCTTACGAGGCGTATTTTATGAGATAGATCTCTTATTTGAGTCATCCATGAAAAAGTATTACTTTTTATGCTAAGAGTGTTAATTTTTATTTTGAACATCGATAGGATTGACCCATCTACCAGATAAAAGATTCGTGAGACCGTCTCACAAGAGACCCACTCTTAGAATTTTACCTTACCAAATTTTTTATCCTATTTAATTTGAACTTGAAATATTAAAATACTTTAGACATAATTATGTTTCGAATACTGTTTTACATATATTTTATCTTCTTTTTTATGTTAAATCTTGATTTTTTTTAAAAAAAAACTCTAATAGTAGATTTTAATTGTTTTAAAAAAGGATCACTGAAATCCCACTTCTAGGGCACTACTTTAGTGTTCTTTTAATTATGCAGAAATATATGGCACTAAAAAACAAAAGCACTATCCTCCAAATTTAAGGGTTTACCACGAGCTTAGATGAACCCTCGATTGAGGAACGTTTAATTATTATAAATAAAAGCACATTAGTAAGTTATATTAATTAATTAAGGCCATTATTTATTACCATTTATATATTTACATTAAGTGATGAAGATGTAAAAGCCAAGAAACAGATCCACGTGATCTCTTCATTTCTATTGTCATTTAGTGCAAATTCTTACCATCTCCCATGTCGTATTGGTCATGTTACTAATGTACACGATCCATGTTGTATCTGTCTATATATATATATATAAAGCCTTCTCTCTTCTTCGTACAAACGTTTTTTCCTGGCGGACTTATCGAACATAGTTTGTCCAGTATAATTTACTCGATTGACGTAATTTGTTATTTAATGTATAAATATTAAGTATAGACAGTGGCGGAGCCACATGCATGTATACTCGACTTAAGCTCAGGTGGTCCAATTTTTTTTAAAAAATTTTATATGTAAATTTTGGAATAATATGATATTGGTCGGGGTAGATCAATTCAAAATATTAAAAGATTATGAAATTTAAAATTCTAGTCCATAAAATACTATATTTATGGCTCCACAATTGAGTACATGCAGAGGTTTAGCCAATTTATACCGAATAGTGATTCGGGCGAGTTTTATAGTTAAATAAAAAACAAAAAGAATAAATAAAGCTAGCCATCTCTCTTTGATCATAGCTAACGTGATAAGTGACTTTGTGATGTCAGCCACCTTCACATTTCTTCCCTAAACCCCACTTTCCCATTAATTGAACAATAACGGGTCATATGATTCCATTTTTTTTAATACACATATAACTTTGTAGGATGCTAATTCTTTTGAATTTGTTTTTAAGTAAACATTACGTGTCTATTTTACAATATTCTAGCTTTATTCATGATACTAATTGAACTCTGTACGAATATGCATGTACAATTTGATATGGTATGATACTCACGGAAAATTTAGGGTTCGATTCCAGCAAGTGTTACTAATCCAGGCACAAGCTTCGAATTTGTCCTGAGCCTGAAATCACGAAGAAGACCGTTAGAAAAGGGCCGGGAGGGTACCTCCGATGCTCAAGTCAGAGACTGATGATATAGGTGAGGAGCAGCTAAGGGTGCTGCCGAAAAACAATATAGTGAATATATAAATTAAACACTCAAACTTGGTATTTATAAGAGAATATCTATGCTGGGACACCCTCCCGGCCCCCTTCTAATGGTCAATTTCTTGATTTCAGGCTCATGGCGAATTCGAAGCCTGCGTCTGGACTAGTGACACTTGTTGGAATCGGACATTAAATTTTCCGTAAGTATCATGGTATATAATTTGGTAGCGGAATATTTTTATGTGATAAATCTTTTGTGAGACGGTCTCGTAGATTTTTAATCGTGAGATAAGTCAAAACTATACATATTTATAAAAAAAAATAATGATTTTTAATGAATGATCTAAATTGAAGATTTGTATCACGAAAGTTTTTATGTTAAAATAATAGTGCAAATGACGATGAAAACAGCATGGAAATATGGAATCTTCTTAGTTTTATAAAGTTAATGATTTTTGAAAATTTGTTCTAATGTGAAATAAAATATTACTTATTAGTTGAAGTAGCTCCTTCATCGCAAAACGATTTAAAAAAAAAAGATATTTTCTTTTCTAATAAAAAGGATAAAAATAAAAATACCCTACGGACGATTGAAATTTGAAAGACTTCTCATTTCACAAAAGTGACATTTACTTTTTGCAATTTCGAAATAAAAATAATGGAAATTGGAAACTGCCTTTTACATTATGCACGCTCACAACTCAAGACGAACCTCATAATCAAATGACACGATCAAGGGGTGATTAATATTGGATTTAATTTATTATATTTAATAAAAATAAATTATATATTCAATATTTATTTAACTAAAAAAAATTATGTGTGTTACATATGTATTTGAACTTATATATTTCAAATTTATAATAACAAATTCATTAATTATTGTTAAAAAAAGGTAGCTTAACAAATAACCTTTTCCCAAGGAGCACTTACCCCAGTTTCTCGTATATAATAACCTCTCATTCATCTCTCCTCCACGTCCCCAATTGTCCACTCCTCTCCCCAATAAAATCTCCACGGCGGCGATGCAAGGCGTTAGGAATTACTGGCCTCTAGCAGACAGCGGCGTCCGCCTCGAGCTCACCCCGACCACCACCTCTCCCCTGGCTATCGACGTCGCTGAATCCACCGAGATGCGCATCCAACGCCTCATATCTGAGAGTCCTCTAATCATCTTCAGCCGACCTTCTTGCTGCATGTGCCATGTCATGAAACATCTCCTCTCAACCATCGGCGTCTACCCCACTGTCATAGAGCTGGAAGAAGACGAGATCACCACCCTCAGCCAGAGGGATACCACAGATGAGGCCGAATATTCGCCCCCTTCCGGTGGCGGTCCCGCGATCCCGGCGTTGTACATAGGCGGCGTGTGTGTTGGTGGGCTTGAGAGTCTGGTTGCTTTGCATTTGAGTAATAATCTGGTCCCCAAGCTTATTCAAGTTGGTGCTCTTAGAAATGAATTCTTGGTCAGCTAGCCTCCAAATAAATGCTACCCATAATTATCCATGATAAAATTATAAAAAAAAATATATTTCTATTTAGAATATTATTATTATTAATAAAATATAATTATTATGATCGCTTTTGTTATGCTGTAAGCTTGTGAATTAGTATTTTCTTGTAGTACTGGGAATTGTAATTAGGATAATTAAATTTCGGTTAAATTATGAATTTATGATTTCATTTGCATAATTTAGTGCATCTTTNTAATATTATCTAATATTTTCAATAGATTGTTAAATATTCGAGCAATTGGAACTGAATATTCTCGAGGTTGTTTTAAATGATTCTAAGCCAAAATTTTGTACACAATTGCTTCGTAGATGCACTTTATATGTTCATCATTGCAAAATACTTTTGACTGCGAAATAGTGAGAAATTTTTTAATATTTTAATAATCTAGCCTCTAACCATGGTTGTCATCCATGATAATCTATGATACTCCAATTCATTGGTTTGACCTTTTTAAACGGAATCAACTTGTATTACTTTATGCTTTTAATCACAGTCAAATTACCATATCTATTAAAACTATTCCCCTTTTGTTTTAATGAACCTTAATACGCTGATGAATTACATGCATAAAAATATATATTTTGTTGGCATCCAACCATGTATGCAACCAAGGTTGTAGCGGGTTTGTCGAAAGAATGGTTTTAAAATGACTCCATAATTCAGAATTTGAAATAATACTTACTTTTATTTGTTGGCATTAATCCATGTATGCAACCAAGGTTGTATGTAATTCATGATGTTGAATGCAGAAAATCCGATCCTAGTACAAGGACGTTACCTGCATGTAGGATTCAACTACCCATGTTTAGTCAAGCATAAAGGGTTCATGCTAGACCCCATATAAAAAAATAAAACTTGGTCGGACACGAATAATTGATATGCGGTTAGGGTAATGTCCTACTGCCACTGTCGTCGAATTAGCAGTTGAATACATTAATATTTTTACAAGGGAAATTGATGGGTTTTCTGAATAATTAAATTTATATAGAGCTTTGATATATAGGTCGCAACAGACACGAGTCGTGTGTGGCTTGTATCCAAAAGGGACACAATTTTCACTACAGAAGACCATGTGTAAAGCTTCACCAATTGTACTAGTGAAGAAAAAGAAACACTACATCAAATGAAACAAACTCCGGTGTACAGAATCTTGAAGCGACAACAAAAAGGAAAGATGGAGAGAAAAAGAACCAAACTTTGGATTTCTACTGTCCGAATATAGATTCCCTCGACTCTTTAATTACCTTATAATAAATTATAGCAGGAAAAGACACCAACAAATGCATATATGATGCTGATGTACATATAGTAATAAGGGATTTCAATTTAGTCATCATTATAATTTCATTATTATATACTCGATGGAAATTAAAAAAAGTTAACTTTAATGGATGGCTGTTCGTGATATGGTTTTTCAATAGTAATTTATTGGTTGGTGAAGAGAAAAATTTGTATATAAGCCAATGAAAACTAGAAGATGTATACCAATTTAGGAAAAAGTAAGAATGTAAAAAATGCAATATGAACCCCCACTTCACGAAAATGGGCCATTATAATGCATAATTTATATATCAGAAATTTCCTTTTCCTTTATGTTTGGAATAGACAAGTCCTATTGCGACAACAGCAACATCCACCACTCCTACTACTCGATGTTATTGCATCCACAGGCCACAACCAAAGATTCCAATGCTATATATATGTCTACATATATATATATTGAAATAACCGTAGGGAGCTTAACTAAAACCTTAAGACTATGTTATGTGTGACCTTAACGAAAAATCGGATTTGGATTTAGAGTTGAAATACATTGATTTAGAATCCCAAATTCCGAATTCGGTGTTTGGGAAAAATTAAATTGTCATTCCGAAAATCCATTTTGATATTTATAAATCAATGAGACTAATTATATATACTAATTAAAAATGTTGTGTTTTACTTGTTTTGACATTGATTGTAATGGAATCAGATATGGCAACCATATATAGGAAAGAGGGCAAAATTAACATTTAAAAGGCCTACATAGAATCTTTCACTGCTCAACACCAAGGAGAATCTACAACTTGATCTCTCAACAAAGAAAAAAGCTAAGCTTATAAGATGCATTCAAACACTTGATCATTAATTCAAAGTGAATAGTACTGTGTCTGTGTGTTTGTTATGATGTTCAATTCCCACTTGCAATACTTTATAAAATAATGGTGATATTTGGTTCACTATTTGGCCAAAGTTATACTAAAAAGTCCCTTTTTGTTGCTTTAATTAATTTTTGTTCTCCTTTCCTTTTGTCATTGCTGAAGTCATGTTTTCTTTGGCTTCTTTATGGGGTTTCCACTTTAGTTTTTTACTTTGTTCTTTTGTCTATTATACCTTTTGGGCTTTGCATAGAAATGTTAATGCTTAAAAAAATTGGGATCTTTTAACGAATCAGGCAATCATACTAGCTAGCGNTATATAAAGTGTTTTGCTGTGTTGCTTGGATATCTTCCTCGACCGCGTACCTTCCTCGTCTCTCCAGGACCTGTTTCCGTGTGCGAGGATATGGGTGGGTCTCCGCGGTGAAGCTAAACCATTTTTATTATTTTTAAAAATATTGGAACAGATCAATCGGGTAGATAAATTAATTTTTAAAAATAAAAAAATTAACCAAAAAGAATTAAAGGCCGAGCTGATTTGACCGTTTGAAATCAACGACCAGTTCATCCTAGTCATTATTTAAATTTTTTAAAAAAAAATTTTTACTGAAAAAATCCAAATAGATTAATAATATATAACAAAAAATATATATAAAAAACCAACAACTATATTTTACAAAATACAACCATTTTTTATTAATAAACCTCAATTTTCTCTTCATTTTACATATATAATCTCCTATTTTTTCACACAATCTCTCATGCACAGTCTTCGATATTAATCATGATGTACGTGATATCTTCATCATCGGATGATGAAAATCTATTCTTCTATCAAATTATGGACGACTTTCTCTTCCCGATAACACGTACACCAACACAAAGATTAATGGTGTGCGCCGCCTGTTCGCTTCAATGGGGAAAATCGAGCTGCGTAAGTGGCTGCCAATGGAAAAAAAAATCAAGAACGTATTGTCGGGGCTCAAAGATTAAATAAATATTATATAAAGAACGTATTTTCAAGGCTCAAAGATTAATATGTAAAGAACGTGTTTTCTAATCAGTATTTGAGGCAAGAGGCAATCAACACCTGCGGACAGTGCTTTGCTAAATGCAGAAAATGCTCGAAGGGGGGTTCTCGGGATGCTTCGAAGCATTAATTGTATGCACGACACTTGTAAGAATTTTCCGACAGCTTGGAAGACCCTCAGGCCCTCTCGCAAAAACATAAGATTTTTGCACAATATAAAGAAGGGATGAAAAAAGATGTTGAGCAAATATTTGGTGTATTCCAAGCACGCTGACGTATAGCAAGATGTCCATTAATTCACACGTGAGATCCAGTTGATTAATATTATACTATGAAAACATGCATCATTATCCATAACATGATTGTGGAGGACAAAAGAGAGGATATGCTATAAGATCGCGATTTCTCATCTCGAAGTTATGAATATGTTCCTCCGATCTTGTCCTTTAATTTCAAGAGATCATATTGTTGGTGAAAATCTATAAACCACATAATCCATCATTTAAAATCTGACTGAAAACTTAAGCGGAAGCGTTCTTACTTGAGAGAATCCTTCAGTTTCTTCTCAAAACTACTCGAAAATCTGATAACTCGCGATCTATGGGCCATAACCCATATATAGATAATGTCTGTCATTATCTTCTGATATTTCTGTTTTAGTTCATCATAAAAACAGAAATTATATTTATTTCTCTACACATTAAAGATTTACATCCTATTAGATATATCAAAGCTCAATAGCCAAAACTTTAACGATTACTTTAATTTTGGACTTAACTTAATAGACAACTCATAACACATAATTATCCATAAATAAGCACATATTAATAAAATTGATCCAATACATATCGACATCATATGGTTCAACACTTTTCTGGGTGACGTATCACTATTTGGAAACAAGAATTGCAACACAAGCTTCAAAAGGACCTGGTCGAATATATTTGAAGTTTACATGTGGGTGAATAGTGAAAATCGTCAACTTTTTAATCATATAACATTTTTAATTATATATTTTTTTAAAATGTGTGTTTTATTTTTTAAATTAGGTTTTTTTTAATATTACGTGTTTAAAATTTTTATTGTGTCATTGAAAATTTTTAAAAATTATTTGCAAGTTTTTTATGTTATTTAAATACAAATTTATTTAATATAATGAAAAATTAAAATTTCAAGCATAAGCTCGGCAATATCATCTCACAACCGAAAGAATATGAAATGAAGTTATCAATTATGACATCAACATGAGATGAAGTTACATTGTACATGCTCTTAGGCTTGCATTTGGATTTGAGAAAATGATTGCGAGGAAATATTTCAAATAACTTCATTTGTGCGATTTCAAAATCCACAAAATTTGTTAATAAACAAGTAAAAAAAGTGTAATGAGATAGATTTTAAATACATGATGTATTTGTTATTATGGATTTTGTAGGACCGAGCGTTTATCGTTTTACCAAAATTTATAGCTAGTGGTAATTGTGAAATCAAATATTCTAAACCACATTGCAGTTCAAATGCCATGGTTCGATCGCTCTGTCCATCAGAGAAAATTATTGCACCTCAACAATTTGTCTTCCGATAATTGCAATCCTTACAATCAATGAAAAACGAAACCATGACCTTGGCTCCGATACCAATTGTAGAACCGAGCGTTTGTCGCTTTACCAAAATGTATAGTTGGTGGTAATTGTGCAACTCAAATCTTTTAAACCGCAGAGCAGTCCAAACGTCATGATTCGATCGCTATATCAAAGAGAGACAATTATTGCACGTCAACATATTTCATATCAATATATCCAAATTTATCGATCCAAATGGAACTTTAAAAAGTTATATATAATATAAAAATACGTAGACTATTTTAAGTTGTATTTGGATCGAAAAGATTTGATTTAGACAAAAAAATTTTATTTGGAAAATGATTCATTTATTAAAAAATAAATTTTAAATTGAACTCGTGTTGGGTATATTTGAAACCCGTTACATTTACCATTTCAAATATTTAATTTGATATATATTGTAGAATGAATTTGAAATTCATTTAAAAAAATCAAATAAAATTCAAATTGATCTGTATGGAGTCAAAATCCTGAAGTTAGTAGGAAATTTTTTTAACTAAATAATTCTTGATATCGAGATCCTGCAACAACGTAACTTTAGAAAGACTTTCTAAACAGGGGTTTGGTCGATGGATTACAGGCTTTGCCAGCAAGCGGGTTTGTGAGACGTATCCCGTTTTTAAATTTAAATTTTGGATATTTTAAATCTCACTTGTCGGAGGTTTTGACCGGCCCACGCAGTCACCTATTTTCTAAGCTCCATCTGAAGCCGCTGCAGTGGGCACAGTCACCGACGCCGCTGCAGTTGAACCACACCACTTGCACTTTGATAGACACTGGTGCGAGACAGGACGCGCATATGCGCGAGAGGGAAAATGCCAGAAGTGCCGAGTCCAGAGAATGTGGCGCACATGCACGGATGAGGGACGCGCATATGCGCGAGCTGGTAGATTGCCAAAGTTCTGAGACAGAGATTTAGGCGCACATGCGAGGCTCAGGGGCGCGCATATGCGCGAGCATTGGAGCAGCATTTTTGCGAGAACAGAGATTCTCGCGCATATGCGCGAAGTAAGGGCGCGCATATGCGCGAGTTGCTGAGAAGTTAGGCGCCGAGACAGAATGTCTCGCGCATATGCGCCGGAGTGGGATGCGCATTACAATCCGACTTCAGTACTGTATTNTATTTGGAAAATGATTCATTTATTAAAAAATAAATTTTAAATTGAACTCGTGTTGGGTATATTTGAAACCCGTTACATTTACCATTTCAAATATTTAATTTGATATATATTGTAGAATGAATTTGAAATTCATTTAAAAAAATCAAATAAAATTCAAATTGATCTGTATGGAGTCAAAATCCTGAAGTTAGTAGGAAATTTTTTTAACTAAATAATTCTTGATATCGAGATCCTGCAACAACGTAACTTTAGAAAGACTTTCTAAACAGGGGTTTGGTCGATGGATTACAGGCTTTGCCAGCAAGCGGGTTTGTGAGACGTATCCCGTTTTTAAATTTAAATTTTGGATATTTTAAATCTCACTTGTCGGAGGTTTTGACCGGCCCACGCAGTCACCTATTTTCTAAGCTCCATCTGAAGCCGCTGCAGTGGGCACAGTCACCGACGCCGCTGCAGTTGAACCACACCACTTGCACTTTGATAGACACTGGTGCGAGACAGGACGCGCATATGCGCGAGAGGGAAAATGCCAGAAGTGCCGAGTCCAGAGAATGTGGCGCACATGCACGGATGAGGGACGCGCATATGCGCGAGCTGGTAGATTGCCAAAGTTCTGAGACAGAGATTTAGGCGCACATGCGAGGCTCAGGGGCGCGCATATGCGCGAGCATTGGAGCAGCATTTTTGCGAGAACAGAGATTCTCGCGCATATGCGCGAAGTAAGGGCGCGCATATGCGCGAGTTGCTGAGAAGTTAGGCGCCGAGACAGAATGTCTCGCGCATATGCGCCGGAGTGGGATGCGCATTACAATCCGACTTCAGTACTGTATTCACATGCAATATATATATAGCAAAGTTCATTTCCTCTTCAGAATTCCGAGAAAAGGGTCCTTTGATATTTAGATTTGTGATTGGGGAAGATCCGGCCGTGCGAATTACAATCCGACTTCAGTACTGTATTCCTATCAACGCAGGGTACAACTGGACGTAAGTTTTGTTACGTTTAGACATGATTTGAAATTATGATATTGTCAGAATCAAATATGAATCATATATGGTGTTTTTGATACTGTAGACATCGTATATTTGAAGTCAGATTAAAGAACAGACTGTTTATGTAATTGTTATGATTTTTGGAGTTGAATTGATTGAGATTCGATATCAGATGTGTATTATCGTTGAGATTCTGAGTTATACCGATATCGATTATGAGTTCTGGTAGTATATCTGTGATGTTGAGATTGACGGAGTTATCGAGACTGTTGTGTTATGCCGTCGAAACATCCTTAAATTGATATTGATCAGATTCTGTAGTGATTGAGATGGTATTGTGGTACCGTATGTCTATTGACATTGATCAGATTGTGTTTTGATTTGAGTATTGATCAGAACAGGTTGAAATGAGTTATTTACTGATATTGTATCTATTCGATATTGTCATTGCCAGATTGGGTATGGACAGAGCTGAATTCGAGACTTCGTTTTCGTCGGACCGAGAAGATAAAGGTATAAATTAATGTTGAGTTGGGATTGCACAACTCGAGTGAGGTTTGACTCGAATTTCCTNGGTGTATGTTCTTATTCAGATCGGGATCCCTAGATTAGGACTGAGTCGAGTCTGAGTCTGAGAATCACGGAGAGTGATTCATTGATTGATATTGATTTATGTTCCTGATTTTGGTACATGTTTAGAATATGACTTTTTATTGATATTGATCCATGTTTCGGATTGTGATACATGCGACGAATACTTTATTCATGTTTTGATTAGTATGCATGTTATGAATATCCTTTATATGCTTTTACATTGATTATATGATTGCATGTATACATGGTTTATACTGAGAATATAATTCTCACCGGAGTTATCCGGCTGTTGTCTTGTTTGTATGTGTGCATGACAACAGGTGGGACATGATTAAGGTCAAGAAGAGAACGAGGCTGGACTAGATAGCGTGGAGGCTCCGGACTTGGCTTAGAGATAGGGTTGGACACTGGATATTAGATGTTTAAACCTAAGTTGAATAAATGTATGTGATACAGGACTTGTACTTTTATACCGATATGTATAGTAACTAGATTACATTACGTTTCCGCATTCATAATTTAAAAAGAAAATTTTTTTAGTCCCACTTTTCTTAATTGTTATTTAACGTTAATAATGATTAAGACATGGATTAGCGTCCGGGTCCCCACAAATTTGTTGGGTTCTTCCAACTCACAATATAATTCATCTTCGGACAATCCAAATATTCTTCCTCATAATTTTCAATATTCCCCAAATTTACCAATGAATCTGAATAATAGCCAGGGAGCTCCGGTTTTAATGTACCCACCAGAATGTTTTCAATATCCTTTCATGCCACCAATTAATTGTCTTTTATATTTTATTTTGTGAAATGTTTGTACTGATTTTTATTGAAGTTCTCAATAAAATTTCGATGATGTTTTTATTTTGTTATTTTTTTTATAAATTTTTAAAATTTGCTAAATTATAAAAAAAATGTATGATTAATTAAATAATTTTGAAAATTAAATTGATTAGTATAAATATATATTTAGTCAAATATATAAGTGAAAGTAAAAAATAAAGGTAGTAAATTAAAATGAGTAGATGAATGTGAT
Organism: Primulina huaijiensis; assembly: GCF_012295235.1. Classification (NCBI taxonomy): domain Eukaryota; kingdom Viridiplantae; phylum Streptophyta; class Magnoliopsida; order Lamiales; family Gesneriaceae; genus Primulina; species Primulina huaijiensis. The sequence continues at coordinate 17,441,133 of NC_133311.1, read as the reverse complement.
TTGATAGTGCGGTCTACAAAAATTTTGTTTTTGGGTTTATGATTGGGGTGGAAAAGTTTAAAAATAATGAGATTTTTAACTTTTGATGTGGCACAGAATAAATCTGGTGATGAGGTTTATAACTGGAGATGACCTCAGTGACATTATTCTTTTGTTCGCTTTTGTTTTCAAGAAAGATTTAGGTATGCAAAATGTTCAAACTGGTCAAGATTAGGTAAGCCAAACTTTGGAGGTCCTCCTTATGTATTGCTTTTCTGCTTCTGATTAAGAACAAAAGATATACAAAAAATAAGTAAATCTGATTGTATTAATTAATTCACTGTCTGATAGGGCACATAACTCAAGTCGTTTGGAGTAGAGAAGAAGCAATAAGAGCTTTTTGCATCTTTTTTTTGTTGGTAGATTTGATATTTATTTCAAGAATTTTAGGTACAAAAAGAGTTTGTTTTGTATTCCAGTTGAATTTAAAGCATTTTCTGCCTCTGATCATGATAGATAGGAAAATGAAACAAATCATATAGGGCATGCAAAAATGTCAAAAACAAATTCTTAAACCAAAAGAAACAAATGAAAGTTAACTATAAAGGATAACATATGTCCACTTGAACTTGAATAGAAGTAATCTAAGGTGAGAATATATCTCTAGGCCAAAAGTAAACTATAAATAAAAGGTATTACATTTTTATTACATGATTGTCTGTTTCACGAATTAAGATACGTAAGACCGTATTACAAAAGATCTACTATTTAGATATTTAGTTATACAAAATAGAATGGATTTTAAATGTCTTTATTTTTTAGTAAACTTGAAATTGATCCTCAGTAACATGAAACATTATATAAACATGCTAGATACAAATTTGAAGTTTGTGGTCTTGTTTTTCTGAAACTACAAAAATACATTTGAAATCTATGAATTTGAAATTCATCGATCCAAATACAACATAATTGTATTTATTGTAAAAAAACAAAAGAGATGATTTGATTTTTTTTTAAAGTCATCAAAGGAATGAAATATATTTAAGTGAATTTCAAATTATATCTTAATATTTGAATAATATTTAACATTTTAAATATAATTCTTCCATTGTATTCCCTCATAAAAAGAAAAAAAGGAAAACGAAGGGATATCGCCTAGACTTCTGTGCATACAATTATATTAGTTGGTCAAGGCATACCCATTCACGTGGCTATGATCAAACTTCATGTATTTGTAATTTGAGAAAGAATAACGTTAATCATTAAATTAAACAATTTTATTTGAGAGATCAATTGTCCAAAATACACACATTCATCTTGATTAAATTCTGAAACAAACGTTGTTTTGATCTTACACATATCGACCGCTACCATTGTAGTTAGAGTGACGTACTTCTCTATATATCAATACGATCTCATATGCGAACAGTTAGTTGCAAATGAGACGGGTATGGCTAGATCCAAGATTCGTCACACGAAAAAAACTTTGACCTATTACCCGTCCCACTCCGATTAAATATTTTTTGAAACTGTCTCACCCCTAATACAAAACGGGGCCGGTTAGACCCGTGAGACCCGAATTTTCTTTTTACAAGATAGAATTATAAAACAAACAAGCCTCTAAATACAACATAATAGAAAAATAATTCATGTATTCCGCCACACTTAATAACGACAAACAAAGTATCTTCACGACATGATGAATTATATAAAAAAAAGAGTTATTAGCATTGACATCCTCAAATGGACATTAATAAAATTATAACCCTAGAGTATTTATATGCACATATATGAGTCAGGTATAGGACAAGTATTGTAGGACCCATGACCCGCCCCATATCCAAACGAGTCTGGAAAATTGGACTCGAAACACATCCCATGACTCATTTGGTATGTCCAACCCCGTCCCAGACGATCCATTGCGGGTCTAGGTAAAACCTAGACCCATTGACTTCCTTGTATGAAACCAAAAATAAGCCCGTTAGAAACTTTTTTTATTTTTTAATTTTTTGAGGTGATAGATGGTTTTATAAGTCATTGGCCGTGTCAAACTCTTTCGAATCTTCTTTGTTCCTACCCAGTACCCATCCGTGTATTAAATCGAAGAGAGCCCAGCTCATGTTGATATCGGACTTAATAAGTACATATTGTGGGCTGGACTTGGTCAATAAGAATATTTTTTTCAAAAAAAATTATTTTTAGAATAAACATTTTCAAAGGATGAATAGAAAAGTAATTGCAGACTTGGAGCTCAAGTGAGCACATGCGTGAGGATGAATTGACTTTTTCTAAACAAATGTATTTATTAAAGATTAAATATTAACAAAAAATATATGTATTTTTTTATTGAACCAATTAAAATGAAAATGGAATGTTCTTGTTGAAAAATTATTTAAAAATGTGTTAAATATTTGTGTTGAAAATGTGAATGTTGAATGTTGAAAATTAGGTAAAATTAGGTGTTGAATATTGAAAATTAGTGTGTGATGATGTAGGTAATGATGTATTTTATTTTTGGATTATTTGTAAAAATTTTCTATAAATAGATCTCTCATTTGTGAAGAAAATCACAATTGAGTTGAGAGAAAAATATTATAAAGTGTGTAGTGTGATAATTTTGAGAGTTTGAGATTTTTACTTTTTTACCGTAAATTTTTACTTTTTCACAACACGTTATCAGCACGAAGCTCTAAAAGTCCTCCATATTTTTCCAAGCTCCGAACAGAAGAAAAAGGTAACAAAAGTAATAATATTTATTTTACTGTTATTTATTTATTGTTTATATATGTAATATATAATATAATGTTATTGTTAGAAATAATAAAAATAATTTTTTCAAAAACTTGTTATAAATCCTGGGAGGATGTTAAGACGACATCCCACACTCCCGGTAAGGGATACGACAAGTATAAAAGCCTATAAGGTTTTTTAAACAAAATAACTTATGACACCTAATTATAATAATGTGATATGATATACATAATTATTTAAATATGACTAATATTATATACACCATATTATTACCATAAAATTATACAAATACATACATTTATTTTCTTATACACCAACGGTAATAAACGGTAACAAAACGGCTAGTTTTTGCTCTATAAATACAATCTCACAAATACATTCAATCACTCCAACTTTCTCTTCTTCTCTAAAAATTATTCTTCATCAAATTTTCGAAGAAAAAAAGAAGATGGCTTTCACGAGGTTATTTTTAATTATTTTGGTTATCATACTCACCAGTCTTGTATTTATCGGAGAATATCCTCCTCGTGTGTTTTCTTTATTTTTACGAATACTTGTACTTGTTGTTTATCCATTACTTTGTATTGCAATATTCATTAACTAATAAAATGCATCGTAATTTTTAGTACCACCATGGCAAACTTGGCAAAGCTCGAATTCATCGCTCTTGATATTACTGGGAAAAACTATATGCCATGGACTCTTGATGTAGAAATGCATCTTGAGTCATTGGGTCTAAGCGAGACCATTAAAGAAAATGGTATATCTTCATCACAAGAAAAAGCAAAAGCTATAATATTTTTACGACGACACCTTGATGAAGGTTTAAAATGTGAATATCTCATCGAAAAAGATCCCATGGCTCTGTGGAAAGGATTAAAAGAGAGATTTGAACATATAAGGGAAGTTATACTTCCGACCGCCCGTGATGAATGGAATATGTTAAGATTCCAAGACTTTAAAAAAGTCAGTGATTACAATTCAGCGATGTATAGAATAATCTCGCAGTTAAAATTTTGTGGACATGAGGTTACAGAATCGGAAATGCTTGAAAAAACATTTTCCACGTTTCACGCATCAAATATAACACTACAGCAACAATATAGAGTGCGTGGATTTGCGAGATATTCTGAACTCATCGCCTGTCTTCTTGTGGCGGAAAAGAACAACGAGCTATTAATGAGAAATCATCAGTCCCGACCCACTGGATCAACAGCATTTCCAGAAGTAAATGCTGTAAGTAAAAATGAATTTAAACCTGGAAACCAAAATCAAATTCAAAGACAAGGTTTTGGTCGAGGTCGAGGTCGAGGTCGAGGTCGTGGACGTGGACGTGGACGAGGAAGTGGTCGTGGTCGTGGACGCGGCCGTGGTTTTGAAAATAATCGAGATAGTTATTTCTATAACTCATCTCAAAATAACGTCCCAAACCATCCACAGAAAAGGCATCAAGAAAACATGAGTGTTAATGAAAATCACTCGAAAAGATTTGAAAGTTCTTGTTTCAGATGCGGTACTCCAGGACATTGGTCTCGTATTTGTCGAGCCCCTGAGCATCTTTGCAAACTTTATAAAGAATCGATAAAGGGGAAAGAAAAGGAGACCAACTTCACTGAGCGAAGTGACCGTTTGAGTGATTCAACTCATTTTGATGCTGCTGATTTTATGAATGATTTCTCTGGAAATGATCAATATGTTGGTGGGATAGAAATGAACAATATTGATGCTGCAGATTTTCTCAATGATTTCTCTGAAAATGAACAATATAGTGGTAGAATATAAATGTACAATAATTTATTTTTCATGTATTTATATGATAATGTTTTATTGTACAATTATGATATGTGTTATATTTAAATATGTATTGTCATTAATTTTTTTTCATTGCATATTTTTTGAAGTTCAAATATGGAAAATGCTATGAGCAAAGCTGAAGTTTGCATACCCGATAGTGGTACAACGCACACTATCCTCCGAGATAAAAGATATTTCTTGGAACTAAAACCAACAAAAACAACGGTGAATACAATATCAGGTCCTGTAGACTTGATTAAAGGATGTGGTAAAGCACAATTTTTGTTACCTAATGGTACAAAATTTTTGATCAATGATGCTTTATATTCACCACAATCGAAAAGAAATTTGTTGAGTTTTAATGATATATATTCCCATGGGTATGATACTCAAACAATGAATGAAGGGAATGAGAAATATATGTGTCTTACCACATATAAATCAGGAAAGAAATATGTGATTGAAAAACTACCAATGCTCCCTACTGGATTGCATTATACACATATACGTCCCATTGAATCAAACATGGTAATTGATAATTCTTCAATATTAACCAATTGGCATGATCGATTAGGACATCCTGGTTCAACAATGATGCGAAGAATTATAGAAAATACACATGGTCATCCATTGAAAGACCAGAAGATCTTTCAGAATAATAAGTTTCAATGTAAAGCATGTTCTCTTGGAAAACTTATTATAAGACCATCACCAGCCAAAATCCAAACTGAATCACCAATGTTTCTTGAACGTATTCAGGGTGATATTTGTGGACCAATCCATCCACCATGTGGACCATTCAGATACTTTATGGTATTGATTGATGCCTCCAGCAGATGGTCACATGTATGTTTATTGTCAACTCGAAATGTTGCATTTGCAAGATTACTTGCTCAAATAATAAAATTGAGGAATCAATTTCCCGATTATACAATCAAGAAAATTAGACTTGATAATGCTGGTGAATTTACTTCCCAGACTTTCAATGATTATTGTATGTCTATGGGAATCATTGTTGAGCATCCTGTTGCTCATGTACATACTCAAAATGGATTGGCTGAATCATTGATTAAACGTCTGCAAATGATTGCTAGACCAATGATTATGAAAACAAAGCTCCCTATTTCTATATGGGGACATGCAATTTTACATGCTGCTTCATTAATTCGCATCAGACCAAGTGCATATCATAAATACTCCCCATTGCAGCTTGCATTTGGTAAAGAACCAGACATTTCTCATCTGAGAATTTTTGGATGTATGGTGTATGTGCCTATTGCACCACCTCAACGAAAGAAAATGGGACCTCAAAGAAAGATTGGAATTTATATTGGTTATGATAGTCCATCGATCATTCGATATCTTGAACCACAGACAGGCGACGTGTTCACAGCACGTTTTGCTGATTGTCATTTTAATGAGGAAATCTTCCCAATGTTAGGGGGAGAACAGAAACATACCGAAAAAGAAATTACATGGTATGTATCATCATTGTTACATCTGGATCCAAGAACAAAACAATGTGAAAAAGATGTACAGCAAATTGTGCACTTGCAAAGAATAGCAAATCAAATACCAGATGCATTTGCAGACACAAAAGGGGTAACTAAATCATATATACATGCTGCAAATGCCCCTGCTCGAATTGAAATTCCGAAGAAACAAATTGAAGATAGTCATGATGTCATTAAACGCCTGAAGCGTGGAAGGCCAGTTGGTTCCAAGGATAAAAATCCTCGAAAAAGAAAATTCATAGAGAAACACAATGATCACAAAATAGAGAATGATGTTCCTGAAGAAACACATAATGATCACAAAATAGAGAATGATGTTCCTGAAGAAACACATGATGATGAAAATGTTTTGTCAGAACCACAAACTGACGAGAATCATGAAATCTCTATCAATTATATTAATACTGGAAAAATATGGAACCGAAAAGATATAGAAGAAATTGATGATATATTTTCTTATAATGTGGCAATCGACATCATAAATGATAATGAAGATCATGAACCAAAATCTTTTGGTGAATGTAAAAATCGGCAGGATTGGATAAAATGGAAAGATGCCATCCAGGTTGAATTGGATTCGCTAAATAAACGTAATGTTTTTGGACCTATAGTCCTTACACCTGAAGGTGTAAAACCTGTTGGATACAAATGGGTTTTTATTCGAAAGCGAAATGAGAAAAATGAAATAGTAAGATATAAAGCTCGACTTGTTGCACAAGGTTTTTCTCAAAGGCCTGGAATTGATTATGAAGAAACGTATTCTCCTGTGATGGATGCAATTACGTTTCGGTATTTGATTAGCTTGGCAGTATCTGAAAATTTAGAAATGCGTCTTATGGATGTTGTTACAGCCTACTTATATGGATCACTTGATAGTAATATATATATGAAAATCCCTGAAGGATTTAAGATGCCTGAAGCACAAAGTTCAAAACCCAGAGAATGTTATTCTGTGAAATTACTAAGATCATTATATGGGTTGAAGCAATCCGGCAGAATGTGGTATAATAGGCTAAGTGATCACTTGATGAAAAAGGGATATGTAAATAATTCAATATGCCCTTGTGTTTTCATTAAGAAAACAACATCCGGATGCGTAATTATTGCTGTATATGTTGATGATTTAAACATCATTGGAACAAATAAGGAAATTCAAGAAGTTGTGTCATACTTGAAAGAAGAATTTGAAATGAAGGATCTTGGAAAAACCAAGTATTGTCTGGGTTTACAAATTGAACAAAAAGAATGTGGAATATTTGTTCACCAGACAAATTATACAGAAAAGATCCTTAAACGTTTTAATATGGACAAATCAAATCCTTTAAGTACTCCAATGGTTGTTAGATCATTAAACATAGAAAAGGATCCATTCCGTCCATGTGAAGATGATGAAGATATTCTTGGTCCAGAAGTACCATATCTAAGTGCTATCGGTGCCCTTATGTATCTTACAAATTGTACAAGGCCTGATATATCTTTTGCCGTAAATTTATTGGCAAGATTTAGCACATATCCAACAAAGAGACATTGGAACGGAATTAAACATATATTCCGTTATCTACGAGGAACGACAGACTTGGGACTTTTGTATTCAAAAGATGCTAATCCAAGTATAATTGGTTATGCCGATGCTGGATACTTATCTGATCCACACAAAGCACGTTCTCAAACTGGATATGTATTTACTCGTGGAGGCACTGCAATTTCTTGGCGTTCACAGAAACAAACACTTGTAACAACTTCATCAAATCATGCCGAGATTATTGCACTACATGAAGCAAGCCGTGAATGTGTGTGGTTAAAATCAATGACTCAACATATCCAAATCTCATGCGGATTATCATTCGACGAGAAGCCTGTGATACTATATGAAGATAATGCTGCATGTGTTGCTCAAATGAAAGAAGGATACATAAAAAGCGACAGAACTAAACATATTCCTCCTAAGTTCTTCGCATTCACCAAGGAGCTTGAGAAGAATAAATGTATTGATGTTCGTCACATTCAATCAAGTGAAAACTCATCAGATCTCTTCACAAAGGCACTTCCTACGACAATATTCAGAAAGCACATATATAATATTGGGATGCGCAATCTACGAAATTTGTGAAGAATTGTTCGTGTCAACATGAGGGGGAGTTTACGTGACTGCACTCTTTTTCCCTTACTATGGTTTTTATCCCAATGGGTTTTTCCTAGTAAGGTTTTTAACGAGGCAGTATAAAAACACGTAATGTATACAATCATTATGATCATCATCACAAGGGGGAGTGTTGAAAAATTATTTAAAAATGTGTTAAATATTTGTGTTGAAAATGTGAATGTTGAATGTTGAAAATTAGGTAAAATTAGGTGTTGAATATTGAAAATTAGTGTGTGATGATGTAGGTAATGATGTATTTTATTTTTGGATTATTTGTAAAAATTTTCTATAAATAGATCTCTCATTTGTGAAGAAAATTACAATTGAGTTGAGAGAAAAATATTATAAAGTGTGTAGTGTGATAATTTTGAGAGTTTGAGATTTTTACTTTTTTACCGTAAATTTTTACTTTTTCACAACAGTTCTCACGATTGTGGAGTGAATTTTAAAATAATAATTGTCGTGCGTAGCTTCCAAGTAATAATTTCAGTATATAAACAAATGCATGCATGTAATTCTCTATTCCACAACAAGCTTCTTTTACAAAAGGACACCGGCCTTCAATCTTCATACGATGGCGCAACAAATGGCAATTACAACCCTTCTTGGCCCCCCGGAGATCTACAACCAGCAATCTTCTGCAACTGAATCCGCCGCCATGGCCAAAAAAGACCCGTTCATAGACCTCATGGTGGCAAATTTCAACAATCCTACCATTCGCAACAACCCGCCAATGGGACTCACGGAGAACTTATCCACGACTTTCCTTTCCTCGGGCAATCCATTGCTGGATTTCTTCTTCCATGTCGTCCCCGACACCCCCGCGGAAATCTTGGTTCAGCGTTTGCAGCTTGCTTGGAATCAGGACCCTTTGAAGACACTGAGGCTAGTTTGCAATCTGCGAGGAGTCCGCGGAACCGGGAAGTCTGATAGAGAAGGATACTACACTGCTGCGTTGTGGCTGTACAAGCATCATCCCAGAACCCTGGCTTCTAACGTCGCATCTTTGGCGGACTTCGGATACTATAAGGATTTGCTAGAGATTCTGTTCCGTCTTCTTGAAGGCGCAGATGCTCGAAAATTTAGGAAAGCTGGTGTTAAAAGGGCAGTGGGTCGCGGCCGAGGAAAGAGTAGAATAGTGAGAAGGGATAAAATTTTCGGGAAAATCGACTCTAATTTGTCCAAGGAAGAAAAAAGGATCTCCAGGGCGAAGAGGGTGGTCGATAGATTTAACCAAGATCCTGACTTTAAGTTCTTCCATGATCAAGTATCTCATCTTTTTGCAGAGAGTTTGAGATCAGACATGAAGCTGCTGGATTCAGGTGATATGTTCAATATCAGTCTGGCAGCAAAATGGTGTCCCTCTTTGGATTCTTCCTTTGATAAGATCACCTTATTGTGTGAAACTATCGCAAGAAAGGTGTTTCCTAAGGAGGAGTATCCGGAATACCAAGGAATCGATGATGAACACTACGCCTACCGTGTGAGGGATCGTTTGAGGAAACAAGTACTTGTGCCATTGCGCAAGGCTTTGGAATTGCCTGAGGTTTACATAGGAGCCAATGATTGGGGATCAATTCCTTATAATAGGGTGGCTTCCGTGGCAATGAAACTGTACAAGGAAAAATTCTTGAAGCATGATAAGGAAAGATTCCTAGAGTATCTCCAGAAGGTGAAGAGCGGTCAAACAAAAATCGCAGCCGGAGCTTTGCTACCTCACGAGATAATCGCAGCATTGGGAGATGGAGATGGCGGCCAAGTGGCAGAGCTTCAGTGGAAAAGATTGGTGGAGGACATGGCAAAGAAAGGGAAACTGAGTAATTCCCTCGCAATATGTGATGTTTCCGGGAGTATGGAGGGAATACCGATGGAAGTCTCTGTTGCTCTGGGTGTTCTGCTATCGGAACTGAGCCAAAATCCCTGGAAAGGGAAGATCATCACATTCAGCCAGAACCCAAAACTTCACATAATAAAAGGGGATTCTTTAAAATCCAAGACATCATTTGTTAGAAGCATGGAATGGGGAATGAACACTGATCTTCAGAAAGTGTTTGATTTGATACTGCAAGTGGCTGTGAAAGGTGGGCTGAAGGCGGATCAAATTGTAAAGAGGCTGTTTGTGTTCAGCGACATGGAATTTGATCAGGCATCAAATGTGCCATGGGAGACAGATCATGAGGCGATTGTGAGGAAGTTTAGGGGCTGCGGATACGGAGATTGTGTGCCTGAAATTGTGTTTTGGAACTTGAGGGATTCCCGGGCGACGCCTGTGCCAGGGAATAAGGCTGGAGTTGCGCTTGTGAGTGGGTTTTCCAAGAATCTGATGAGTCTGTTTTTGGAGAATGGTGGGAATCTGAATCCTGAGTCTGTCATGGAAGCTGCCATTTCTGGTGAAGAATACAAGAAGCTGGTTGTTGTAGATTGATTCATTGGAGTGCGTATATTTGTAAAGACAAGCTTTTTAGCAAATGATATCTGAATTTCGAGGTGTGGAATTTTGCGCATACAATTTTATTAGTCGCTCAGACCCAACCAATACACACACACACACTAACTAGCGCTTGTGTCACGCGATATTTGAATACGTATAAAAATATTTTTGTGTTAATTGATTTTTATTTCACTGAATCCAAACTTGATAATATTGTATAGATATTACAAATATAAATTGTAAAGTTAAACATAACCCAGAAATCACCAAAGGTACAAAGTTTGTGTCTCTGATGAAGTTGAAATAATTCTATTTGAGAGATTGAATGCCTATCGCGCGAGTAAGCAAACACTTTTGCATTTGCGAAGAGAAGGTATGGAACTGTATATCACTGTCTGGTTGTTGTATGCGAAACCAGTGATCATCACATTCCAGAACACAACATCTTTATCGAGAATTGTACCAAATAAACTTGCATTGACGTCAAATTCTCCAAAACTCCAAAACTCGAATACAAATGCTAAATAACTTTCTTCGATAATCACCAAATCCATAAACTTCTACAAATTCTCGACAAAATCCAAAAACTTCCATGTTCTACAAATTCGACACGATTCCATAAACTTTCATCTTCTTCGATTGTCGAGATACCTTTACTTATCATCAATATCATGTCCTAAAAAATATAAAATAATTGTTGAGAAATCAATTTGTAACTAAGTTTAATTTTCGATAGGAAAATAAAATTGTTTACCTTCAAGTACTCGAGTAGTTTTTAACTTGATCTATTCAAGACGTGGTGTTGAATGACAAGAATTCAAGATCCATAGAACAAATCTAATATCTTCCTTTATACCGTCCTCTAAAACTATCCCACAAATTCAAGAGCCATAGAACAAATATAATATCTCTCTATATGTAAAAATTCAATAAATTAACGAAAACAGAAGAAAAATGACTTGTGTTCCAATTCTAAAACTTCCTTTAATTTGTAACACCGCTGCTTTCACCTTGTTCTGTATACTTGTGTTCCAATTCTTCCTTTGCCTCCTCGGTGACTGTGACGGAGTGAAGTGAGGGACAGAAGCAACGACGGAGAGCGGTTGAGCGAGTGAAAAAACACCGGCAGTGACGTCGGTGACGGAGCTGTTTGGGAGTGACAGAAGCAAGGTTGAGTTTGTATTGAGCAGCTTCGCTTGGGAGTGACAGAAGGAAGGCGGAATATGAATTGAGTGGGAAATTTTTATGATTTAAAATTTTTGGGTTTCCCTCAAATTAACTATGGCTGGGAGTAAATATGAGGTATGTTGATTTTTGGTTGGAAGGGTCGGTCAAAACCACCGGTCAAAACTCCAGGGTAGTGGCGGTGGTCTAGGTGGTCGCGATGGGTTGGGCTATGGTGGTGGAACTGTTCACGTCAAGGGCTAGGTGGAGATGGTGTTCTAGGAGGTGGTGCTGGTGGTGCAATAGTACATGCCGGAAGTATAGGTGGTGGAGTTGGTGACGATGGGGGCGGCTCGATGCAGGGGGTGGAGCTGCTGGTAAGATTGGACATTGTGGAGGTGCCAGTGGTGGGATTTGTCACGGCGGTGGGCTGGGTGGTTGTACAGGTCTTTCCGGTGGTCTCTATGGTTGTGCACTTGTGCTGGTGGCGGATTAGAGGCGGAGTAGGTGATAGTATTGGAGGGGTGGGTTAGGAGTGCTGGTGGGTTGAAAGGTCGTGTGTGAGTAGTGGGGTAGTCTAATTCAATACTATTTATTAATAACGTTAGTTTATTAAACAAAACACGTTTTTAATTATTTTTAACTATCTTGGAATATTAGGGTTGCTTTCTCATCAAAGAATGTAACGTGAAATAACATAAACACATACAAAGATCTGTCCATTAAAGGGATTCCTCCACCAAAAGATTGGTGCGCTGAATGTGGATGGATGAGTTAAACTTCAAGGTTAAAGGGTGGTCTCCTGATAAATGAATATGGAGAATGTATCAAGGGCTTCATCAATAACATCGACGTTTGCGCAAGTGATGAATAAGAACTATGGGTTGTACACAAAATCTTGGAAAGGACATGGAAGTTATGGTACAAAAAGGTGGTTCTTGGAATCGACTCAGAGATAATAGTAAAATGGCGTCATAGCATAGGGACACTATATTCGCCATCATCCAATTTTGTATCCAAATATAAGAAATTACTCGCTAAAGAATAGATTATCTATAGAGAGCAAAACAGAGCAGCAGATTTCTTGGCATTGACATACCTTGATTATAATAGAGGTTAGACTACAATCGAGGTCTACCTACAAGACTAAAAGAGATTATAAGAGAAGACATGTTGGGAATGAGCTTCAGCTGAACGGTTTCAATAAGATAAATATTTTGTAATTAGTGTTTTCACCCGTAAATAAAAAATAAATTATTGATTAACAACTAAGAACAATGTGTCTCTAAACCACATCGTTAAAAATATCATTTTAGTAGTGTGTGTGTATATATATATATATATTAATGAGACCGTCTCATAGGTAAATTTTGTGAGACAGATCATATATCCGATATGATCTATGAAAAATATTAGTTTTCATTCTAGGTATAGATCGGGTCAACCCATCTCACGGATATAGATTCATGAGATCGTAGACCTACTTATTATATTAATATTTAATAAAATATAACAATATTCTAATCCGATCGTCCAGTTAGATCGGTTGGACTTTATTTATCGTAGACCGATTCGATAATGGTCCAATTATGAAAATATTTATTTAAACTAATTAAATAATTGGTGACTGCAAACGTTAAAAATTTACGAATGGTCCAAATATTTCCGTGCAAAGAATGAAATGAATAATATCCATTTATTTCGAGACTAGCTAATAAATAAAAATTGTCCCAACATTATTTTTCCGTATTCAAATCTGATAAACAATGAGTTGGTCATCTGACCGAAATGTCACTAAGTTTAATGTTTTTCCAAAAGAAAAAAACTCTCATGAAGCAAAGAGAGTTACAAAATAATGACTTCAAATTAAGTCAGATATATGTCGTTTGCGTATAAATACATATATTGTCTTTCAACATTATATACCTTTTTTTATGGAAAATAAAGTATATATACATCTCAAGTCCTCAACCACAATTCATTCATTATCGACTCATTTCTAAAAAAAAATTTGACCACAAAAATTCCTGCGGGACGGATATCCAACCCAACCTAATTCATGAAAAAATATTATTTTTTATACTATAAGTATTATTTTTTTACTTTTAGTATGAATCGGATTGACACATCTCACGAAAATAGATCCGTCAGATCGTCTCATAAGATATCTATTCAATTTTGACATTGGCTCTTTCTATGACATTCAAATTTGTTTCTTTTTCAATCTTTATACGTTGATTTTATGCATTTGTATATATTTTTTTTATTTAAACCCATCTGTTGGCTATTAATTTTAAAAATATTCATGTAGTTTATAATGTTTCAGTGTTTACTTTGTTCATAAATGTTAAAGGTTAAATCTTTAATGAGATAAAATATTAAATATAATTTTTATAAACACGAGATACTTACGTATGCTTCATTAATGGTTTTGCAAATATGCACTATATTTAATTAAAAAAATATAATTTATGTAAATAAATTTTAAAATGAAGTGTAATTAATTTTATTTATGTAATTTTTCTTTATCTAAATTCGTATTTGAGTTTTATTTTGACACGTTTTTTCTCAATATAATACATACAAATATAAATAATTATGACATTCTTTATCAATTTAAGTAAGAGAAAGTTTAATGTTCATATTTGAAGTGAAAATTAATACTTTTGTCATAAAAATTAATAATTTTCATGGGTCGGGAAAGTTACGATATTAGTTTCACAAAATTAACCAATAAAATAGTTTCATATGAGTTTTTGTGTTTAAATTATTGAAAACAAGTATGATATGCCATAGGTATTTAAAAAAAATAATAGAAAATAAATTAATGCATTAAAAGTGGTTATTTATGTAACATTATAGTAAAGATTAGACTTGTTTGACCGGCGGTTCGACTCGGAATGAGATCGAAACCGGCCCATTAAGTCCAGAATTGGAACCTGTTAGGCGTAAAGATTTCGGAACTGTCCCTAATCTATAAATGAATGGACTTATGAAACCGGATGGAAGTCGACTCCTGTGACCTGTCCAACGTCTTTCCATCACTAGAATTTCACATTATTTGATATATTTTTCTACAAAAATAATGAAATAAATGATTTAATGTGGATTTAATATAATAAAAAAATGACAACAATAGAGTAAAAACACACATTAAAACATGCAAAATCGATATCTATGATTTCATGTAGACATTAATGTTTTATTTATATTTATTATTTTGTATGGTGTATTTTCTTAACTCAAAATACTTAATAAAAATAAATTTTTGCTATATTTATTTTTTTCTTATATTTTTTTTTAAAGACTCAGAACCAGCCCGAAATCGGTCCATCCAGTATCATTTCGGGTAGTGGATTGGATTGGTTTCAAGGTACATACCTTGGAACCGAAACTAGTGGATCTGGAACCGTCCATAACCGAATCAGAACTGGAACCCCGTAACCGTTAAGCATGCCTAGCAAAGATGAACTAAAATAATTAAATCGCTAAAAACCCTATGAAACAAAATAATAATATTGGAATAGGAAATGTGGGATTCAAATTAGAGTAGGTCTCTTGTGAGACGGTCTCACGAATCTTTATATGTGAAACGGGTCAACCCTACCGATATTCACAATAAAAAGTAATACTCTTAACATAAAAAGTAATACTTTTTCATGGATAACTCAAATAAGAGATACTCTTAGCATAAAAAGTAATATTTTTTCATGAATGACCCAAATAAGATATCTGTCTCACAAAATACGACCCGTGAGACCGTCTCACACAAATTTTTGCCTTCAAATTATACATATGAAAATCACCACTACGATTTATTTTAATATATATTTAAATTAAAGTCGAGGTTCATTTATTAACTAACTTTTAATTGATTTTATGAAACATTATTTTGAACTATAATTATACTCTCATTATATAACTTTATTCATTAAACTTTTTTTAAATTTTCCTAAAATAATCTTTCTTTTTAAATCTTCAATCATAATTTTATATCTATTTTTAAAATGCAATCATATATTTATATATGTTGTTAAATTTTTAAAAAGTTTATCACTCTCAATAAAAACAATATAGAAAACATCATTAATTTAAAAATATAAAAAATTATCGTGTTTTAATAAATATTTTATTATATAAGTACGCAATACAAGTAAAAAAATCACTAGTGTTTTCGTGATTTTGGAAGATTCCCTTTTATCAGAATTTGAAATATGTATCAAATATGAACAAGAGATCGAGATGTGAATGTGATATATATCATCCAAAGATATATGTATTTCGTACTTGTGGTGGATTAATTTAACCAAATTTATTTGAATGCAAAAACATCACGTCCCGATAATCTCTCCCACTATCCATATCACAATTTCAAATGTGTCGTGATTAGCCAACGTTGTTTTCTCCATAAAAACTGGCGGACTTTACTGTGTAGATAACTAAAAAACGAGCATGAATCTTGCGAATAATACTAACAACCCCCCTGCAAAGTTGGGAAACACCGGGCCCCGCGGCGGGGCTGTCGCCCAAGCATGCGCAGCTTGCAAATATCAGCGCAGAAGATGCCCACCAGACTGCCCCCTAGCACCACATTTCCCAGCAGACAAGCAAAATGATTTCCGTAACGTGCGGAAGGTATACGGAGTCAAAAACATATCAAGGACACTAAAGGAGTTGCCCCCAGATCAGCACCAAACCGCCGTTAATTCAATCGTTTTCGAGGCCAATTTGCGCGCCGCGGATCCCGTCGGGGGTTGCCTTCGGAAGGTACGGGAACTCAATCAAGGAATACGAATCTACACCGCGGAATTAAATCTCGTCCGTCAACAACTCGCTATTTGTAGATCGTGGGTCCAGCATAAGCAAGATGTGAGATTTGTGAAACAAGGAATCGGATTCGATCGATTCTTTGAAGAACACGACGGGAGATTCGATGTCCCGTTGGCATTTGATCATCAAGGACTGTTGAATTTTGAGAAAAAAGCTAACTAGAACGTGATCAAGATAATTTTGTTATAGGAATTGAATCTTTGTTAAATTAAATTGAATGTTATTATTGTTTGATTTTTCTTGGTTATCCTCTCTTATTGTTGTTTGAGTTGGAAACTATCTACAAATTTAAAACTAATTTAAATCTTATAATTTACAGTGTGAAGATCGTTCGTGATTACGCAAGGTGGGAGTAATAAAGAAGAATGCTACTAATGTGGAAAAGCTCTTTGAAATTATTCTTTAAATGGATCTTGTGTAGAGTCTTTGAATTGATGTAAAACACATTCTAGGCAAGTTTTTGTTCTTTTTCTTTTTCAGGTAAAATAGTCGAAGAACATGTTTCTTGCGAGACGGTCTCATGAATCTTTATTCGTGAGACGAGTCAACCATGTCCATGTTTACAATAAAAATAATATTTTGGACATAAAAAGTAATATTTTTTCATGGATAACTCAAATAGAGTATATGTCTCACAAAATTGAATCGTAAGATCATTTCACCGGAGTTTTTGTGAATAAATAGATGTATTAGATTTTGGTCGTGATTTTACTCTATTCCTTTCTTTTTTCTATATTTTTTTGTTTTAAAGAAGAAACAATAGATCTCTTGTGAGATAAATTCGTGAGATCGATGTGTTGACACGCTCTATACGTGTGGTAAAAACTAATATTTTTGACATAAAAATAATTTTTTATAGATCGGATCAGATTTGATATTCGTCTCATAAAATTGTTTTGTGAAACTAAATCATCATAAAAATCATGCATAGTAAGTACTCCTGGCCGTTTGAATAATTATGTAACATGACATCTTTACTAGCAATAATGCAACCGAGCCTCCTAATGGATTTCCAGTGTTAAATGTTTCTATTCATTGCTTGCTAAACAAGTAGGGCATAAAAATTAAATGTTAATTATAACTCTGAGTTAGATAATTTCGTTGATCAGACGTAAAGTTTTAAAATATATTTCAAGTATTATTTAATTATAAAAAATTTGACATGAAATGATTAAATTGTTACCAAAGACATGAAAAATGCCCATATGTATATATGTATATATGCATGCATGTACATATGATATAAATTTATATATATGTTGGAAGACAGACAAATTAAATAAAAGAAAACCGAAACAAATTATAAAGTAATTAAAAGTTATAACTTAAATATCCATTTCAAGATCTTGATTCTGAGATGACTCTTGCACTTGGCTTTAGAACTATTTGCAGTCGTTGGGATCACATTTTTAGCCTTCAGCACCGCCGCGTGAATGCCGTCGCAGTTCACTCCGATTCGAATTTTCTTCATCTTCAACTTCCCCATATTTATGATTACAGTTGTATCCATCACAATTTTCAGTGGCAGCCCATTTTTCATGTTGAGGTCCGCATTGAGTGAGTTCACTGAATCAGTATCCATAACCTGAGAATATGGCCCCACTGTGGTGTGAAGTGTGAAAATGCTGTCGGGTAAGTTGGTGAATTCCGTGAAAGATCCGTTCGCTAGTTCTATGGAGTTAGAAAGCACGGAGATGGAAAAGGGTTCGTAGTAAAATGTGATCTTCTTGTTGGGGTTTCTCACAGAGAGAGTGAGGTTGAATTTTGTGGTGAGGTGGGTGGTGTCGTCGGAAGGGTTGGTGGAGAGGTTGTAATACGAGACCTTGAGGGAGTTGACAGAGACTGAAGAATATTTGGGTTGGTAGAGTGTGTAGAAAACGGTGGCGGAGGCAGCGGCGAGGAGGGAGATCATGAGCAGAAGAATGAAGGACCAGAAGCAGGTGAGGCATAAGCAGCGGCGGCAGCTGAAACAGGGGTCCTTTCGACGGCAGCGGGGGGTTTTATAAGGGCGGTAGGGGTGGCGCGTGGGGTAAGGGAGGTGGTTTCGGGCTGAAGATGGTTTTGCGGCGGCGGCGGCATTTGGGTTGGCTGATGGGTGGACTCTGTCAGCCATTCTCAAGAACTAGAAAAGAAATCGTCGTGTGTACCTATGTGCATGAACTTGGATCATAAGCCAAATAATAAGAAATTAAACGAATATGGAATAATAAAATAATTATTATTATCAGGATATATAAAGTGGAAGGCTGCTGTTTAATGAGAGGGCCGAATTGAAGTAAGGATAAAGAAAATTTTTATTTTGAGTATGTGTGTGAAATTGCATAAAAGATTTAAAATTGTATATGAAAACATATAGAAACTTTGCACTTATTGATCATTTCCATTATCATAAACTTAATTCAAACTCAAAAAGTTTCATAGATGTTACACACACGTATAATATAACATATCAAACTAGGTAGCCATGGCTAACCAAGAAAATAGGTTCGATTCAAATGGTGGCTCAACCGTAGGTAATATGGTGTCATCCATCTTCAAGAAGTTGATGTTTACCAAAATCAGATACATGTCTTTATCATAATATATCTTTGGCAATATTTAAATTATTGTTTATGAAATTAAATGGCAGCATGCGTGTATTTTCCATAAATATTAACATCAATCACAGTGAATTATATGATCTGTACGCCAAATTCCAGATTTGCTTGGCCATAACTTTAATTGGTGGTATTACCATATCACTCACGAATCGGAACGAAAACTGGCCAACTACTTATTCTACCTATGGTAAATTAATAATTACACCTAATTACTGCATCCGGGAAAATTTTCTAATCTTGAAAGNTGAAGGAAGCTCGATGATATGCAAATTCATCTTCTTACTTATGTACAGTATAATTATTATAGAACTAAATATTGATTTTAGTTTTCTCTATTTAATATATTTAACAATAAAAATAAATCTGTCATTTCAATTAAAACATATGTAGAAGAAATTATGCGATTAATATTATAATAATAGAGTTAAATTATCCAAACAATAATAATAAATTAATGGCTAAAATTAGGGTCAGTTAAAAAAGTAGGAGTGAGATAGAAAGTATTTAAAAAATAAGGACTCTGACTTTTTTTTTTAAGAAAAAAGGAGTTGACTTTTGATTATTACATTAACTACGATTAAATTTTTTAACTTAATTAATTCTCTCTTTTTTTTTCTTCTCACTCGACACACATCTTACCTCAATTAAAATTTACAATTCTCCAAATCGAGATATTGAGTAACACAACAATAAACAATGGTCGACAATCAAATGGTCGACCATTGTTTGGTTGACAATTTGTTCGACCAACAATATGGTCGACCAAAGTGCTTTGGTCTACCATGAATTAAGCACAATTCATGGTAGACCAAAGCACTTTGGTCGACCATATTGTTGGTCGACCAAATTGCTTTGGTCTTTGACCAAAGCTGGTCGACCAAAAATGGTTGGTCGACCAGTTTTGGTCTTTGTTTGGTTGACCAAACAATTGTTGGTCGACCAAATTGCTGTGGTCTGGTCGATCATCGGTCGACCAAACAATAGTCGATTCATGTTTGGGTCGACCAAAACGTGGTCGAAATTTTCTTCTTAAAATAAATGTATATATGTAATCAAATTTAATGATGTATTTATACTTAAAACACAAAGACATTTAAATAAATTGAGTTATGAATCTTTTTTTTTAAATATTTCACAATGCACTCCCTTCTCCCCAAATTTCCCCTAAAATTAAAGGTTATAAACCCCTTATCTAATCGAGCTAAGCAACAATATATATATTTCTCCTGCAGTCGAGATATTTTCATTTTCGTTGTCACTCTTCTTGTTTTTTTCTTTATTTTTTAGCTCATATTTCATTCTATATATATATATATATATATTAGCAAAAAAGGGAAAGCTGAAGCCGAAAATGGCTGCTGCCTTCTCTGTATTTTCACCGACCTTCTTCCTCCCCTGCAACCACGCCAACTACAGGAGAGCGCACGCTTATCCCATTTTCCAGAGGCACAGATTCTTCCCCAGAATGATCTTCTCGTCGTTCAAAAATAACCACAATACCCAGCCGGAGAAAGAGTGCCCGGTGCCGCTGGAGCAACAGCCGATCAACGAATACCAGTCTCTGTCCGGTTCTTTCCCATTTTCTTGGGCCTCAGCTGATACTGTGGAATACAGTTCAAGATTGCTGGCCATGGGGGCCTGTTTCGCGGTTTTTCTGGGCCTGCCGGTTACTTGGATCGGGTCTGCGGGGCCCAGGTTCGAGCCCATTAGGTTGGTGTTAGGTGCCGTTTCAAGTGGGCTTTTTGTGGTGATTCTTGCTGTTGTTAGGATGTACTTGGGCTGGGCTTATGTTGGGAATCGGCTGCTTAGCGCCACCGTCGAATGTGAGGAATATTGCACGTATTTATTTTTTTCTTTTCTGTTTCTGTTTTTGTTTTCGTTTTTTGTTTCGTTTTTTGATTCATTATAAAATTCTATTTTGTGGGTCACGTGGCAGATGAAGAGACAGGGTGGTACGATGGCCAGGTACGACCTTTATAAAAATTTCCAATGTTCAGAAAAATATTTTATTGGTAGAATCACATTTATTACATTTGCTGACACAGTTTGATTCGATGACATACACTAATGGATTACGTGATCTAATTTGTAATCCACGTGAAAAAGTATGTCAGTACATCAATCTTGGTATTACTCGGAGGTAGGATGGTAAATTTTAATATAATTGATTGTTATTTGACATTAACTGCGTCGATAATTTGATCGGTTGCTATCAAAAAATGTTAATAATTTATCACCGATTTGGCAAGGTCGCATGGAAGGCTAAATGTTATAATTTTTCATCAATTTAGTGGAAGAATGGATTTGATCCAGGGTTATTAAAATGAACAGATATGGGTGAAAACAGCAGAAGTTTTGGCACGGGATCGTCTGCTAGGATCATTTTCTGTAAGCCCTTCATTCAATGGCCTTACAGATTGTATGAGTTGAACCACAAATATTTTTATATTTTCATAGACCAGCTCAAATTTTGAACAGGTGAAGCCTGTCCTAGGCAGACTAAAGAACACCCTTTTGGTTCTTGGAGTCTCATTGTATATATGTATGGTATTCCTTTTCGATTTCGAGAGCAGCCAAAAGTATTCAAATATAGCGTCTGAGGAACCTGGAGGTAGAGCCATACCTGGAGTTTACAATGAGGAATCTGCGAGATCGTTTGAGCCTGATGCATTTTGTGGTGAATCCTCGAGTCCTTGAATGTGATCTGTATTCTGCAATCAAATTATGTGAAAGAAAACCTCATTGTATAGTTTTGTTTATGTGATTTCATGGGATATTTACATGTGTAAATTGGTCTGAGAACGTTGGTTATCAAGAAAAGCAAGTGATTAGTAGTTGGTTAATTCTGCTGCCCCAATCAAAGTATCGAGAATGGAGTCGGAGAAGCCGTATACTTATTTTACATCTTCCATGCATCAGATTAACAGGATATTTAGTAAATGTAGAGATTGTATCGAAATGTTCCCAATAACTCCAACAAACCAAAAGTTATCATTTATGAAATGCAAATTATATATGTGATGCAGCTCGGCTCCGTATAATGGGACTCCTCAAAATCTTGATTTCTTCAACTTCCTGGAGGAAGATTTCACCCGTCAAGAGTTTGATCCAAGAACTCTATTTTTGCACGACCAAACTGAAACTAGGGAAAGCAGCAGAGATGTTCCTGGAAGATGAACAACAAGCCGGGTCAATGACGAGATGGGAAAATGACCAAACTTTTAGTTATACAAGAAAAAAAAGAGATTGAATTTATGAAAGAAGTTGCATACTTCAGATAAGGTAAAGTCATGTTCTTCAGAAGAGATGGATGCCTTGTAACAAAAGCCTCCCAATCCTCTTTACCAATTTTACCGTCTTTATCAGCGTCGGCATCGGCAAAAGTCTGCCACAGAAATCACAATTCCTCGATAATCCAAGGAACTTGGAAATATACAAGTAAAATTAATATCTTTATGATCATATACATTGCCAACTATCTCCTCAAGGACTTCATCAGAAAGCACCATGTCAGATTCTTCCAACATTGCGATCACCAGTTGCTTCACCTGGTCATGCAAAAATCAAGAAAATATGTATGCTAAGGGTGGCATCAGAAATGTTATCATACACAGTTAAATCACACCTCTTTTGGCTCGATGTACCCTGTTTGTCTCAGGTCGTAAAACTTGAAGGCGACTGCGAAACAAGAAAGACTTCAAAATGTTATACTTTTGGATTCGTCTTATCTTCTTTCCGAATTATGACAATGATGATCGTACTATTCTTACAGTCTATTTTGCCTTCCATAGGACCATGGGGATGGAATATATTGAGAGCATGGATAAATTCTTCGAATTCAATCACACCATTCCTCTTTTCGTCGAATAGATCAAAAACCTGTGATCAGAAATATTAACTCCATCGAATTCACAGCAATTAGCAATACATAAATAACATACTTTTCTAACAGGGATACGCGTGCGCACACACACAGATATATATATATGTAACGTTCTTATATGTGAACAATGTGATACTCATTTATTTCATGTACAATTTTGATATATTTCATCACATCTAATAAGTAAGTGGCACTTCAGTGATACTTACGTAGGTGTGCACGTGCAACATATCAAATTGATATATATGTGTGTGTGTGTGACTACTATTCTTGCATATGTGAAATCGAAAACAGGCGTGCAACCGCATCTATGAATGGATTTAATAATTGCGAAAGATAATTAAAACGAGGATTAAGGTTGTAATTACCCTGTCCAAAAAGATGTTCTGACCATGGGAAGTTCCACAAAGTGCCAACTGAAGCTCTTCCTACGTGCAAGCCATCAAATGGTTAGAATTAATAGTGCCATTATCTACAACATTTTGGACAACATAATTTAGGACCGGAACAGCATTTAATTAATTCTGATCGTTATTTAATTAAGCTACCACCACACATACATAAGATGGATCTACCCGATTTGCAATATCTGGAAGTTGATTGATGCGGGAATATCTTGGGTAAAAAGGGGTCAGCAAAAATATCTTGATTACTTCCAAAAAATTAAAATTCTAGAAGATATCATAAATAAATTATATATCCATTCATTTTATGAATAAATCCTTTTCTATAAGAACAAATCTCAAACAAAACTGGTTCGCCCCAGAATGAACTGAGCATGGTAAGGATCAAGCTTATGTTAGTCTTGGGATGTAGTCCACCCTTTTTCTTATCTATATAAAATTTTTACTTAACCCACTAAAAGTTATCTTTTCCACACCCAAAGCTCAACTCACCTCCTAAGGATAGGATGCAACTTTATTGAACAATATAATATAATGACTTTTTTTGTTATATATATAATTTATTATATTACAATCAAATCTACCCCGACTCTAATTCCCAGATCCGTATCTGGTATCACATGCTTTAAAATAAGGTTCTTAATCTAAAAAATATTGAACCAATGGTCATAAAATAAGTCACATGTCGATTTCTCTATCCAACAAAAATAATTATTGTACCCCGACCATCGTCGTATGAATAATTGCACTCCTTGAAATCAATCAGAAGCGAAACCGTGATCTTGACCCTGATATCAGTTGTAGGATCGAACGCTTGTCGTTTTACTAAAAGTTATAGATGATGACAACGGTGTAACTCAAATCTTTTAACCCGTATAACATCAAAAGTGTCATGTTTTTGTTCGATCTATCTGGAAGAGACCATCATTACACTCCAACAATTTGACAAGGTTAATAATAAAAGTTTAATATAGTCCTGGCTTCCTGGTTGTTTGAGGTGGGCATTCACTCTTTTAGCGATACATTATCATATTACTAAAAAGAAAATCTAGGAAAAAATAGAAAGAAATCATTGATCATGCTACTGAGAAATGAATAGTGGCAAAGCCTCTCGATGAGTAGTAAATTGAGATTTAAATGTTGTCCTGATAATTAATAAAATCGGAATGCCACAAAAATAAACCTTTTGTATAAAGCCATCATCAATTATTGAACTGCTCAACTGCTTGAACAACTCAAACAATACCGCTACGTCACTTACTGTAACTGCAAAATTAATCACAATTGATGCATAATAAGAATAATAATAATAATAATAATACAAAAAGACATGAAAACTTTCAAAACAATTACCATACATAGAGATTCCTCAGAGAGTGGAGTGAAATCCTCACTTCCCGGCCTCAGTTTCTTGCAACCGGACAACGAATTCTGGCACTCAAAACAACCCGAGAAAGCAAAAATCACCTCTTCGACGATCTTGATTATCGGAAACACCACCGCGCATAACTTGTAATTAAGTTGAAAACACACAATTAATGATGATGATGAGGAGGAGGAGTAAGCGAGCTAGGCTAACATTTAATTATGATGTAATTAAGTGTAAGTGAAGCATTGATGGGTACGAGAACTTCATAAATTACCAGAGAATAACCCAAGTCCATCGGAATTGTATCTCTCGCATGCCGGAGTAACTATTTTATAGGGAAAAAGGGAGTACGTTTGGGCTTCTACTTTATCATGTGATCTATATAAATATCAATCCAGCATTCATTGTAGGTGTCCGAATTAGTACAGTAAGTGAGTGATTGATCGCTTGAAGGCCATCGATCATAGATTTGATTTTCCCTATCAATAGTTCTTGGACGAATATGTCGCATATAGTTTTCTTAGTGTGTTTTATATGGCTAACATGATTTGTAGACTACCGCGTCAGTCCGAAAGTTTATTCCATACATATTGAATGATAAATAAGTTAAAATGGACCGTGGGGCGAGCCGACCCGCAACCCACCAACATTTGGGGAGCGGTCCTACATTTGGGTGGGTTAGGAAATTTCCAACCCAATCTGCCTATTTGACGGGGCGGGACGGGCAACTCAATGAGCCCAACCTACTTTAACAACTCTAACAAAAAGTAGCGGTTGAGGATTTATCGTCATAAAAAAAAAAGAAAAAAGAAAAAAGAAAGATCACAGTTTTATAGCGTATAATGTATATTTATTTCAAAATATCGGTTTATAGGCACTCTACCTCAATTATATAAATTTCATTTTTTTAAAAAAAATTGTGTCAAATATATTTTTTGTTTTGTTTTTAACTTATTCATCTGTAATAACCCACTCTTAGAAAATGTATCGCAATTTTTTAACAAATTGAATAGAGATAAAATAGGAAATTTGTTTATAAACTTGGTTTTTGTTTTGGGCGCCCGACGCCTACTATGCGCATTCGAGGCTCGAGTTACCTCTCAGTATTATCATTTCGAGTTTTCCTTAACTTGCTTAATTTTCACTTATTAAACCTAAAAAATCCAACATTGGATGTTAAAAATAATTTTCAGCGAACACCATAAAAAAACACCGATTCAAGACATTGTTCCATGAAAACTCATACCAGTTGCGAAACAATACTACCAACACTTAGATGCATGCCTCGTTTTCTGACCGGGCAATTACCCAGACAACACCACCTGCTCATGGGTGCCGTAGTGCCTCCTCGACTGCCTAGGCACTGCCCAGCTGCCATGGCCACCCGAAATGGGCACCCTAACACCTCCCATGCTGCTCGAGTATTTCTATGTGCTTTTGTGTTATGTTTTTTTTAAAAGATTTAATATTCTTTATTTTCCTTTCGGATTTTCTTGTATCTTCTTTAATTTCAATTCATTTATTATAAATTTCCAACACATAAATATTTTTTTTAAAACTTCTCCATATGATTATAGAAATTTTCGTCAAAAACTAATTATATCAAATTTTTATTTTTAAAATCGAGGCCTCGACCAAGATTTGAAAAAAATCAAGTGGATATGATAGGATATGAAATGACACGAAAGAATGAGACTGATTGTTCCTGGATTGTATTAATCAATCTATAGATTGATTCCCTTCGAAAAATCCGGCCCATTTATGTGACCATATATTCAAAAAAATTAAATTATTTTTCTAGCTTTCGTTATATTTCAACAGCTGGCCGATCACATCGCCTAAATTGTCTTCGTTCCAAACATGGCAATGATGGAATTGGTAAGTGGACAAGGGCTTCATGATAAAGAATGAAATAATTTCTTCTTGAAATTATGAATTTTCCAAATATTGATATTATTTTATATCTTAAAACGTATCTCGATATATTTTACATGGTTTAGCTAAAATAAAAAAGTATGTGATACCTCATGGATAGGCCCACTATCCCTGGTTTATCCATACTCCAAATGGAAGGCAAGCTCATCAAAGGTCTAGGTATTCTCCTATAAATATCAGGTTTAAGTGTTCAGTCATTTCATTCACTGTATTATTTTCAGCAGCATCCTTAGCTTCTCTCCCATTATATCCTCAATCTCTGACTTGAGCGTCGGATGGGCTACGGCTAGACACCCTCCCGGCCGTCTTCTAACCATCTTATTCGTGATTCCAGGCTCAAGACAATTTCAAAACCTGCGTCTGGGCTAGTGACACTTACTGGAAGCGAACTCTAAATTTTCCGTGAGTATCAGTAGGTTTAAGTTTTGTTATTGGAATAAAATGTCATGTTTAACCATATAACATAGAAATTTAAGCATTGATCTAAAATGACTAAAGATATGGATGACTTTTAACTTTATCTCTAAACCTTAACAATATCTTGACTTAATCTATTGTGCGCGCGTGTCATGTGTTTATAAAGTTGATTGCTTTTACAAAAATTATATAAAAAAAAATATTAATGATTATTTTTATAATGATGCAAATATATTAAATTAAACATATTTATAATTTATATAGATAATATGTAAATTTTTTAATTAAGTTGGCAGGAGCAGCGTCGTAAACAAAATAATAATTGGTGTGATAATTAACGTCGCATAAAGATCTTGCGCTTTTACATATAGTATGGATAACGATTGTAATTTTTGCTACACAATATTAAAATTTTTAAAAAAACTAATTAATTATTAGTAACGTTCAAAATGTGCATAAAGTATCCCATTCATTGATTGACATGATATTATGCCAAAAGCATCAATTGTATCGTGAGGGACTCGTACACTCCTCGACGTCTAGACAAATTAATTTGTACAAATTAATTTGATATTTTTAGCATAAAAAATAATATTTTTCATGAGTGTTATCGATTTAGATATATGTCTCACAAAATTAACTAATGTGACGATCTCATAAGAGTTTTTATATTTCTCATATCGTCGAAAATATGTCCTAATTGATTTGATCATCTGTAATGTAAAAATTAAATAATTATAATTTGAAATTTAAGAACTAAATATCATGGTGACTACATGTTTCAACCATTTGCATCAGATTTTCGTGAGTTTGTTTTCATATGATAAGCTACACAAGATCCAAGCAATCGGTATAAACTCTCTAATTTTAAATAAGTGGCCCATATCATTTAAGGTTATGGGTGTAAATAAATCGAATCAAGTGGAATATGAAAGAAATTTTAAAACTTGAATCAGAGTTCGAATTCGATAAGTACAAATCAGATATTTTTCGAGTCGAGTCGATTGATTTGCATCCTTATATTCAAGACACGTTAAACATTTAGAGTCGGTCTCACGAATCTTTACTTGTGAGACGGGTCAAACATACCGATATTCACAATAAAAAGTAATACTCTTAGCATAAAAAGTAATACTTTTTCATGAATGACCCAGAAAAAAGATCTGTCTCACAAAATACGATCTGTGAGACCGTCTCACATAAGTTTTTGCCAAACATTTAACATCAAACCACTTGAAGATCATATTGTGTAAATTACAGATTGAAATACACTTTTTCAATTATATACATTATTTTTATCAACAGCCTCCCAACTTAATTATAAAATAGTGGTAGAATTACACTTAGTTTGAGTGAAGGTCATTCAAACCAAGTTTTAATAGAAGTTTGGTACAAATTGGATCTGTATGCAGTCGTTGCTAAGAGTTTTGATTGATGGATTTCCTACCAAAGTTACATTTTTTTCAATCAAATCATTTAGTAATAGGTATCACTCTATATTTGCATGTATACTTCTTGTTAATTTGGGAAAAAAAAAAAATCACTGTCGATAATTTAAATATTTTTTTAGAGTAAGATAAAATAATCGAATGACACAAACTTTTATTTCAAAATTTATTTTAGTTTTAATTAAAGTACTAAAACTATTTATCTTTCAAAAACTAAAAAGACAAAGAATTAATTTTAATAATTATTTAGTATAACCTCCTTCGCTAAAAATAGGGACCCGTTCCTAATATATTAGTTCGATTTAATTATCCTACAATTCAGAGTTTGATATGATCCGATCTGATAATGATCTTAATTTGTCATGTTGTCGATAACTTTTTCAAATTCGTATGAAGAGGTTCACAAGATAATCAATCCATGATTTGTATAAAAAATGCACAAAACCACTGTCTCACAACAGATTATCCAAATATCTTAATTTCCTTCAATAAAAAAACAATATATAATATTTCCTGTTATATCTCTACTATATATTAAGTTTCAACTCTTTATTTGTGTAATCAAATTATACCAAAATAAAATAATTATTATATTTATCACATAAATAAAATTTCAAAATTATAACAGCACTCATATGTTATAATATAAATCAAACTAATTATACATTTTTTTTTGATTAAAATCTAATATATTTTTTAAAAAAATATATAAACACACGACACACGACATTAGGGGTGAGCAAGAATTCGGTTAAACCGAATTAACCGATCGGACCGAGCCAATTCGAAAATTCGGTTCGGTTATTTCGGAAATTCGGTTTTCAAATTAAAATTTTTTGTCTATATCGGTTAATTCGGTTCGATTACGGTTTTCAAAATTTTGAAATCGATTAACCGATATAATAAATACTATTATTTAATAATTTTTTATTATTTATCAATTTGTATATATATTTTAATTTTAAAATCAACTTTAATTCTAATCTATGGTCTCGTTCTGACTTCTCTAACCGAATTTCTTGTTCTCACTTTTCTATTCTCCATTTGTGTAGACTGTAGCGTTCAAGAAAATTACACATATAATTAAAGTTGAATCACAAATTTATTTTAAAAATTAATCGGTTAATTCGATTTTCATTGGTTATGAAAATTAATTCGGTCAATTCGGTTATGACTAAATATTTCGGTTCGGTTCGGTTATGGCTAATTCGATTCAGTCGGTAACCGAACCGACAGAATGCTCACCCCTACACGACACAAATATAAAGATTATTTTAGCAAAACCAACCAATTCTAGAATTTATTTTCATTTTCTTGAAAAAAGATATTTATTAATTTAAATAAAAACGAGAAAATTAATTTCTTCTTCCAAGTTCCAAACTTTTGTTCAGCTAGTCAACTAGCAGAGAAGTACTGTTTTGTCACACGTTGTCCACGTGTCAAAACCTGGCAACCACACAACAATCCCCGAAAAGTTCTCGCTCCTCCACCGAATTGTATTCGTCACACTTCTCGTTTCCTATCTCCGCCAATCCCTCGGCCAGCTATTTTTTTTTCTATGGCGGCTCCGTCATCAGACTCCGGCGATTCTTCCAACAAAGGTGAATTTCGAGACGAAGGCGTTGAATCGGAACGCCGCAGTCGGATTCTTTCTAGTAAGCTCTACTTCGATGTGCCTGCTTCCAAGGTAAAACCTGACGCGAATTATGTGTTATTGCAACTAAAATCTCCAACGAGCTGCCTCGCGTGGCGAAGTAATTTTCTGCTGCTGATTTATTTGATGTGTGTCAGGTTCCTTTGGTGTACTCATCTTCGTATAATATCTCATTTCTTGGCATTGAAAAACTGTAAGAAAACCACTGCTTCTGCCTTTTTCTTCTAATATTATCACTTCTTGAGTGTTCAAATTGGAAATTTTAATTGTGATTGAATCCGGAGGTTTGGAGAAGGGATTTGGTTTTCTTTCTCTGGTTTTAAAACAGCTGATATTGGGGAGGTAGGTGGGTGCTATTATCTGGTAGTTTAAAAGTAATGAAGATCGAATCTATAGAAATCATCGAGGCGTGTGAATTAATACCCAAGTATGTGCAAGAGAGCTGCGAGTGACACCTCATCTCATAAAGATTAGGGGCTGAAATTGGAACATCCAGTTTCTTATCTCCGTAGATATGCACTGTGAACTGGTAGTCATCGCGTCTACTGAGAATTCGTTTGATTTCACAGAACACATTCAATCTCCAGAAACAACGAAAACTATGATCTTTGTCACCTGCAAAACCATTCTTGAATTTCTAAGCACTAATTTTGCAATTGTGTTTTTATGGAATTCCCACAAGCAATCAAGGAATTGATTTGGCATGTTTCATATTATGACTGTTAACTGTTTCGACATGCCTAATAGTGAATAATTTACAATCTTTATTTATAGAACGCAACATGATTTTACCGTCATGGTTTCTTATGGCTAATTTTTCTTGATTTTTCTCTAATTCCAGTCAGTTCTCATAGTTTATTTAGATATGTATATATCTTAAAGAGAGACAATATAAAAAGCACGTTAAGAAAATTCCTTGAATAGTATTACCAATGATTGATAAACTGGTGACATAGCATTAATCATATATTAGAATATCACCTCGAAGGACTTTAAGTCACCTGAGCTCAATTATTTCATGGCAAATTTCAGGCATCCATTTGATTCATCAAAATGGGGTCGCATCTGCCAATTTCTGATTGCCGAGGGTTTCCTGGAAAAAAACCACATTGTTGAACCTTTGGAGGCTACGAAATTTGACCTCCTAGTGGTACCATCCATGTCCAATGGGTTGTGTCTTAATGAAGACACCTCTTAAGTCCTTAAATTGATGATGATTTCTTGTTAGGCTGGCAATTGGAGGATGTCACATGCATGTAACAAATGTATTTTGTGTAACACTAATATGTTATGTTGTTGGTGGCAGGTGCACTTGGAATCATACTTGCATAGTTTAAAAAGTAGCCTGAATGTCGCCACAATTGTTGAGGTGCAATTTTTTAAGATTTTTAATTATTGGGTGACTAGTGTGTTTATCCAAATGCTTTCTCCTGGAAGAAAGATAAAACCTTCTTTATTGATTTTAATTCAGCTGTACCTCTTTGCATTGCTTCTCTGAACTGACTTTAATGGTGTAGAATGAACACACGTTGATTGGTTAACCTGATATATTAAATTAGTATTCTTATCCTTGCGATTAATATATATAGTTCTTACGCTTTTTTTTTTTGCTTAATAATTTAGTTGCTGTCAAAATTAGGTACCTCCAGTTGCTTTATTGCCGAATTGTCTCGTGGATAAGCATGTTCTGTTTCCCTTCCGAAAACAGGTCCGTGTTAATTTTGTTGTGAGTTTTCTATATTTTGTATTAATTGAGAATTATTCTTAGAGACTAAACTTATACTGCAGGTTGGAGGAACAATTTTATCTGCCAAGCTTGCAAAAGAACGAGGATGGGCCATCAATGTTGGTGGTGGTTTTCATCATTGTTCTGCTACAAAAGGAGGTGGATTTTGTTCTTACGCTGACATATCTCTGTGCATTCACTTCGCTTTCGTCCGCTTAAATATTTCAAGGTCTTAATTGTGACCGACTTCAAATCACATACATAGGCTCATTGGTTTTAAGTTAATTTATATTTGACAAAGACTGTCTTGCTCAAAAGAAATTACTTGTGTTTCTTGATAATTTTCGTGTTCAACATTCAGGGTGATGATAATAGATCTCGACGCGCATCAAGGGAATGGCCATGAAAACGATTTTTCTGATGACAGTATGTGTTTTTGCTTTTTATCGTTTCCTCTGGACAGGCTCTGTTCACGACAACCTTCAATATGAAGTCATTTCTTCTTGATATTTATTTGGTTAATGGTAAACTTGCAGGAAGAGTCTACATTCTTGATATGTACAATCCTGATATATATCCATTTGTAAGTTACCTTATTGTATATTTAATCCAAAAAAGAACTATTATCGAGAATTCATATCTGTTCTGCCGCCTTTTTTGTATTCACTCTACCATTACTTTTTCTCTTCTTCTTTTTTGTGTGTAGTATGTAGTATTTTGTTTTGAATCGTATGACCAATCGACTCTTTGTTTAGTCAGAATATGACAATCAAATTTTCCACTCTTATGTTTTAGGATTATGAGGCCAGGAGATACATCAATCAGAAAGTTGAAGTAACGGTAAAAAAGCATATTGAGTGAGATAAAGTAGCTCCATATGCTGTTTTTCTCGTACAATCATGTTACTTTGATTACTTTGTCTTATCAGAGCGGAACAATGACAAATGAATATTTGACAAAACTTGATCAAGCACTTCAGGTGTGCGGTTGCGGTCCACTTACCCTTCTCATCTATGTTATATTTATAATCAAGATAATTTGAATGATAAGAACTGAATCCTTGATTCAAACAATGTCTTATTAGTTGTTAAGTTTCAGGTACTATGTGATATATTTCTGGCAAACTTATAGGTTTCTTCTGGCTTGTTTGATCCTGAATTGATAATCTACAATGCTGGAACCGATATTCTTGATGGAGATCCTTTGGGCGGATTGAAGGTAAAGCCTCAAATCAAGTTGCTTAAGTATTATCTATCTATCTGATTTGGGTGGATAACCTGTGGATGGGTAATTATCATAATATGATGATGTCTGAGAAATTTGTTTTGAATTTTACACGCGAGAAGAACACGGAAGATAATTTGCCCATGAAATCTTTGATGATTTTTCATCATACAGTGCGCTCAGCGAGAATTAGCTCTTAGTCATTAATATGCATTTAAATGAAAAGCATATGGCATCAATTAAAAAACTTTTACAGTTTTGTGGATATCAGATGCCGATTTAACAGTGAGAATCAGAAAACCATCTCTTTTTTCTTTTTTGCCTTCAGAGCCAAAACAGTAAGAAAGAGTGCCAAAACAGTAAGAAAGAGTCGCAGGAACATGAAATCTAGATTTTGTTTTAGGAACCTGTTTTTTCAGTGAACGCACAGCTTGACCATAATATTTTGGTTGATATGCTAAAATCTATGCAGATCAGTCCGGATGGGATTGCCACGCGAGATGAGAAGGTTTTCAGATTTGCTCGTAAAAGGAATATCCCTATTGTCATGCTTACATCAGGTATCGTATCTTCATCTAAAAGTTTTGTTGCTTCTCAATCAGTGGCATCTTAAACCAACATTTCTGTTTCAGGTGGTTACATGAAGTCCAGTGCCAAAGTAATAGCAGATTCTATCATAAATTTGTCAATGAAATCTCTGATAAACATGGAGGGTAAAAAACATATCACAATTTCCTGAAGATCCCATTTCAAGACTTCCATGAAGAACCTAGGAAATGCTACGTCTTATATGGGCAATTGTACGTGTGTTTATATAACATTTACCCTACAGGAGGGAGTAAAACACGTATAACTTACAGCAGCCTGGGAATTTCAGTTTCTGTCTTAACAGGAGTCTTAGATTTTGAGCATCGCGGTTCAGAGATGCTCCCTTAGTTTTCGTCTTTGGAAATGATAAGCACAGTACATAACGAGAACTGTGAATAGATGTTCTCTCGGAAAATCTGGCTGTTAATGGATACTTTTGACATGTTATCGCCCGAATGACATTTTATATGAGGAAAACCTTGTCGAATATGATGTGTTTGTTTGGTTACGTATTATTTTTATTGGATACCAAGTTTCATACTCTCCAATGTGGTGTACATCCGACGTATTAATCCATACCTTTAGTCGTGTCGGCATGTTTCCAGTCCCAACTTTGGATGATGGGTTTGATTGTGCCTTGAAATGGAAGCAATCAGCCAAAGTTTGTGGAGCAGGATGAGTATGCAAAATGAGAGACGCCCTGGGACCAATCTGGCCAGCTACACCAGTCACCAAACATATATTTAAGTGCAGTTATGAAATTTTGATTTTAAATTGTTTTAATTCAACCTAGATTTGATTATCCTTTGTTGCTTGCATTAAATCTTTTGGACTCCCTTTGGTCTCATGAAAAACCCAAAAATTTACACTACAAACCTCTTAAGAATTGTTATTCACTACAAAAATCACGTAAAAATAAAATAACAAATTAATGTGCAACTTAGTTTTCATTCGCTAGCGGGAGAATTCACATGGTGGGCTCCTAATGTGACGACTCTTTTTCTAAAACCATTATTATTGCCTTAATTACACCTCTAATCCCCACTTTATTTATTAATTATTAATTAATTCCTTGTTAATCAGAGCAACTACTCATCACCAGTATTATATAAACTTCTATTTACAAATCTGTCGCCATTTCTTTACTCTCCGAGTCTCGCACTGCACCAGACCCCTCTGCTTTTCTCTCTCTCTCCCCGGTGTCTGTACACATTGTGCTGTACTACCACTTAAAACCAGCTGTGTAACTTGCGCCGATCACGCCTCTCTCGACGAGCGCCGCCGCGGCCTGCGTGTTGTCCGCCGCCGGCGCAATCGCCGCTCAATGAATAGATCATTTCTGGCTGTGGTCTTAGTCGTCTTTGCTTTATTTACCTCTAAGACGTCGTTGGCCGTATCGGAAGATCCGAAAACCGTAGGTGAAGCTGTTTCTGTTGTCTCTAACAATGTAACTGGAGACGGTGGGAATCAGACCCTCCCGAAGGAGGACACGCTTGCTGATATGATCGATCGCGCGCTGGAGAAGGAGTTCACTGAAAATGACGATCAGAACGAAGGTTTGGCTAGATCTAAATTTTGCCTTGTCCTGCCTAGTTTTAGTTCAGTGTCAATTGTTTTAGTGCGTTATTGTTTCTTTTCATGAAATGTATGTGATTAGGGTTTGGAATTGAGGTTTATTGCTTTCATGAAAAGCATATGTAAAATGTATTTTGTATTTTTTCTGTATTTTTTTTTCATGATATGTCATAATGTTTACGAAGCTTTCCTTGTCCGGCTCGAGATAATTGACATTATATATGTGTTTGTATAATGGCCGAGACATTTTTAGTAGTTTACTAATACAGAACGTGTATGAAAGTTGAATCTGTGACATCTATCTTGCTTATATTAATAGTTGTAACTTAGAAGTGTCCTAACGTCCGTTTGGTGTAAACTTGTAAATGGAAGTGTAGTTGGCCTTGGTGGATTTTCCCTAAAATTTAACTTATATTTTATTGGCAGTAAATGATGCTGGTGGCTTCAACAATAGCGTGGCAGAGCAACAGGTTTGAGGCACTTGCTTTTCGAATATTATTGTTAAAAGTAGGACAATGGCCTTGCAATTATGATTAATGTGTCACCATTCCTATAAGTTGCGCGAATAAGTGGTGTACTGGGAAATGGACTGCGATTTCAAAACAATCCTCCTTGGTTTATTCGAGAAAGGGAACCACTGAAGAGAATCAAATTCGTGAAGTTGTTTTACAAAGTAGAAAATAATTGACTGGTCTTTCTCTATTTTCATTAGGGAAAAGAAAAAAAGAGGTTAAATTAGATAAAACTTTGATTCATGTGTAGCTGTTTAGATCAATTTGATGTCAAATTTCGATTTGCTTCTGGAAGTTACAAAAATCCAGTAGATTACTTCGAGGTAGCTGGTTATTGATGAAGACAGTTGTAAGCATCAAGGTCTGGTGAAACTGAACAGTTAATGCTTATGATAGGTCATAGATTATATTTTAGTTGGCAGGTTTAGTTTTCTGCACCATAAACATTTACATGCATGATCTGACTTCTTCTTTTTTCTTATCCACCATTTTTCAATATTCATCTGGCTTATTTTGTTTCCCCAATCAGGCAGTATTGGAAACGGTAGCTAGAGTCAAATCAAAGAAAAATGAAACAAAAGAGGAAAAGTATGTATCTCTATGATCTGTGATGAAAAACAATCACTTGCCAATGTAATTTCCACTTTGACTGATACTTGATCTGGCTCTCCGCCTATTGCAGACCATTTAAACTGCATCACGTTTTCAATCTGGACAATGACAATGGGGCTGAAGAGACCCCGACATTGATTGATAGAAAGGTTAATATGAAATATCCATTTCTTTTTTGGCCTTGTTTACATAATTATTTCTCTAACAGCCTTCTATTTTGCCTTCTGTTATCTATTGCGCAAAATGGATTAATGGAATTGACAAAGAGAGAAATGAACTTATTGAAGCTACAACATCTGCAGCATTATGAGGGATTAACTTCTTATTATTCCAATATGTGCCAGGATAATGTATTTATCATATCAAATTTCAAATCTAAGTATCCGGTCTTGCAGTTAGATTTGAGGTACAATTACCTATTTAATTTGTTATTGTAATTCTCAGTTTTCTTTCGTTTCACATTGTCTGACACGATGATATTGTAGACTCATATCAGATCTGGTTGTTGTCATTGTGTCTGCAACTTGTGGTGGAATTGCATTTGCTTGTGCTGGACAACCGGTATGATCTCCGACCGCATTAATTATTCTCAATGTGTGGACTCGATCTTTTTTTTTTCCGATTTTTTTCTAATACATAGAAGTACATATCAGGTTATTACTGGATACTTGTTAGCTGGATCAGTCGTCGGGCCTGGAGGTTTTAATGTTGTCAGTGAAATGGTGCAAGTATGTAGCTATTTAGAAAGCTGGTTCTTGATATTGAGTGCTGAGTTACACTTGTTAATGTTTCTGCTTGATGATTAGTTGTCTTGTGCATTTTTTATACTGAAGGTTTCATCTGCCTTATCGACCAAAATAAATGAGAGTTCATATTAGAATTTGAATGAAGAGTTCATATTAGCTGACCGTTACATTAACCTGTTTAATTACTTGATGATTATATTTTTCTCTTTGCTGTCATAATGCCATAACTATTTGATTACTGGTTACTACATCTTAAGATAAGTTGTGCATGTAGGTTGAAACAGTGGCTCAATTTGGTGTAATTTTCCTTCTTTTCGCTTTGGGCTTGGAGTTCTCTACAACAAAGGTTAGCATCTGACCACATACTGCCTGAAAGTGGTGGATTAGTGTTCATTCTTCTCCTGCATATGACTGTAGAAACAATGATTAACAATTTATACTCATGATACAGCTTCGAATTGTTCGAGCAGTCGCTGTTCTTGGGGGCTTACTTCAAATTGTCCTCTTTATATGCCTGTGTGCAATTATAGCTTCGGTGCGTGCCATTATATGTTTTTTCTTTTCTTTCTTTCTTTTTTTTTTGTGGGTGGGGGGGGGGGGGGTGCTTAGCTTCTGTGAGGAGCTGGACTATATGTTCTGCTATTATGGAGTGAATAGTTGGAATAGAATTCTAAATCATGGCTACTCATGCTCTGGATTTATATTGGCTGGATCATGCAAGATACAACACTTTATGAGAATCTAGACATCATCTTTTCTTCCTGTGATCTTATTATGTTTTTGTTTTATTATAGAAAACCAACTTTTCCTTTGTCAATGTGCTCAAATCTAAAGTATGTAATTTCACCTGACTAATTGCAGCTATCTGGCGGTGGAGCTTCAGAGGGGGTTTTTGTTGGTGCTTTTCTGTCAATGTCCTCTACAGCAGTGGTAAGCTTTCTTCACTTGGTTTTGCATTAAGATGGTAGGATTTTGTTGAAATTATTTCATTGACACAAATTTTGCTGTATAGGTATATAAGTTTTTGATGGAAAAAAATAGTATCAATTCTCTTCATGGCCAAGTTACCATCGGCACTCTCATTTTGCAGGTACCTTAACTGTGCTTGTACGATATGCGTAATTGCTGTTTTGCTTTGGTTCCCTCGCAAAGTATTCTGTTTTTAAACTTTGAAAGGAAAGTAACATAAAACCTTGTCATTACTTTAATTGTCCTTTTTTATTTTTTTTTTAGCTCTATGCTAAAGAGATCAAATTTTTTACTTGGCCTCATTTTCTAAGGATTTCGTTAAATAATCTCATTCAGATTCTGGGGTCTTCGTCACATATAATTGATAATCATATTTTGACTTGAATCCTTGGTAAATTTGTTAAAATTCATTTTCAGGATTGCGCTGTGGGTTTACTGTTTGCTCTGCTTCCAGTGCTGGGTGGAACTTCTGGTGTTATGCAGGGTGTCATTTCCATGACTAAGTCGTGAGTTCGATTGCTATTGTAATTGCTTGTTCATCCATCTGTATATAACCGAATAATCCATACCAAGAAACTTTTAGAAGTTTAAAGATGTTTAATTCTTTATGGTTGTGTTTGTTAATTTTTATTTTTCTTCCAGACCACGTTTCAAGGGTGTTGTACTCACACCTTCTTGAAATATATGAAAGAGAAGTTTCTTATCCATTTATTGCAGACTTAATTTCACGTTAGAAAGGATTTATTCTGTTTCACATTTTCAGACCTTCTGGAACAGTTGTATTCTAGAAGGCGGTGGCCGGGTCAGGATTTTCAGTTGGGGGATGATAGTTAAATTCAGAAGGTTCGTGGGGAAGGTGGGCTGGAAACCCTATGTTCAAACATATGTAATACATAAAACATTTGACATGACAGAAAATTTAGGAACATAGGAGATACTAGCGAAGAGTTTTAAAAACTGAGTTGAGCGGCAAAAAGAGTAGATTTTTCCAGTGGAAATTCATTTTCATTAATGAGACCCGAGAATTTGGAGCGCTGCGTGTCTGGTGAGGACAGCTTTCAAAGAGTGTGACAAAGTTAAAAAAAGAGACCAGTCATAAGATAAAGTAACCATGATTAAGGGAGTGGAAAGCTGCTAGGATATAGCATAGACTCTAGTACACACAAAAGAACTTGTTAAAAAGGCTATATTTATTGTTGAGCAGAGTGGAAAAAGTGGAACACTTGAGTTGAGAATATGGGTTCTTGAAGCAGTTTGACTGTATAATTTAAGTATAGTGAATCCATCTAGGTTGGATTGGAAATCTTTAGTCCTTGCGAGCAGCATAGATAAGTTTCTAATAC
This sequence comes from Primulina huaijiensis, assembly GCF_012295235.1. Lineage (NCBI taxonomy): Eukaryota > Viridiplantae > Streptophyta > Magnoliopsida > Lamiales > Gesneriaceae > Primulina > Primulina huaijiensis. Next base: position 17,401,522 of record NC_133311.1, on the reverse strand, counting down.
ATTTTATGGCACTGGGAACTCAAGTGATAGTTACTAATGAATAATTTTTTCCATCTCTGGCATGCATTTGATTGTGTACACTTTAGATGTGAAGATTGATGATGAATGCAATGTGCCATGAATTTATTTTATGTGTGCCTTTTTTTAATATTTCTTGTGAAGGTTGGGAGAGTTTGAGAATCTAATAATTGTCCTTTTAACTAGCATTAAAATTTTAACCTGTTAAACACCATACTGATTAACCTATCAGCCAGGTTGGTGGTGTTGATTGCTTTCTTGGCAGTCTTGGCAATATTGTCACGAACTTGTGTACCTTGGTTCCTGAAACTTATGATAAGCTTGTCATCGCAGGTAGTCTTATGGCCAACAGACATCTATCAATTACTAAAACACGACGCATATCATTGAATAGATGTGTGCCTCTTGCTTATTTCTAAATGGCTAATATTGATATATTGCTCCTTTTGCAGACCAATGAACTATATCAACTGGCAGCAGTTGCATTTTGTCTACTTGTAGCCTGGGTTTGTTTACTTCCATTATTTAAAATTTATGGAATTACGTCATCATTCACATATATTGTATAAAAAAATGGTCGCCTGCACTGTGAGGATGACTTTTCCTCTACTTCTCGAGTTATTTTCAATGTTACAAGAAAAACATGTCTGAACTCCGAAAACACTATTACGTGTGGGAGTAACTTCTGTACCTTGAATGGTATTTTTATTTTGTTACAATCGCCATTCATATAAAAATAATGGTCCTTTGTAAACTATGGACCAATATCTAATGATATGTGTGGTTTCAGTGTAGCGACAAGCTTGGTCTTAGTTTAGAATTGGGATCATTTGCTGCTGGAGTGATGATATCAACTACTGATCTTTCTCAGCACACACTTGAACAAGTATGACAGCTCTAGCTCTTTTTTGTTAGCCACTAAATTAGCAAGCATAAATTCGATATTTTTTCTCTGTTTTGGTGCATTTTTTGGAGTGAGAGGTTTTGTGACCCTTGTATCGTGACATCTCTGCAATTTGTTTGTTTGTTGCTAAATTTGAGTTGAGGTTTGTTATTTATGCAGGTCGAACCTATACGGAACATATTTGCAGCTCTTTTCCTTGCCAGCATTGGGATGCTGATTCATGTTCATTTTCTCTGGAATCACGTTGACATCTTGTTTGCATCTGTTATATTAGTAATAATTATCAAAACTGTGGTGATATCTGCCGTTGTCAAGGGATTTGGCTACAACAACAAAACGTCAATTCTTGTTAGATGCTACCCTGTTAGATGGTATTTTACGATTTTTGCTTTGGTATTCTTTGACTATATACCCTTGTCTATGAATTGTGAAGGTTGGGATGTCTTTAGCACAAATAGGGGAATTTGCATTTGTACTGCTAAGTCGTGCCTCAAATCTTCATCTTGTTGAGGTAAATGCTTCCACTATAGTTATATAGAACTTGTGAGCTTCTCAACTCTCTTGTGATGGTTTTGTGGTGTTAGTGGGTGAGAAAGAAAAGTGTAACTTGAATTCTTACCTGTTTAAGTATCAACACTCGTATATTTCCTATGAGAATTAAAATATTGTTGAGGTAATTTTGGTGGGTTTTTGAGAATTTTTTTTTCAGGGGAAGGTGTACCTATTGCTTCTTGGAACAACAGCTCTCAGTCTGGTACGGAATCATCTTTTCTTGTACACGAATTTATAATTAACCTCATAGTATTGTGTGTTTTGCTTATATGGAATTTCATTTTATTATGTTTAGTTGAATCAAAGGAATTTGCTCCCATATATAGTAATATATTGTGCAAATATAATTTTGCAGGTAACTACACCTTTGCTTTTCAAGTTAATACCGGCAGTCGTGCACCTTGGCGTATTGTTAAGGTGGTTTTCACCTGACATTCAATCTGAGGTAATCGTGTATGATGATTGAAAACGGGTCACAATTTTTAATGTTTCCAAGTTTCTAATAGTGTTCTTTAAATTTCCATATTGTTGCATTCATCTTCTGAATAGTTCTTTGTTTATTATTTTAACCTATAGCTGGGATTTAAAGTTGATAATCTCCGCTCAGACAGTGCCAAGCAGAGGCATGTTTTAATATCCAAGGATCTCTCTATACACGAAGTATGATAGGAAATTTATTGAATTGTAAGGTTTCCGCATATTATCTTGCAAAAGATCTTGTTGTCTTTTATGATTCTTCGGAAATGAAGGCATGACCTGTTCGTCGTTAATTTTTCTCTGGTCCTCTTATCTGTCGTACATCTCTGATCAGAGCAGAGGAAAGCAAGCAATGAAATCTTCTAAAAACCCGAGACTCGCTCGGAAGTTGTCTAACTACTATACCCACTAACAATTTGAAGTATCACCTATGATCGAGGTAATACTCCCGATTTGGTGATTTGTATCTTTTCCTTTTAATGTAAAATAGTTTTCAGCTTTATGATATGTTTCTCAGATGTTTATTTAGAACTGCTTTTATCCTCTGTTTTGTTTCTTCACCTTGTAGAGTTTGTTATGTACCAACTGAATTGAACATATTCGGTCTTGGAAAGAAGGAAAGGAAACGAGTTTTTAAAATTGCTTTTCCTCTAAATTCTTTCTACCCGAATATTTTGTTATGAGCAGAAGAAACGACAGCGTACTCCTTGGCTGCAGCAGATGTCTATAAGTATGTTTGGAAACTTGCGTGTTTTAAGTCCATTATCTGGGTATATAGTTTTGGACTGTCTAAGACATGTATGCCGAATTGCTCATGGCGGTGATCCTTGTATTGTTTTTGTTGATTAAAATTGGTCTCTCCCTTGATTTAACTTTTTACTCTAGAATTTTTTTTATAAAAAATCGTGAAAGAGTTTTCTCCATGGCCACAAGCCAACTCCAGCCATTATTTCACGCTATGCTCTGAATTTTGACGAGAGTTATACCACTTGTTCTACAACTCACACATTTTCTAAGAAATTCTTTTCTTATTATCTGCTTGGTTTCTTGGTAGCTGGCGCTGCTGACAAAGTAGATATGCATAGCTTGTGTAAAATTTGTCAACGAGTATCTTTTCATAAGCCTCTTTCTCGATCTTAATTTTTGGAGGAAATTTGAGGAGTGTAATGTTATGAAAACGAGCATAACATGTGAATGTTTCGCTAAAAGTGCATACTGAATTATTTTGTTATTGTACAAGTCTCTGTTTGAACGGTAAAAGTTTTCATTTTTAATTTCTGAGAAACCTTATTTGAGCTAATAAGCATATTTGTTAGACGTTTTTTTTCCTGTAAAAAAATATTATGGACGCTTAGATAAAGGTCAAAACGAGCATTGACATGTACGAATTGATCGTATTGAAGTCCCACCTCTTTTGACTATTTTCTTATTTATCAAACCGGCAACTTGTTATACGGGTGAAAAAATGAACAGACAGAAACTGGGGTGGAGGATCTGAGGCCACAAAGTTCATTTTCATTCGGAAACAACAGTAACAAGCCGCCCGCTTGACTGCAAATTTTGGCCCTTTGTTAATTGCCAACCCATCCCAGGGCCCAAACATGATGTTTATGGGAATCGTTGACGATAATTTTGTAATTGCTTCTGTTTCAAAATGTCTGATATAATAACAACTAAAAATGATAAAATATAAAGGCTCTTACCTTTGATGATATTTATTTATTGTCTCGATTGGTATTTGGTAGTATTTCATTTTTGAAAGAATCCAAGAACCGAAACGGTAAATACTATGTCATGTACAAGAATAGTTCTTATTGGAGTATGTTTCAAAGAATACGGCCCAACATACTAATGTTTTATACGAGGACTATTTCTTACGTGTCTCGAGGAAAAAAATGTCTCTCTCTCTCTCTCTCCCTACACGGGGACTAATAAATGTGAATAACATGGTTTCTGTTAGCACTAAATAATTACCCTTAATTAATTTTGAAATACGAATTAAATCATTCTTACAACTTCATCGAAACACTACGCAAATTCTGATCCCCACCGTCCAATCTCCATCGTTTTTTTTATGAAGCTTATAAATATTTTTCCTATTTTATAAACTAAATAAATTTCTTGGAGATTTGTTTTTTTAGGAAAAAAATTGAAGGTATCGGGTTCAAATGAGTAGCTGTCACTTAACCGTACAAATTAACACCAAAAGCAGCAGAAAAGTAGATAGGAAATGTAATTGCATGCAGACGTATGTAAATTCGTCAAAGATCTTCCGATCAGATCTTCACACCGCTATTTTGCTTGCATCATCATCACCTCTTAGTACTGCTAAATATGCTAAAAATATACTAGTGCTCTTTATTATGACGTGCTTCTCTCTCTAAAAAATTTCCGCTTCTCTCACTAAATCCAAAGAACACTGGAAGTACACTGCTGGTGCAACACTGTTTCACACCCTCTTTTCATATCAACTTGCCTCAATCCTGTAGTTGTTTGGTTCAGGTAACTAAAGTATGTCGTCTTTTAACTCCCTTTACTCTCATTTCTCATCACATATGTTCTGTGTAATAAATATGCGTATGATACAGTTGAAAAGAACCAATTTTTTTTTCCCATGAAAAATGCTTCTGCTGTAAGGAAATCCTGCCATGTACAGGGGTTTGAACAGAGAGAATCCAGATATTTTGTTTGTGATGATCATTGCTTGAAGGTAGTAGATAATGAGAAATAATAAGGGGACAAGAGTGATCAGAGTGTGAGTTTTGTGTGTGAGAGAGAGAAGAAAAATGGGCCCTCAAAAGGCTGCAACAGAGAAATGAGTGGAACTGCAGAACCAAAAAAAGAGTAATGTATATGCATGATGATATGATCTTTTTTTTCCTATTTATTTATTGTCTCTATATGTATGTCTGAATATATATGTTATGCATACACATGCTGTGTGTATTTCTGACCATTAGTTTTGATGGTCATTCCTGTATTGTGTGGCTCTTATTCTTATTTAGTGTTAATATAAATAATGTATGGGTCCGTTGCTTTATTCATCCGCTTATTTCCCCCTACGTTTCTGTTGCAATGAGGCCCATTTTTCCTGCTATGTAACAGTCCCTATCTTGCTTTTGATAGATTGCTTCAGGGCTTGTTCATAATGCATGTCCTTTTAAAGTCCACAACCCTTTGTGTTTTAAGTGCTTGAAATGAAAACCCTTGGTTAATGACTCTCATTTGTGTTAAAAGAAGTCCTTCAAATTGTTTTTTACAGATCATGATTCTTGATGGGGTCAGGGGCTCTGAATCCTCAGTTTCTTGGATTTTTGAATTCTTGGATGAAATGAAATCCCACTGTTCTTTTCCTTTATTTTCTTCTTCATGCAAGTGAGTTAAAACAGCTCACTTTATGCGTTTGGCCTTTCATTTCTTGTTGCGTTGTTTTTCAGAGTTATGGTGGGGTTTGAGTACTTTCGTGTTCATCGTTAGCTTTTTTTACTTCTTTATTCTTTATAGTAAAATGGTAAAAAAAACACAGCTAGTTTCTACCCTGTCTTTGGCTTTTGATTTGTACACTGTTTAGGGATAAAGGGTAACCAATGATTTCCTACATATAGTTCTGGTCAATGTAGTTTCATATTCAAGGCCCTCAATTTTTGTATTTTTACCTCTTGGCTAGCACACCATCAATTGCTCCCTTATGCATCTTTGAATATTATACTTTCATATCATTTCAACTCTTACATTTTTTCAGGGACTGAAATCAGCTGCGCATTTCCAAGGAAACCCAGGTTTGTGTAAATAATTCTCGATGAAAATAAATTCTACTCCAGAAGAAACTGTTGTTTTATTTGTTTAATTGCTTCAACATGATGATTGTAGCTGATGAGGCAGATGTATTATGCTCTTCATGTTCCATTTTAAAGGAGAAAAAGTAATATGCAACGACCGTAGAATTACTTTTCTTGTAGTGCCGTACTCTTTCTTGTATATTATGATTATCATCATGACTCCATTGACAGTTAAAAAAAATTCCCAGAGCATGATATTTTCTTACGCTTAAGGAAATCCAAGAAATGTGGAAATTTGATATTTAATTGTTGGATTACTGATTAACTGCATGTTACCAAATCAAATTGTTCTGTCTTTTCTATGGCTGGTGTGTTTGTGCGTGAGAAAAGAATGTAGTCAGTTGGAAAATAGGGGTATTTGAGAAAAACTGTATTCTTATGGCTAAGATTTGAGCTTCTTCATTAACCAAGCATACTGAACTTGTATGGCGTTATCTTTTGATAATTGACGTTTCCACTTGAATACTGACTTATCATGCATTCAGCTTATTAAGTCCATAATCAACACACAAGAATGCTTATTCTTTAGCAGACATGCCTTGAAAGCTGGACCTGTTCGAATGATTCAAAAGCTATAAGCATTACGAAACTTCAGTTACTTCTCTGGTTTGGTGGAGTTAACGGGATCCAATCAACATGCAAAAAGACGCAAGTGAATCACATTCTGTTGTCACAGATGTGAACTCGTTGAATTCAGCTCTAGCCACCCTCGGTTATTCTGATTCGGTTTACAGGTTAAACCATAACCATGTCATGTCTGGATTTCCCCAACCTGTATCCTTTGTAGAAGCTGTGAACAATCTCGTTTGTGGGCAAATTGTGAATCGGGATGAAATTTGGAATTTGAACATTCAAGACCCAAACCAAGTTATGGAGGGGATCCCCTTTCCCACTGTCGCCCCCGTTACAGCTCTTTCATCTGCGAGAAACGTCACACTAGATAATCAAGAAAAGCTACCGAATTTTGGTCATTGTGTGTATCCGTTTGATGACTCTTCCAATGTGGTGTATTCTTCGTTTGAGGCTATGAACCATGGTTATGAGACTTTACCCTTCGACTCTAGCACCAAATGGGACCTCAACAAATTTGTTACTCCTGAATCTGTTGGGAGAGTGATTGGACGAAATGGAGTTCAACCACTCAATCAGAATGAGAACTCCTTCCCAAACGAGTGGATCTTGTCGCAAAATACGGCTGGCACGAACTCTAATAGCCGGGGAACTTCTCGATTTAGCAATGAGTTGTCTCTAAGTCTTGCCTCATCTCAACCTTCTACCGTTCATGGAACATCTATTCAAGATCAATGCTCAGAACAGACATCTTGCAGCAGTAACAATCTTTCATTGAGCTTTGATTCTTACAAGCCCCTCCAACCATCACCGTTGTTGGGATCAAGATTATTCCAAGCAATGCAAGAAATTCTTGCTGAAATTGCCTGTTATGCACTCGTAAGTTATTCAACTACTGGTATTGATAATGGGAATAACATCCCGGTTTTGAGCTCTCATTGCATTTTTCCAAGTGACAAGTTGGAAGTGGAAGCAAAGAAGAAGCATATGCTGGCTTTGTTGCAAATGGTAAGTCAGTGTTTTTACCCTATGAATTGACGTATACATAGATTACGAATCATAAATAATATTTTAAGAGTTTATGTTATTCTCGTGCTTGGCATATTGAATTTAGATTGATGAACAATATAACCGATGCATGGATGAGGTCCACACAGTAGTCTCTGCATTTCATGCTGTAACCGAGTTGGATCCCAATCTACATGCCCGGTTTGCCCTCCCAACAATCTCATCAATGTACAAAAACTTGCGGGCGAGAATTAGTTGTCATATTCTTGCAATGGGAACAAATCTTAACGAGGGGGGAGATCAAGAGAAAGAAGAGAAGTCATTCGAGACATCTTTCATCCAAAAACAATGGGCTCTTCAGCAGCTAAGAAAGAGTGATTCTCAATTATGGAGACCTCAAAGAGGACTACCTGAAAGATCCGTCTCAGTTTTAAGGGCATGGATGTTTCAGAATTTTCTTCACCCGTAAGTTTGCCTCAGACTTGCATATCCTAGTTGTATCTTCCATATAAGCATCGAATCAGCTTCAATATCAAAACATCTTTTTCGTTCATCTAAGATGGTTACCAACAGATATTGGCTTTGAGTTGAACTTGTTTTTTAGGACATGAATTTGATTTGTCAATTGGGATTCATTCACACGAGGAGTGTTTTCCTATTTCATACAGGTATCCAAAAGATGCAGAGAAGCACCTTCTGGCTATAAAAAGTGGATTGACCAGGAACCAGGTGAGCTATTAACTTGTTATCTTCTAGCCGAAGATCAAAAGTTTTATCAAATGTTGCTTCCTGTGACGGGTATCTAATTTCAGATGAATCTTTGTGACTAGGTTTCGAATTGGTTTATAAATGCTCGTGTTCGACTGTGGAAGCCAATGATAGAGGAAATGTATGCAGAGATGAGCAGAAGGAAAGCTCGTCGAAATGGTGAAGAGCAAACTGATCATGGCAATTTCCATATAAATCAGTTGCACTTTGAAAACATAAGGTTTGCTATGGATTGAAACGTATGAACATGGTATATACATATAATTCAGGTGTATTTCAAGAAATCTTGATTCCATGTGATCAGTAGAAGTCAGTCATTTGGATGATATTCTTTCTACTGTATCTCAACTCACTGATTGTTTTCTCATTTCATTTTGAGCCGAATAACTTACCGCAGTTGATTTCAGTTGAAACCCGCTTTAGTCTCAACTCTCTAATATTTATATCGTTATTAATTATTAATAATTCTATGGTAAACAAAAAAATCATTCCAATCAAGAATATTGTGAGTATGCCTGTGTTACAATTTAAACCAATATCCAAATTCAACAAAACTTCAAAATCAAGTAACAATGGTTGAATTTTGTATCTCTAAAAATCAAACTCAGGAGACTGACAAAATTGTGTCAAATATACGTTTTTGTCTTAGCACTTGATGAAAATAAAGATTATATCGCCAACAAAGACATGATCTAGAACTAAAAGTCTCTCAAATTGGGAGAGGAGTAGCGTAACAACATTTCCTCGTGCTCAAGCAAATCCAGATTGTTGAGTATTGGAGTCAGGTTTAATCCAAGTATCTGCACCACTGGATTGGAGTGTCCATACCAAAATGCACTAGTGATCTGCAAACACATAATTAAACGAGTGGATTCCACAAGTTGCTATTTGGAACCTTTGCTACTAGGAAAAACAATACTGTTTGAGTGTTACCTGCTTACAACCAAACACCTTAAGCAGCTTCAATGACGAGCAGCTATCTACTATCAATCCAACACTTTCATCTGTGATTCCACGGCACCATGATAAATCCAAACTCAACAACTTTCTTGAACACTTAGCGATGGAAAAGGCTGTGTTTGGTCCAACCTATAATACACGGGAGATCAGGATTCGAATATATGATGTGTATAAACACAAAACCAGAAAAAAAAAATGAGGCTGAAAGAAAAAAGTAGGAAAAATCGAGGTCATGGGGTGTCGACAAGTGTTCTTGGCGCTTTGATTGTGCCATGGCCAAGTCACATATATAAAGCCCAATACCACTTAGTGTAATTAACGTAGGAAAATGATTTTAACAATCCAGAGAGGTATTATGTACCTTTCTCACATTATTTAACGAGAGTTCTGTCAAAGATCCTCCACCGCTTTCCAGAAACGATGCTATCGCTTCATCGCTAAAATGTAAAAATAAAAAAGATTTGATTACTGGTCGGGAAAGACTAGGAAAATATTTGTTCACCACCAAGAATCATTCAGAAAGCAAGAAAGTCTAAGAAAAATAGTTCTAATTTTGATTCCTCAAAAAGTAATTTATATTCAGGGAGCGGAGCGAGGCACAGCTGATAGTCTGATACTTCCAACCAGAAATTTATCTGTAGCTTTAACTAATATATATAACAATTCTAAAAGAAGTTGACTAAGTAGTACATGGTGAAATGATAAGGTCGAGATCAGTTTCAAATATGAGATCACTGTGTAAGTACATCATCAAATATCAGATTTCATCAAATCAAATGCTGATTGTATTGTATCACTAAAAATCACACAAGAATCCGATGCCATGTAAAACCGAACCAGACTTGTTTGTAGTGGGCAAAAAACAGAAAATCAGCAAAAACCTGAACCCATTGCGGCAAAGTTTGAGCTTTTGCATTGATTTACAACCGTTGGCAAGGTGCTCCATTCCCAAGTCTGTCAAGTTATGCAGGTATGATACATTCAATGAACGTAGATCAACACATTTGCTCCCAATAGTTTTGAGAGAGCAATCAGTCAATTCCCTGCAGTTAAATAATTGCTAGAACATAAACTAATTTGAAATTGCTATTAAACATTCTGATGTCTGGAAAATAAAGTAAAATTAACTTACTGGCAATTAGTAAAATCAAATTCCTTAATACTATGTCCACAAGAATTAATCAATTCACTGACAAACTCATCTGTTACACTTTGAATTTCTCCAACAGACAACACTTCCAAACATTTGAACTTTCTGAAAGCAGGAAGAATCAGCATCGCGTCTATTTTCGGACAATCATCTATATAGAGTTCTCTCAAATTCGGTCCCAACAGATCCGCTATATTATTGATGCCATCACAGGTGAGAATGGGGCACTGTCCCAAATTAATAGATAGCAGATTCGGTGCAGCTAAAACAAGTTCTTTAAGTCCACTGTCTGATAAACGGCAAGCACCTCTAAGGGATATAATAGCTAAACTAGAAAATTTATTTGAGGATCGAGATAACATATCCATAAATGCTAGATCAAGCATGATTTGTCCACAGAGGTCAAGTTGAAGCACCTGCATCAAATTGCAAAATAATTAGTTTGATCCAAATTGAAAATACAAGGCCTTTCATAAATATAATATAAGAAAGATGCAACTATGCTTGTACACTTCAAAAGACAACCTTAGAACGGTAAGCACAAACTAAAAGAAAGAGCAAGACAAGTTACCATCAAATTTTTTGTCTGACAATTGTTAAATGCCTGATGAAATTGTTTATCAGTTAACCATGAACAATTCTTTATCCTTATCTCAGTTGGATATCCTTTCACAAGAAGATTCAAAACATGGACACTCATTCTACAAGTATCACACAACAAGTCTGTTAATCTTCTACGAAGCATATCAGGTACCAGTTCAAGTGATACTAGTCCCTCAGCATTTTCTGCAAGAGCTTTCACCGATAAGTCCAACAGAGAAGGAACAAGCGGAGCACTAATCCTATGATCCAGATTTTCGACTGATGGCTTCCACTCGATTACATCCTGGGACACTCCCTTAGAAGTCATTTCTCTAACCAATTTAAGCACTTCTGCAAAAGGGCCAGGAGAATTCTTTCCCTGATCAGACATTCTGTTTCCACTACTCTCACCAAGGTAGTTCGGACGAGCAAATCGTTTGGCAGTTCGTCTCAGAATTGCTTGGGTCGCTTCTGCTCTACGTTTTGATGCTTCCTCTTCATATCTCAACTCTAGCTCAAACTGATCCGGTATTGCAGGCAATGCTTCTGGTTGTCTGGCCATAACGTCAACATCATTCGGATAGAAACTGTTGAGTGATAACCACGAATTGTCCATATTAGCCATCCCCTCTTCTTCACCAGCATAATTCCTCTCATCACCAGTTACTGGACCATTTTCATCAACAAAATTATCCATAAGATTTATCTCTAATTCATGGTTCAAACTTTCCATGCTATCAGAAGACATTGGTATTTCCTTTTGTTTACCCTTCGCTCCAATACCACTAATAGAGCCCACAATCACCACCTCATCATCACTATCATCCGATACAAGGTTAATAATTTCTGTTCTCCTCTGATCAATCACGGGTCCTTCCAGAGTAAATCCTTGAAAAACTGGAACGTTGAGATCAATATCTTCCCGCGGTTCACTATGCCCAAACATCAAATCAAAGTCAGATTTGCCGGCTCGATTCAGGCCACCAAGAATTGAATTTCCGAAATCTCCAGAAACTTCATTTTCCACAGAGCCCCGTCTTCCATCCATTTCCGCCGAAACTATCGGTCCATTCTCAGCAAAAACTCTCTCTTCTTCACCTTGAGTCCCTTCCGAAACGCCATCATATTCATCAATCCCATTCATGAATCTACCTTTCTTGAACACCCCCGAGTTTTTAGTCATCCCCTCATCATTCTCATTCACCCTCTTCATTCCAACCAACTTCCGGATTAACTTCTATCCTTACTAAAAACAAGAAGATGTTCCAAACATAAACTAAAACCCACGAAAAATAAGGGGTTTTGTTTCAAAGAAAAGATAGAAATTAATCCTTTAAAAAAAAGAATTCGACAGAAATAAATTCTTGATGAACTAAAAAGAATGGCAGGGCGGGGCTCTCCACCCTATGAAGTATGGATAACACATTAAAAAATCAATCAAACCCAAAAAATCTTCAGGGCTCTCCCCCTCAAATCAGATGAAAAACAGAAGAAAGTGAAACCACGGAGTCTACAAGAACGAGAAGGGTTCCGGATTCCAGTCTTACATACAAAAGCAACAGCAACTAAATAACAAAAAACCCTCAAATTCCGACAAAACAATGCTAAATAAAAGAACGTAAAATGTGGAGGGTCACGAAAGAGAAAGGGTGGTGATGAGAAGGATTTGAACAGAATTAATGAAAGGGGTTCAGCATCATTAATAGGGCCTTCGGGAGGGCATTTACGTAATGCGAGAGTGAAGAAAACAGCTCCGCCGATGATGATCAAGAAAAGAGCAGCTGCATATATATATGTAAGAACGGCATCCAAATTCATTGACGAAGACTCGTGTGTGTGAGCGTATGGAATACCGATCGATCGGTGGGTTCAGAGCTAAAAGCACTGAAGAATTCAGATTTGGTCAAAACAAAAGAAAGAATCGATTTTTATCGCACAACCGCCGCTAAGCGAAGGGTGTACGTATATAATTATAATAATAATAATAATAATAATTTGTTTTGGATTTAAAATCAACACTCGAGTCGTTATTCACTTTATTTTATTTTATTTTATTTTATAAATTGATATTATCATCTTTAAACGTTCTTTATTAAGGTTTCCCATACAATTTATTATTTTAAATTTACTCACTTTCTATTTACTCTCATATTTTGAAAAAAAAACAAAACAAAGTAAGTTATGTGTTAGTCATCCTCACAAATATCTATCTTTTAGACGAGTTTAATTGATTCATACACATAGTAAAAAATAATATTTTTTTACAAGTCGAATTGAATATACGTTTCACAAAATTGAAACGTGAGACTATCTTATAAGAGTCTTTGTGGCAAAAAAAAATTAACTAATATTGTTTCTCAATTATTATGGAATAAGATTAAGTACTTATTTTGACATACAAAATTCCTATTACGGGGTTTTAACTTTTAAATACTTAATTTCGCCATTTGAATACTCCAAATGTATAAGAAAATACTATATTTTCGGGTAACCACGACAAATTCAGTCATTGTTGGTCTTTTCATGAAAAATGCATTAGGATGACTTATTCATGTCATTTTATTTTTTTTTAAAAAAAACATAGTTCATCACTTATCACGAAATAAGATTAAGTAATTATTTTGACTTACAAATTACCTATTTTGGAGTTTCAGATGTTTGATTTGACTCTTTGAATACTCCAAATGTGTAAGAAAATACTGGATCTTTGAGCGATCAACATAAATTCAGTAATTGTTGGTCTTTCATTGAAAATGCATTAAAATGACTTATTCATGTCATATAATTTTTGAAAAAACACATATTCTCACTCATCATAAAATTATAAAAATTACTTATTTTGATTGATAAAATACTTATTTTGGGGTTTTAGATATTTGATTTGGCTGTTTGAATGCTTCAAATGTATAAGAAAATAATTGAGTTCCAAATAAAATTAAATAACTTTTGATGGTGTCATTAGTGATGTAAAAATGTGATACCTAAATTGGTACAAAAAGTATTTAATTAGAGTCTACAAATACATGATTTTACTACCTAAATACTCGTATCAAATTATTTGTGGATGTCAAAATATAGTTCAAAGTCAATATTGAGTGGCACTGACGACGACATTCGTGAAGTAAAAATGTGATACCTAAATTGATACAAATAAGACATAATTCGAGTCGACAAATATCAAATTTTACCCTTTAAATACTCAAATTCAATTATTTTAGGATGTCAAAATATATGGTTTGAAGTTAATATTGAGTACCTTTGATGATGAGATTTTTGAATTAAAAATGTCGTAATAGAACCTAAGTCGATCCCACATATACTTGATTTTAGGCTTTTAAGACTCAATTTTGATTATTTTGGGATATAAAAAAATATAATTTCAATTAATATTGAGTAACTTTTGATGTGTCATTTGTGAAGTTAAAATTTGATGCTTAAATTAATATAAAAATTATCTAATTCGAGTCTATAAGTACTTGATTTTACTCCATAAATACTAAATTCAATTAATTTTTTTGTCAAAATATATAGTTTGAAGATAATATTGAGTGTCATTTGATGATCATATTTTTGAAGTAAAAATGTGATACGTAAATTAATACAAATAATACATAATTCGAGTCCATGAATAATTGATTTTACTCTTTAAAGACTCAAATTTTATTATTGGATGATGTCAAAAAATATAATTGGAAGTTAATATTTTATGCAGTGTCATTCGTGAAGTAAAAATGTGACCTGAATTGATATAAAGAAAACATAATTCGAGTTACAAATAGTTGATTTTACCACATATATAAATACTCATATCCGATTATTTTGAGGATATCAAGATTATAATTTGAACCCCAAAATAGATACTGTATTGGTCAAAATAAGTACTTTTTATAATTTCATGATGAATGAAAAACTATGTTTTTTCAAAAATTAGATGACATGAATGAGAAACTATGTTTTTTCAAAAATTTGATGACATGAATGAGTCATTTTAACGCATTTTCAATGAAAAGACCAACAATTACTAAACTTATGATGATCGCTCGAAAATCTAATATTTTCTTACACATTTGGAATATTCAAATAACCAAATCAAGCATCAAAAACTCCAAAATAGATACTTTGTAGGTCAAAATAAATACTTAATCTTATTTCATGATAAGTGATGAATTATGTTTTTTTAAAAATAAAATCATTCGAATAAGTTATCCTAATGTATTTTTCATGAAAAGACCAACAATGACTGAATTTGTCGTGATTAATCGAAAATTTAGTATTTTTTTTATACATTTGGAGTATTCAAATAGCGAAATCAAGTATCTGAAACCCCATAATAGTTACTTTATATGTCAAAATAATTATTTATTCTCATTCCATAATAATTGAGAAATAATATTTTTAAAAAATTATATTTTAGATGGAGAAGAAACATGTAATTTTTGTAGATAAAATAATATATTTATTTAAATAATAAAATGGCAAAAATTTAAATTTGAGTTTGTAGAGAGTTAAAACTAAAATTATAACATTGTCAGGTACTGATTCTTAAAAAATTGTGTTTAGGTACTTAATCTTAATTCAAACATTAGCAGATGTATTTTTCACAAATTTACCGAAAAAGTAATCAATTTTGTTTAGATAAAATTAATAATGAGAAAAACTTTTGCATAATAAATACTCTTCAATATTATCGTATTATCTTAAATGTTAATACTGGGAATCTTTAATTTTTTACACAAAAACAGAATATCATAATTATAATGAATTGAACAAATATTAACATAGTTCAAAATTTTAAGCGTTTTACATCAATTTATATCACTAGATATTTTAATTATTAAAGTAAAAATATTATTTCTTAATAATAGCATGGTTTATTAAAAGGTATAGATATTATTTCTTAATAATAGCATGGTATATTCAAAGGTATAGTCCTACTATATTCGCTAGGTAGAATCATAATTTTTTTTTTATAATTTTCCCTGTTTATTAAATATTTTTCGAATTTGTAATATTGGCTTTAAGAAAATATTAAATATTGTATTTAATATTGTGTAATCACTTGATTTAGTTACAAATTAAATAAAATTATTAAAAATCAATCAATTTAATTTATTTCTAACAAAGAAAATTAAGTATATATTTTCAATAAAACAAGATAATATAGAAAATTTGAATGTCGATCAAGGTTTTATACATTAAGAAAATCACATATAAATATAATTTTGTAAAATAATATAATAAAAATGCAATAATCATAAATAACACTCCCACGTTAATAATACACTTACTTGTGTATGTTAAGATTATTATAACATACTATCCTATAATAAATACATAAAAAGATAATAAATTTTGTTCAGATAAACTAATCCTCAAATAAAAAAAAATTATAAAATAAATAGTCTAAAATTATAATCACATTATCTTAAAATTGAGAATCTTTAAAGTTTTTATACAATTGCAAAAATGCCATAAGTTGAATGAATTGTACAAATTTATATGGACATAGTTCAAAATTTTAAATATTTTACATCAATTTATATCACAACATATTTTAATTATTAAAGTAAAAATATTATTTTTCAGTAGTAGAATCATATATTCAAAGGGATAGTAATACTATATTATGTAGAATCATAATATTTTTTGAACATTTATTGTGTTTATTAAATATGTTGTGAATTTATAATATTGGTTTCAAGTATATATTAAATATTGTGTAATAACTTGATTTAGTAACTAAATAAATAAAATAATTAAAATATAAATTAATTTAATTTATTTTTGTGAAATTATGTATATATTTTCCATGAATCAAGATAATAAAGACAATTGGACATTCAAGATTTTATATTAAGAAGGGTTTAAATTGAACACTTTTTTAAGTCGCCAAGGATATATAATTTGGCTTTGTGGTGGACTAGAGAGGTAAACAAATAGTCGAATATTAATAAAAATTTAAGATTAGAATTATGTGTATTCGAGTTCGATTAAAAGCTCGAAATTTTTTAATTTATTGGCTCGAGTTTGTTCGAAATCTTTGAATCTATTCGCGAGCTATTCAAATTATTGTTCGAATTGTAAGATTCGAGAATGAAGCTCGATATATCCGAAGAATTCAAAATGTATATATATTTAATAAATAGTCATATTATATTAATAAAATATTAAGTTTCGAGCGAGTAGCGTAATATCAAACAAAATAATTTAACTCGAGTGACAAATGTTGGATTAGAATACTTTATATTCATCTTCTGAAAATCACAGCATGAAAACATGTAACAGAAACTGGAAAGACCACATTATAGAACAACACATCGACAACCACTTTTTCATGTATTTTCTTGATGAAAACATGACATTATATCCGATGCAAAATAAGAGGAGCTCCATGCTGAGGTTGAAGGGTTATAACGGTATGTGGAGCATGAGTGTATGAAGGCGATAACTCAAACAAAAAATTCTGCAAAATCATACTCAAGGCGAGCTTCGCCTCCACCATGGCGAAGTTTTGGCCTAAACAGAATCTTGGCCCCCACCCAAATGGGAAAAATGCAACCTGGTCATCTTTTGCTGCCTTCGAAACTCCTCCTGAAAATCTCTCCGGTTTGAATTCCTTGACATCTTCGCCCCAGTACTCGGGGTCATGATGAAGCAGCATAAGTGGCAAGATGAGTTTCACACCAGCTGGAATTTCCATATCTCCTAGTTGTGTTTTTTTAAGTGTATATCGAGACTGGGTGGGCACAGGCGTATACAATCTTAGGACTTCTTGGAGAATCATTGAAACCTGGAAGAACAGAGTTTTCCATATTACACAAATTAGGCATTTGCCAAATCAAACTCGAACCCTTTTGCAAAAGCTTATATATTCTTCATTGGTTCTGTCATAGAGTTATCTGTTTCTTCTTAATTTGTTCGATATATATTTGATATTAATTTTATTCTTATTGGATAAACACGAGTCCATATCTGATAAAAATAAAATGACATATTTTATACTCACGATTTTGAGTTGATTCAAAGCTTTGACATCAGGTGTTCTCTTTCCGAAGACTTGAATTACTTCTTCTCTGGCTTTTTCTTGCCAGTTTGGATGCATGCACAATACAATCATAGTCCAAGTAAGCCAGGTAGCTGTAGTCTCTTGGCCTGCAAAGTAGAACAGCTTGCATTCTTCAATTATATCATCAATTGTCATTTCGTTATCGCTTTGCTTTTGATATTGTATCAGCAAACTCAACAAATCATCATCCGGATTTCCGTTTTTCGCTTTTGTTTCTTTGCTAAGTATCATTTCTTTCAAAGTTGTTCTGATCTTTCTGTCAATCTCGTATCTTCTCCGATTCTTCTTCGTAGGTAGGAATCTGCATCAATTGATAACAGGGTCATATTCTCGTATTCTTGTGTTATTTTTTTCCTCATTTCTTTCTCCAAGCTAGAGCTTCAGACTGGATAATCAACGGAAATTTTTATTAAGACAGTAGATTTCACTTGAATTTCTCGCACATTTTAAGGTTGTCCTCTAGGCTCTAGCTAGTTGACAGAGAGATAATCAGATTATACCTTAAACCTGGGAAGTACAGTGATAGAAACGCTTCAAGAACCAATACAGCTTGTTCCTTTTGGAGTTCAAATATGGTCTTCGCTTCCTCAAAACTGATCCCAAAAGCTGCTCGAGCAATGACATCCGATGAAAGATTCTGCATTTCTGGCGCGATGTCGAGTTCGAATTTCCCCTCCGAATCAACCGATACTTTGTTCCATCGTTCTACCAAGTTACAGCAGCTTGTCAAAAATGCCGGCACCATCCCCTGTCAGGACAGTGAAACAAAATCTTACACTCAACTTCAAACTTACACATAACTCAAGAAACAAACATTCATTACCTGAATTTTTTCGAGATGGAATGCGGGAGTGATTAGTTTTCTTCTCTTAGCCCATTGATCTCCCTCCAATGTGGAAAGTCCCAGCGTCAAAAGATCGACCAAAGGGTTCAACGGAGGCTTTCGAAAGTGACCATCTCTTTCAGTGAATATGGATTTCACCAGCCCTGGATCTGCTACAAGCAGCTGTGGACTCCTCTCGTGCCAGCTCAATGAAATCTTACCTGTTTCATTCACCAAAACATTAAACTATCACTAAATTTTATACTTCTAAATCTCCCACACAATCATTCACCATAAATTCGATGCTCCAGTGGTTGCCCTCACTGCATATCCAACGGCCAGATTGCATATACACTGAGCACATATGCAGCATCGAATTTCCCCATGTCCCTTTGAAACTTACCATACTTCTGCACCATTTGATACCAGAAAGGATTGACCCGTGGCGCGATAGAATGGTTCAAGGGCATGGGTTTGGACCATGCTTCTGCTGTAAGCTTCTTAATTTCCACCATGTCTCCATACATAAGCTTGTAGGAGCTGCCTTCAATTCCTGCACGCCTCAAATACTTCTCCAGCTTCTTGGGCTTCCACCAGATATAGTAAACAACACCGATGATGCACAGATTTAGGATCAACACAGCACTGGAAATTACTCGAAAATACCCTACAATGAAGCCTCCCTCCATTCTTTACTTTCCTTGATCCCTGTTGTTTTCTTCCACGACATGATTGCTGGATTTTAATATAGAATTTAAATAAAGTATATTGTCATTTCAACTTTTCTTGTTCATCAAGGACTCAAACTGTGATAAAATAAGTATAAATAAATATCCAAACGGCCCGACAGTAATAAGCAACGTGGAGATCACAGGTCCAATAATGTGAAGAATGGTGCCAAAAGATTTCGGTTTGCTGTACTTTACTCCGCCTTGATGCCCAAGGACTTGTAAGACCACGTGTGAGTTATCAAACATTATGTTTATTTTTCGTGGATAAGATGTAAAGTGTTCTTATTATTATTATTATTTTACGATGACATAATTTAGTGTCAGTGTTTATTAGATAAATTCTTCCATTTACTCAAAAACATGCAAATCATATTACTAGTCAAATATATTGAAGTTATTAAATCTATTGTTTCTGGAGTAACTCTCTTATGAGACGGTCTCACGAATCTTTATCTGTGAGACGGGTCAACCCTACCAATATTCACAATAAAAAGTAATACTCTTAGTATAAAAGAGTAATATTTTTTTATGGATGACCCAAATAAGAGATCTGTCTCACAAAATACGACCTTTGAGACCGTTTCACACAAGTTTTTGCCTTATTTGTGAATGAGTGAGAAATTATTTAAAAATAAAAGTCAAAAATTGAATTTTTTTAGACTGTGTGTTTAATAAATAAATTATTCTAATATTATATTTTTAATAAAATATTAAAAAAGTCCTTGTTGGAGATTGGGATCATTGTATATTGTAAAATTTAAACACATGTAAAGAATAATTTTAGATTAAACAAAAAATATTTGAAGTAAATTATCCATAAATTTTTATTTATTTACCAAAATCACTTTTAAAACATAAGTATACCAGCTTCCAGATTTGGATTAAATTAAGTAGAAGTATAAGTAAAATTTAGGTTAACAAACACAAAAAAGTTAAAATATGTATGATATTAAACTTGATCGTGGGCTTACATTTGTGCAATTTCTCAAATCTAGTCCAGCCCAAATAATATCAGTGTAAAAAATTTAAGCCCATTGGAGGTAAAGAGTCCACTTTCTGTCACTTTCGAAAATATTGAAACAAATTCATCAAAGTTTCCGGATTCAATAAATCATATAAAATTTGTTGACATATTATTTATTGAATGCATAGATTTGACCACTTTAAATGGTTGATTTTGACAGTCATTCATTCTTGTTAAAACAATTATCTCAATTACATCTAATAATATATTTTTTAGATACAACAACATCACAAAATATATGAATGATATCGAGTTGTTTTTGTGCATCAAGCCCGCACTCCTAGATGGTCGATTGAAAGAATTTGCATGGTTGTAAATTTGTTGATGACATGTCGGATTTGAGTTTGACTTAATTCATGATCTAATTTTCTACCCAACAATTTGTCTGAGATGGGTCAATTTTATAATATAGATATTCTATTATGATCACCAACTAAAAAATATTACTTTTTATATTAAAAATAGTGTTTTTATTATAAACATGAACAATGTTTTCACAAATAAAGATGTATGAGAGCGTCTCACAAGAGATATACTCAACTTTTTTTTGACGACTTCTCCATAAAAAAGTTAATGACACCTTGAAGACAATATTCTAAGGGTTCGCATAGTTTGTAGGACGTGATAGTTGAATGATTAATAATTTGATTGATAAATGTTTGATAGGACAAGATATCTAATTTGGGTTGTATATAATATCATGTGTGGTGCAAATTTAAGAAGAGTGATAAAATCATGACAAACTTATTAATGACCAAAATACTCTTAAATGTTATATTTTAATTTATTTGCCATAAGTGTTCACTTCTCCCCTAAGCTACTGTCTGTTTCCCAAAAAATCTGACGGGAAATGAAAACCCTCTCCACATTGTTCTCCCTTCAAGATCGTAAGGCGAGGTCAGATCCGTGAAAGATATGAACCGAAGATCCACCGGTAACTAAGATATGTTCAACACATTTGTACCAAAATACGAGAACGTGAAACACAAATTGTTCATCACTCGATAGTTTTCCTCAGGTTTATCTACTCTGAAAAACGTTATGCATGAGATACAAAATCAATAATCACACATAGCTTCAAAGCTGTATTTTCTCGAATTTTACCTTCGAATAATCTTCAAATTTCTACAGATCGGACTTAGAAATGAGGATTTTTGGTTCACCACTTTCCATTTGTAAGCTACTGCGTAGCCATCGGTTCTTCAGAAGAAAGAAGGACAATGGCGTGTCCGTAGGCCACTTGCAATTTTTTATTTTACAAACAGGGGTATTTTGGTCAATAAACTTTAAGAGTGCAGCCGGATAAATATTATCCACATTGAATGCATGGATTTATTCTCCAAGGAAAACAGTAAAATTTGTCTAACTAATAGTCAATATCAAATATATAAATGAAATCAAACAAAGGATTAATAAACAATCACACCTTAATAATGCTTACCAAACTGGGCCTAAGAGTGTAAGATTATTCCTTGATTTGAGAAATTATTTGAATGAATGGTTTAAAATGAATAAACAGTGAAATTGATTTTAAATCCACTGCGATGATCCGAAAAATGATTAGTCGATGATTTAAAACATGTTGTCAAATTAATTTATCCAGACAAAACAATGAATTTATTATTATACTTTTGAAATTCTTGCAATTTAAAGAGTCTAGTTAAATTGAGTGACTTAAAACCATAAATTTCAAATCTATTTAACTATTTGGAAATTATATTGAGTGAGTTTCAAAATTTAAATGATAATTAATATGGATTTAAACCTCCTCAAATCGAGTCATTCAATCCAGTCGTAAATTAAAGATATCATCTCGTTAACCCATTTTCTTGAGACAAGTCGATTTCCGGTTCGGCCATGGTCGAGTCAGCTTAGTCCGATGAATTGGACCGGACCAACCTCCTAACTCTTCACTTATCCATCTATCACGTGATCAACATGTACGACTCGATGTTTCATACAATAAACAAGAAATTACAATAAAATATAATATAATGTAGTAATAAAAATAAAGAAGAAATTGTGAAATTCCATCTTTAACCTTATCTACCACCACACATCCCACGTGCTTCATTATCAAATATTAAAAGATCTCCGGCTGCGTTTTAGACTTCCCCTATCTGAACAGCCATGTCCGCAGCGACTCTTCTCCGTTTATCTCTCTCCCCAGCCTACGGCAGCCATGAGTTTTCGCCTCGCCTCCACAAGTGGCGGAGCTTCCAATCACCTCAACATCTGCCTAGAATCCATAAATGCAGCCGCATTTCCTCTAAAGCTGTGGAATTTGAAGCGCCTAGTGAGCTCCGGCTGCAAGAGAATTCGGCTCGAGAAGAACCACAATCAACGGTCCTGCTGGACGTATCTGGAATGATGTGTGGCGCTTGTGCGACTCGCGTCAAGTCAATCATTTCCGCCGACGAGCGTGTTGACTCGGTCGTGGTGAACATGCTGACCGAGACGGCCGCGATCAAGCTGAAGGAAGATTTTGAACATGAATTCTCCAGCGTGGCGGATGAATTGGCGAAAAGAGTGTCGGAGAGTGGATTTGAGGCGCGCAGAAGATTATCGGGGATGGGGGTGGAGGCCAAGGTGCGGAAGTGGAGGGATTCTGTGGATAAAAAGGAAGAGTTGCTCGTTAAGAGTAGGAATCGGGTGGCGTTTGCTTGGACTTTGGTTGCGCTCTGTTGTGGTTCTCACGCATCACACATCTTGCACTCCGTCGGCATCCATATAGCCCACGGTGAGATTTTAGAATTTCTTTTCAGCTTTACACGACTGCTGTTGCGCAATTTACTACTCATTTTCTGTGTCTTAGTGCCACAAATACTACTGTACAAGAATTCTGTTAGAATTTGCCGCCTTGAGTCAAGTATCGTTTGTGTTCCATGGATGTGTGGCTCAAACTTAAAGGTGATACCTTTCCGCATCAATATGTGATTAAATTGCCCTTTAGGAATTAAGTTCAACACTTTTTCTCAATTTTTTCGATAATTGTTCCATCTAGTATCTGTGATGCTAATGTACGGTAGACTTCCAGTTTTTATTTCAGGAAATTTTCAGTTCTGGAAATGGTTAATAAAATGGTTTCAGTTCAATTATCGTTGTAAGAATCAGTGGCGGCAAGACTCTTTAGTTAAAATTTATAAAAGTTTTTGAATTGGCCTCCATATTTTGAAAGCAATGTAAAATTAGCTATTGGTTTAAAGTGTGAAAATTATATATGGTTTGAGAGAGTTTCAATGGTGGCACGTGAGTATTAATATACCTACACTCTTGGATTAATTGACATGTGGTTATCATCATTATGAAGAAATTCCAAACCGACGGCCCTAAAAATTTAAAAGAGTGTTTGGAACATCATTTTAATTGATTGCGTTTTATCGTTAAATTGTTCACGAGGTTTTTTTACAAGTAATTATATAGGTTAAATGGATAAAGAGGCTTTGTTACAAGTGATTGGAACATCATTCCAATGGAATTGGATTACATAATTAATATCACGAGGTGTTGTTACAAGTACTTGCTTATGTTAAGTACTTGATATGTTGTCTAACAAATTCCCATTAAACTCATGGTAAGCAGGAACAACTAAAACTTTAAGTATAATGGAATATTTTTTCCTTACAAAATATAACTTGCTATAAGTTCAAATATATTTCTTTGACAAATAATGGAAAGGAAGAAAAAAATCAAATTCATAAATCACATGCAAAATAGTAGAAAAAGAAAGAAAATAGAGGAGAATGAAGAAGGGCAAAAGGACACCTGCTTGAGACGGCTGGAAAATGTAGGTTTTATTTTAGCAGGGTTTTATTATCGGATCGACTTTTTAGATATTTTTGATTGGATCATATTTTTGGGCTACAAATACTAAATTTTATAGTTTTATTCTTATTACACGCCAATGTTTTACTTCCAAACAATTATATTATAAACTTTTTACACGAGTTAATTGAATTAAAACCTAAATTAACTTCTAGTAAAAAAAACCTAAATTAACTTAAATAATAAAAAAACCTGAATTAACTTATATAAGATTAACCGTCGGTGTTCAAATATTTAGTCTGCCTATTGTATTACTAAGGCGATGTACTTATGAGAGTCTGTTTAATCATGTTCCCAAGTAAGTATTTGCAAATCCACAACTGCTGGTAAATTAACGGAGTTATTTTCTTCTATAGGATCAATGTTTGATGCTCTACACAATTCATATGTGAAAGGTGGTTTGGCTTTGGGATCTCTCTTGGGACCTGGACGAGGTGAGTCTCTGTTACTAGCTTGGTTTTTGTTTATATTTAATTATCACCATTTACACAACTCATTAAATCATGGTCCAGACTTACTTTTGGATGGATTAAGGGCATTCAGAAAGGGTTCACCCAATATGAACTCTCTTGTTGGCTTTGGATCAATTGCTGCATTTGCCATAAGTGCGGTAAGGGCATGGTTGATTCTGGATTATTCATCTTACCAAGTTTCAAAATGATTTGAACTCATTAATTTTTAATTACTTTTTGTAATGTGTATCAAATGAGTAGTCATTTTTTTACAGGCTTATAGCTTTAAATCACTAATATGTTTTCCCCTTTATAGGTGTCGCTCCTGAACCCTGAACTTCAATGGAATGCAGCGTTTTTCGATGAACCTGTATGGTTTGCCATAACTTAATATGTTTTCCCAGCTTATCCTTATTTCTCGTCATACACGCAATCTTGATTCTGTTTTGCTTTTGATTCTTCGCTTGATAAATAATGAGATATAAGTTGGACCATCTACTTTTGCTGCTTCTGTAGACATATGTGCGGAAAGGTTGTCTGAATGTGTAACTTGTGTATTATGTTCATATCTGCTCGCGACCTAGTGTTTTTTTTAGCAAGTGAACTGAAAGTAAATTTTTAGCATGCAGGT
Organism: Primulina huaijiensis; assembly: GCF_012295235.1. Classification (NCBI taxonomy): domain Eukaryota; kingdom Viridiplantae; phylum Streptophyta; class Magnoliopsida; order Lamiales; family Gesneriaceae; genus Primulina; species Primulina huaijiensis. The sequence continues at coordinate 17,376,142 of NC_133311.1, read as the reverse complement.
CATGCTTCTTGGTTTTATCTTATTGGGCCGTTCACTAGAAGAAAGAGCAAGGATCAAAGCATCCAGTGACATGAATGAGCTTCTGGTTTGTTTCATATGCTCTAACTTTTTTCGGGTTTTGTGGAAACCATTTTTCATCCCCAACATGTGGAGCAATATCACTGACTTGGATGCACGATATATCTGACACATCGCATGCCAGTAGAAAGTCTGTTTCAATAAGTTTGGATGTTACACCATATTCTTTTCTAAATTCATTTATTATCATTTGAAAATTTGTCTGACAAATTTTCTAGATAATCCGTTCATGCCACTTCTTGGTTGGATGAATATTCACTTTATGAACGCTGTTTTTGTGGTTGTGAGTCTCAATGAGAAACTAAATTCATAGGTTTCATAATTTCTATCCGAACTACTATTACAAAAATGTGTATATAACTTGAGGTGGAACATGTGGTTATACTTGCTACTTGTCGCATACTCTTTTTGTTATCTGGACAATATCTTGGTAACTGCTAATTGTTCATGCTGCAGTCACTTATATCAACTAAATCAAGGCTCGTAATTACTCCCTTTGGAAGTGATATTTCTGCTGACAGTGTTCTCTGTTCTGATGCAATGTGCATCGAAGTTCCCACCGATGATATTCGAGTTGGAGATTCAATCTTGGTCTTACCTGGAGAAACAATTCCTGTAGACGTGAGCAACTTTCTATTGAATCTTTCAGCATTTTTGAGCCATGTAAAGGAAATTTTTTCCCATTGATGCTGCGACTCTATAATGCTTGGATAAGACTGTTTGTATCCACACCATTATTTATGTATTAGAAAATGAAGTGCATGCCAAGGTCCCTTCGTCTAGTGGCAAGGGCGAGGCCCCAAGAACCAAGAGGTTTTGGGTTAGAGTCCCACTTGTCTGGGTTGTTGATTAGACAAAAATCCCCCCACCCACATTGTATTAAAAGAAAAAAAATGAAAATGAAATGCAGTGGTGATAACATAGGTGATGATTTTTGTTGAGTTCATCAAGAGCAGATTAATTTCTGCTGATAATATTTTTGATGCAGCTCCCCCAATCAAACCCAGAAAATATAAAAATAAAATACTAAAACAGAAGAAAAAGTTCATTAAAATAACAAATGTCAAATTAGTGGTGTAGGGTCATTCTCTGAAAGATAACTTATTGAAAGAGATACTAGAGTATATCATTTATTGTTTTGTTTTTATGCCTTGATCTACTATCATTTTGGTTGAAGGAATGAAAAAAATGCCTAATTAATGGATGAATGAACATTATTCTGCCTTGCAGGGAAAAGTGCTTGCAGGTCGAAGTGTAGTGGATGAGTCAATGCTTACTGGTGAATCTCTTCCTGTATTCAAGGAGAAAGGCCTTTCTGTTTCATCAGGGACAATTAATTGGGTATGATATGTTATGAAAATGTTTTTAGCAATTTATGTTCTTTCTGATTTTCTTATTATTTCACATGGCTTTTTAGAATTTGTTTGCTATCTCTGCTTCATATTTGGAATTTTCTACGGTAGACGCATACTACTACTGAATGAATACTGTAAAGGTCGATTAGCTCACACTGTTCTAAGTTAAATTTGTAGTTCGATTCATTCTGCAGTCTGTTTATTTAACTCTTTTTGTGTATGGCTTTTATGCTTCATTAAGTCTTTAAAAATGATATATTTACATAGTTAACATAAATTTGGAGCAGAATTGTGTGGGATGTGTGGCTCATTCATAGAACAGCTCTGTCAGCTGTATCGTCATGAAGACCCTGGCTTGATGAAGATGGATTTCTTAATGCATGTTTTATAAAATGTCTGACCGTTCTTAATTTTATTGTTTGATTTCTTTCCACTAACATTTTCAGGATGGTCCTTTAAGGATAGAGGCCTCTTCCACAGGATCAAATTCAACAATCTCCAAGATTGTTAACATGGTTCTCTCTCTCTCCCTCTCTCTCTCTGCATGTGTATGATTTTGTGTGTGCCTTTTGTTTTTAGTGAAATCTCTGTCCTTAAAAAAATATATTTATCAACGTGGTCTTGAGACTTTTCTGCAATTGTCTTTAAGGTAGAGGAAGCTCAAGGACGTGAAGCACCCATCCAAAGGCTAGCAGATTCAATTGCTGGCCCTTTTGTCTACAGTGTCATGACATTATCTGCAGCCACATTTGCTTTTTGGTAGCTCTATGAATCTACACTTGTATTTCACAAGATTATGAATGCATAAAAGTGACTCTAGTTGATGCTACATATGGAAGAGGAGATTTAACTTAATTATGAATTAAACTACAGTAAAGAATCTTTTATTTTACAAAGATCATGCATTTGTGATGTTAAAGTTAGTTCTTGAATTCATCTTCCGCAGCCCTCTTCTAACTGAGAATCATTGATCACTTGCCAGTACATAATTCACTTGACTTTTTATTTCTTTTATTTTATAGAAAGATGAGTGATATTTTGACATGATATTACTGGTGGTGTGTTTATGTCCATCATGTGCTTGACACCGGCTTCTTTTTTCCTTTCAGGTACTACATTGGAACACATGTATTTCCAGATGTGTTGCTTAACGATATAGCTGGGCCAGATGGAAACTCTCTGCTTTTGAGCATGAAGCTGGCTGTAGATGTTTTGGTGTGTGATTATGTGGATTTATTTAAATTTAATTGGATTTATTTAAATTTAGTAAGAAATTAATTCATCCTCTGTGATATTCCTGTTACACATAAATTTTTCATATGTGAACTAGAGTTGCATGTCAGGAGATCTTGTATTCCTATTAGTCAACCTTTACTTGACTAATTTTATTTTCTTTTCCAGGTTGTTTCGTGTCCATGTGCTTTAGGCCTCGCAACACCAACAGCAATTCTAGTTGGAACCTCCCTTGGTACAGTTTTAGATGTATTTCAACTTTGGGAACTCTTCCTCTTGTAGTAAATTGATTATAGTTGCTGATAATATAGGTTATTTAGTATTGGCAATTTGGTTGCATCTACGAGAATGATTGTTCATCATATTAGTTCCCTTAATTTAGTCAGATTCTACCAATTTGAAGAATTTATCTTCTGTCCTTAGGCTCAATGTTTGCCACTGGTGTATACGTTAATCACAATCAAGATGGGATTTGTAATCAACACAGTGTAATGTTTAGTTAAAAAAAAATCCTTCATTTGAAAAAAAAAAAGCACATCTCCGTGAAGTTCAGTATGAAAGATCCGGTAAGCCCATCACTTGATGGATGACTATGTTAATCAACTTCAAGAAATTTTATATGTTTAGCAAGTGCAATATATACTCGGAAAACTGTGCAAGTTTCTATAGTACGTCAACCTAAGGCACCATCAGACAATACATCATGGACTTCCGTGTGTTTTTCAATTATTGATATTGTGGTGGTTGGAAACTCCTGCTGTGATACTGTAGGTATTGCATTCTAGAAGCTTTATTTTCCCCCACTTTTTCATTGACATCAGGAGCAAAACAAGGACTTCTTATCAGAGGAGGAGATGTGTTGGAACGCTTGGCAGGCATAGATTACATTACTTTGGATAAAGTACGTATGCAAATACCCTGCTTAATCTTCTGCTTTAATTTTAACTTTTCTAGTGTAACACAAAGTTCCATCCATATCCATCCACATAAAAAGGATAAGATAGGAACAAAATAAATATGCAATCACATTTTCTTTTGTAAATTTTCAGACAGGAACTCTCACTGAAGGAAAACCTGCTGTGGCAGCTGTTGCATGTCTGGGTCCAGATGAATCAGAAATACTTCAAATTGCTGCTGCAGTGGAAAAAACAGCCTCTCATCCACTTGCAAACGCTATTGTAGCTAAAGCCAAATCATTAAATTTGAATGTTCCTAGCACTACTGGTCAACTAGCTGAACCGGGCTCTGGAACCATGGCTGAAGTGAATGGGCTTTTAGTGGCAGTTGGCAAATTAAGTTGGGTGCACGACCGTTTTCAACAAAGAACAAGCCTCTCAGACCTAGAGAGACTCGAGCAGTCTGTGACACAGCAAACATCGGTGAATTTATCATCATCTAATCATTCAAGAACAATTGTTTATGTCGGTAGGGAGGGAGAAGGTGTAATTGGTGCTATAGGAATATCTGACAACGTGCGTCATGATGCTACATCAACTATATCTAGGTAAATTCATTTTATTAACTGATTTGGCACGCCTATAGGAACATCCCAAGCCTTGGAAATGTTATAGAACAATGTTAATGTTTTTAATTATTATTTCTAGCAATAAACAGAATTCCTTTGCTCATGCCTTATAATATGTATTCAAATTGGAAATTATGAACCTGCTTCAGGCTTTCATTTACCAATAGATTTTTCTACTGTATTCTCTTTTATATTCTTATAATTTTTCCAATTTGAACCTGCTTCTGGCTTACATTTACCAATAGATGTTTCTACTGTATTTTCTTTTTTATATTCTCATAATTTTTTCCATTTAATTATCGAAAGGCTTCAGCAGAAGGGAATTCGTACAGTTATTTTGTCAGGGGACAGGGAAGAGGCAGTTGCATCTGTAGCAAAGACAGTTGGAATAGAAGATAAATTTGTAAACGGTTCTTTAACACCACGGCAAAAATCTGGTGTTATTTCTAGCCTTCAAGCATCGGGCCATCGTGTTGCTGTGGTAAATATAAACTTCAAGTCTTTTATTGGCTAACCATGTCTACTTTGTGAGTAATGAATTAATTACTATATATTTTAAAAACTAGAACTCCTAAACGAACTTACACTTTTAAAGGTTGGCGATGGTATTAATGACGCCCCTTCCCTTGCACTTGCTGATGTTGGGATTGCTTTGCAAATTGATGGTCAAGAAAATGCTGCATCAAATGCAGCGTCTATTGTACTACTGGGAAATAGACTTTCACAGGTATGCATTTTATTGAAAAGGAAAAAGTTTATGATGTTATCAAATATGCCAGCAGTACTGAGAAATTGGATTTTCAGTTATAAGGTAGTTCGTTCCTGTATTTTAAAGTGTCCAAGTATTGTACTTTTCACTGTGGTGTAGTCGTATATTTTACTTAGTACTGAGTAATGTTTTGCTTCCGCTTCTGTGGCAGGTAGTAGAAGCGGTTGATCTTGCCAGAGCAACAATGGCAAAAGTGCGTCAAAATCTGACTTGGGCAGTCGCATATAATGTTATTGCGATTCCTATGGCATCGGGAATACTACTTCCCCATTTTGATTTTGCAATGACGCCTTCTCTTTCCGGTGAGTGCTTTCTATTCTGTTTCTATCTTCAGGTACTACATAGCTAAGCATATGCTGCATATCTTTGTTTCTAACTAAGCTTTCCTACCAAGCAAATACCCCATTTACAACGATGCACCAGTTATTCTCTGACACCGATGTTTACTATATTTCTTTAGAGGCCTAGGAATACTTGGCTTTCCCGTTTCAAATTTGAAGTCAAATATTTTATTATAAAATGTTTGGTTCTGGCAGGGGGGATGATGGCTTTGAGCTCAATATTTGTTGTCAGCAACTCACTACTGCTGCAGATACAGAGCCCTCGGAGGAAGACGGAAAAGAGCCACTACAACAATTAATGCCAAATAAAAACAAGAAGCGGTGAGTTGGAGCTTCTTTGATTTGAAATTCATTTCTTAAATGGCATACCGGTAATGTATTATGGAAAACCATGGAATGGGTATTGGAACTTTTCACCATCTCATTGTTGCACAGATCGAGACATCTGCACTTGTAAGGCAAGCTGTACCAAATATTTAGAAGAATCGAGGTGATATTTTCTTCCACATTAATGATTTCGTTTCATAAGAAGAACATTCAGTGTTGTACTTTTTTCAAATAAATTTTTTCAAGTGTAAACAATTGTATACTTTAATATTCTGTAAATTATCCTTACTAATGTATTCTGAAAATAAATATACTCTCGGTCAAAGCAACTTCGACAAAATAAGGAAGGGTTTATTTCAAGTCTTTTTCAAGATTTTAATCATCGAAGTTTTGTAAATCATACGTAAGAACTTAAAATAATCACTTACAAACACCATGCAAAATCAATCTGATCAACAGTCTCCTAACCTCATCTGGTGGAATGAAATCCCCTGCTCTGTTGTGTGATGTTTTGTACTAATGATTATTTAAAGAGTAGGTTTTTTGTGAGACAATCTCATGAATCTTTATCTGTGAGACGGATCAATCTTACCGATATTCACAATAAAAAGAAATACTCTTAGTATGAAAAGTAATATTTTTTTATGGATGATCCAAATAAGAGATCTATCTCACAAAATACGACTCGTGAGACAGTTTCACAATAGTTTTGTACTCCAAAAAATGAACGAGAAAAGTCAACGATGCCGACACCCCTAATGATTTAATTTTGTGGAATGCACATCTTGAGCTTACTACAATTCATCTTCCTCCATCGGACTATGTGGAAGTCCTCCTCGTGGCAAACCTTGTCACATAAATCTCTAATACGCAGCTTGATACTTGCTAGCAGAGGTGGAGCCATCTTTGGGTTAGGGTAGGCTCCAAGCTCACTTAATATGGTGAGTAAGATATCGATTTCAACCAAAATAACCGACCGAACTGAATTAATTTGAAAATCGATTCGATTTATTCTGAAGTTCGGTTTTAGTTTTCTATACTATTGTTTGTTCGGTTCAGTTTCAATTTTTAATATAAGGCTTCAGTTAATCAAAAATTCCGAACTTCTATAAAAAAAATTAGTATTATTAAATTTTATAATAATATTATAAAGATATAAATATTACAAATTTAGTATAAAATTTTATTAGGAGAATAAAATTATAAATAAAAATATATATTTTAAATAAAATTAAGATTTATTTGATTCAATTTTTCTATTACATTTTTAATTAAAATTTGATTTTTTTTTAAAAAAAAGATCAAAGTGTTTGGTTGATTATGTTACCGACCATAATAACCGATTTTTTCGATTTGGTTTTCGAAAAAAATTTCGAATAATTTGATTTTAGAAAATCAGTTCACTTTTAATACAATATTATTTACATTTATATAAAAGTTGTATTATTATAAATAATAATTGATAAAATAAATTGAAATGCGAAATAAAAATTTTAATTCGACCTAAGTATACTGTCTGCGTAAACCATCTAATATATATAATATTTAAAATTAATTAAAAAGCTCGTCGCCTGAGAGATTCGAACTCTCGCGGGGAAACCCCATGTACTTAGCAGGCACACGCCTTAACCACTCGGCCAAAGCGACGCTTTTGCTGAGACCACTGTATACATATATATACCTTTAAATCTTGTCAACTTTTGCAGCCAAATAGGTTCTTTTTCCCCTTTGTTTTCTTTGGCTTGCTGGAGCTGGATTTCAAAATTCTGAAACTTATGGATTAAGATAAAACTGATCGAAGAAAGGGAAGATACTGACTGAAATGGCCACCGTACAGGCAATTATGGGGAACTTGACGGTGACGGAACGAGGAATTCTATCGGCGATCAACTCCGGCGCCTCCAGTCTATCGCTAATCGGCTCCGGATTCATAGTTCTCTGTTATTTACTATTTAAAGAGCTCCGCAAGTTCTCTTTCAAGCTTGTTTTCTTCCTCGCACTTTCGGTGAGTGTTCTCCTTTTTGCAAAAAAAAAAAAAAAGAAGGTATTTTTACTGATTTTCGTTTGATTTTAGTTACACTATCAGGGGAAAGTGGTTTTCGGTTGGCTTAATATGGTGTCTAACTTAAAGTGAACGTTCCGTTGTGATTGAATTCGCTGATCTCCGAAGTTAAAATGATTGTCCTTATTTTTGTCTAAGATTTTGGCCTGCAAATACATCAAATTGATCATCATATTCTTCTGTGTGATTTCCCATGAGTCCCTTTTTTTGTTTGGGTTTCCGTTTTGTACTTTCTCATTGGGTTCATGACACCTGCTACATTTGTCTTCATTCTCGCGTTGTGAAGGACTTGCTTGACTCGTGATGCAGGACATGTTCTGCAGTTTCTTCGGCATCATTGGGTATGTGCATTTCTTGGTGGATATCGAATGTGATCAGCTCTCATCTCGAGTCATTTCTATGCAGTGACGAATTACATTTTTTTATGTTCTTCCATTACGCCGTGTTGTATTCAGGGATCCATCTAAAGGACTCTTTTGTTATGTCCAAGTCTACACAACACACTTTTTCTGTGTGGCTTCTTTCCTATGGACAACTACAATTGCATTTACTCTACACCGAACAGTTGTTAGACATAAAACTGATGTGGAGGATTTGGAGCCAATGTTTCATCTGTATGTGTGGGGTAATGTTCTATTGGTAACCTAATTTGGCTTTTTCTTAGATGCTCCTTACTGGTTCGTTGCATCATCGTTAGTTAGTATTTTCTATCTAATGCTCCCTTCGATGGAATTTAATGCTTTTCTGTTCTTAATTGGATGTCCAAGCCAAATTTCAGGAACCTCGGTTGTCACGACAGTAATACGCTCTATTGGAAATGACCACAGTCATATAAGTCGTATAGGCGCATGGTGTTGGGCACAAACAGGGCGTACAGGAAAGGCAAGTATAAAGATGGCTTTACACTTCTGTTTTTCTATTTAACAAAGAGTTATGGCTGATATGGTACCTTTTTTGGCTAATCAAAAGCATTGAAGCGTATGGTTTAGTATATACTCTTTATTGTTAATTATGTCTGTTTATGAATTTAAATTCTTTACCTTTTAATGTGAACTAAGCCAAAACGATACCGTAGTCATTCGGTTGCGCTTCACTAGTAATCATGTTTGCAATGCTTTTTTTTTTTTCTTCCTGCAGGTGGTTCACTTTATAACATTTTATGCTCCTCTGTGGGTCGCAATTCTTTTCAATGGCATCACCTATTTTCAAGTGATACGCATGATAAACAACGCAACTCGTGTATGTAATCATCTGCATCTTTCTTTTACTTGTACATTCTTCTTAGATTGTGTTTTGTCTGTATGTTCTTCTCGGATTGTGTTTTGTTTGTTGGACTCCACATTAATGTGAAATTCCTTGTTCCAGATGGCGGTTGGAATGTCAGAATGGGCATACCAATCAGATGCACGGCCAGATATGAAGGTTTCTTTTTTCTTTTCTTCCTATGAACAGATCATCCAGAATCAAGGAAGAAAAATCTAATCTATTAAAAGAAATTGACTACATGTTTTGCCTATTTAGCTGCTCTACTTTTGGCCATTTTCCTAAATAGTGATATTAATGACATGGTTGGAATACAATCATGATCCCCTGAAGAAATCAGGATGCTGAATCACTTATTTTATTCCTTGGTTTCAAACACCTCTAGACAATAGGAAATCATACTTGATGTGCCTCTTTACCTAAGGATATCTGTCATTCGTCTCCAGTAAAAAATTTAAAGTTGACCAATTTATGATACTGTAATTTCTGTAATGCTGCTGCAATTTCCAACTCTTGAAAACATTTATGGAATGTTGAGCCCATCGAAGAATTTTCAAACTCTTGGAAAAAAGCAGTGGAATGCTTCCTTATTTATTCACTCCCTCCTCAACAGGTGCTGAATCGATGGGGTTACTATCCACTTATCCTCATAGGATCATGGTTCTTTGGCACAATTAACCGTATCCACGACTTCATTGAACCAGGTCATAAAATCTTTTGGCTGTCAGTTCTTGATGTTGGCATGTCAGCACTTATGGTAAGTCGACAATTTGTAAAAGCTCTTGTTCAGATGAATTTTATGTTGGCTTATCGAGTACGAAACTTCGTCCTTCTTGTGATTTGTTTAAGGGCCTCTTCAACTCAATAGCATATGGTCTCAACTCGTCAGTGAGGAGGGCCATTTACGAAAGATTGGATCTGTAAGTGACAAGGCTGACATCCATTTCCTCCTGTTCATTTAATCCTATACGTTCCAAAATTTCCATTTGACACGCAAAATCACATTCTCACGTGGAAGGAAAAACAAAGCCATAGATCAGTTTTAAGTGAATTAGATTAGTTTTAATCACGTGGTTCTGTACACCCTCCCACCTAGCTGTATGTTTGTGCATCCAGGGTACAATGCTTGAACATTGTGTTGGGAGATGAAGTAGTTCTTGTGCATTTTTTCAGGTTACCAGATGGATTTAGAAGATGGTTTCCGAAGAGTTGGAAGCCAAGGGGCCAACAACTGGACAGTGAGCTGGTTTCATTGAAAATCGAAGACCAACGGTGACATCGAATTGTTTCCCTTGACGTCCATTTCTCAGAGGTAAAATTCTGTTCGATCATTGACTTAGATTGACCGAGGAAAATAGATTGCAAGCTAGAGTGTATTCTTGTTGCTTGAATCATCAGTGTGAAGCATTGACCAGCCATGGAAATACACAAATCTATATGAATATTTGAATACACTAAACTATTCTTAGAGTTGTTTTTATCCATATAGCCTTTATCGAGTGGCCTCTGTAACAATGCGGATGATTGAATTGAGAAAAGCTTATATTTCTTGAAATGGTCTCTGAAAACCCCTGTTATCAGGGAAAAAAAGTTCCAGTTTTAGGAAAGAAGATTGAATGTATCGGGAGACTTTTTAATTCAATTGAAAAAAGCCTAGTTTCTGCTTCATGCATATGGATTTGGTTGATATTAATAATTCATGCACTCATTCGTCAATTTATCAATAATATAGAATCTCACTTGCACAAAAAAGTAGCGGCTGAGGATTCACGTTACATTTCTGTTGGTAAATTTGTGTTGGAAAGAGATGAGATGATATGCTACCTATTGGGCATAGGAAACATTGAATGACGATTATTATAATGCATTAAGATATTGAATTAGCTTGCCAGCTCCCTAGAGTGCGACACCTTGCGGGTTCAAGCAATTTAACGGACACGAGGGCTCACCCTTGTCGAATATACACCACAAATTATTGTTATTTTTTTTTATAATAAATTTGTATCCATACACACAACATGGTTGAATTGTCAAATGGATGACTCTTCAATGATTAAAAATTACTCGAGGATCCCACTAATCTCTCATCAGGTGAAAATTTTTAATAAAAAGGAAAAAAGGATTAAAATACAGTGGTAAGGTCCATATGTCCAATTTTATGTGGATAGGTTTCTTGTGAGACGGTCTCACGAATCTTTATCTGTGAGACGAATCAATCTTACCGATATTCACAATAAAAAGTAATACTCTTAGCATAAAAAGTAATACTTTTTCATGGATGACCCAAATAAGAAATCTGTCTCACAAAATACGATCCGTGAGATCGTCTTATACAAGTTTTTGTCATTTTATGTATTGTTTTGCTCGTTGGACGGGATGATTGTCATTACTTTAAAATTTTAATCGAACATGAGATGATGTAAAGATATTGGATCTCATAGATTCGAACATCCAAGATTATTGCATTTTTGTGTGTTTTGTAAATTCCATTCACATGTATTAAAGGGAAGTAAGCCGGCAGATAAATTTAGTATTGAATGGTTGGATTTTTTTTAATTTATTGATGTCAGTAGAGTCAATAAATTAGATGAAATAATTATTTTGTTTCATAATTTTTTATTTTTTTTTATTAAATACATTGGATAATCTCTATAATTTACTCGAGCATGTGTTGAGATGATGTTTAATCTATTGTGACCTTTCAGGGATTGCAAGGTAACAGTTTCAGTTTAGGACAATCATTATCAAAAAATATATGTGAGTGAGGATGTCATTTTTTTGCATTCCAATGACCCTTTATTGTTTTTTTTTTTTTAAAATGTTTTTAAAGATGAATATAAAATGTTGAAAGAATATTCAAATTGTGGATAAAATGTTAATTATCAAATAATCTTTTTTCGTGCAAGAGATTCATCTTAAAATTAATGTGACTTTTAAAATATATATTCGTATGAGTTTAAATATAGTTTAGTCACAACAAATATAAGAACAAATTTGTCGGGATTAAAATTTAATGAACAGTAAAAATGTTGTAAACTCTTATATTATGTACTAGCGTGTTGATGTACGTGTTGTCTGTGAACATAATTTTTTTAATGATTTATTTAAAATCAAATATTTTATGTAATTCTTGATATCTAAATATTTTTTTAGGAGACATGAATGAATTTTGGGGGTTTTATAAATTATTCAGCATTATACAATGATTTTTTTTTCCTTTTTAACTTTCGAAGCTGTTTTCTTTTTAATAATTTTTTTCTGAATAAAATTTACATCAAACAAATGGTAAATTAATTTAAAACACGAAATGTCATGAAAGGAGAAATTTTGAAATAAGAAAATAGTTTTAACCAAAAGTTGGTTTCTTAAGATCTCTCCTATATTAATAGTAATATATATGTTTAAAGAATTAAAGAAAATCATCAGAAGGGATTATATTATAAACTATGATATAAATGTAAGTGAGAAGAATATTTAGTACAAGGCAAAAACTTGTGTGAGACGGTCTCACGGGTCGTATTTGTGAGAAGGATCTCTAATATGGGTCATCCATGAAAAAATATTATTTTTTATGCTAAGAGTATTACTTTTTATTGTGAATATGGGTAGGGTTGACCTGTCTCACAAATTAAGATCTGTGAGACGGTTTCACATGAGACCCATTCTTAGTACAAATGATAGTGCCAATAATACGAATAATAATAAGAAAAAAGAGTTGGTTTCATGTGAGATAGTCTCGTCGATTTATATCCGTGAGACGAATCAACCCGATTCATACTTACCATGAAAAATGATATTTTTAACATAAAAAATAATAATTTTTTAATTAGTTAGGCGGGATCAGATATCCATATTACAAAATTGATTCGTGAGACAATCTTACAAGAGTTTTGTGTAAAAAAAAATATGAGAGAAATTTGTTTAGTATTATAAATCGCTACGATTCATTTTAAAAAAAAATTTAATTACTACCATTCTGAGCATCGGTATCGAAATTATAAATTCATTGCGTTATTAACTTTATAAATTTCAATAAGTTTCATCAGATATTAGTGTTATTGTATGTGTGTAGTATGTTTGTATGGTTGGTTTTTTTGTATGTAATTATTTCGAGTTTAATTAATTTTTATACAAAACAACGAACTTATATTGATTATACTTGTGATTATTTTGCTATAATTTGTAATCATGGTTTGGACAAAATATGATTTTTATAAGAAAAAATAATTATGCAAAATATTAATATTTGAAATTTGTACAGATAATGTATGAATTTAAAAATGTTAAAAATCGGATGAGATGCGATAGTTACGAATAAATTATTAATTTATTTTAAAAAGTTTTTTTTTTCGGATTTTTAATCAAATGGAAAAATCATTTTTTTGTTGATTGGGATATTTTTGTAAAATTCATTTGGTGATCGACAAGATAATATCTATCTTCTATTCGATTATTATTATTATTATTATTTTTAGTTTTGAGTACAAATTACTAACTAAGATGAAACCTTATTTAATTTTACAGAAATACCCTTTGGTCCCAGTTTTCTTTTTAAAATCATCTCAAATTTGGTAAAAATTTATGTGAGACGGTCTCACATGTCGTATTTTGTGAGACAAATTTCTTATTTAGGTCATCCATGAAAAATTATTACTTTTTATGTTAAGAGTATTATTTTTTTTTGAATATCGGTAGGGTTGACTCGTCTCACAGATAAAGATTCGTGAGACCGTATCATAAGAGACATACTCGTCAAATTTATGGTGAAACTATAAACATCACATATTTAATCAATATCATTCAATTTCTTGAATAGTAGATCTCTTGTGAGACGGTCTCACGAATTTTTATCTGTGAGACGGGTCAACTTTATCGATATTCACAATAAAAAGTAATACTCTTAGCATAAAAAGTAATATTTTTCATGGATGATCCAAATAAGAGATCTGTCTCACAAAATACGACCCGTGAGATCGTCTCACATAAGTTTTTGTGTTTCTTGAATTTTGGAATTGAGAAAATCCAAATTAATAATAGGACTAATTACATATATCTTCTTTAAAAGTTAGAGGGTATAAATATAAGTTTTATAAAAAATTAGGGGAGGCAATGTAATTTCGAAAGTCAATTAGGTATTTTATAATTACGATAAACCTAATTAACGCTGAATAATAATAATAATAATAATAATAATAATAATAATAATAATAATAATAAGGTTGATAAGTAATTATGAGTCAAATAAAGGGAAAAAATGAAAGGAGGATGAAAATAATTATATGAAACCAGTAGAGATTAGAAACTTAGAGAGAGAGAAAAGAAAAGCCTGAAATAGAGATAAAGATCAGGCAGAGAAGGAAAAAACTCACACCTCTTACTCCAAAATCAAGAAACAAATATCCCCACCAGAGTTGGAAGGTAATAGAATCAAGATATCATTTTTTTGGGCTTAATCGGTAAACAGATACATACCAACACTCGGACCCTTTTATATAGCAAAATCCCACCTTTTGTTAGAATACCATCTTTTTCCTCTGCTTATGGATGTGTTTGATTTGGTTTCCTTTACCACAGGGCTTCGTAAAGGTATATCAACATGACCCAGATTTTTTTTTCTTATTTCTTTGACTTTTTTTTTCCCAAAAAATAAATTCATGTATAGTTTCTGTTATAAAATTTTAGATCTAGTGTGGTAATTTGTGTGATTGAAGTTTAAAGTCTTTCCCTTTTGTCTCTTATCTTTTCTCCTCTTTGTGTTGATTTTGGTTGCTGAACATTGAGATTTTGGTAAAGTATTTGTCTTAAGTTTTTAGCTTTAGTTCTTTGATTAGTGGGTTTAATGTATTGATAGTTATTGCTGATGACGAATTGTTGTTTACAGTGAACTATTGAAATTTGAGAACTTGGTATTTGTGGAGCTTTTTTCATAGATCTTGTCGTGAGAGAACTTTTTTCCCGGACCTTAAGCTTTTGTAGTTTCCAACTTAGCACCTGTCGACTGGGCTGACTCAGTGAATTGAGAGTGTTTGAAACCCGCAATTGTTTTTTAACAAAGGCTTGAAACTAAAGTTCTTTTATTCAGGTGAGCAACCGATCATTGGTCTATCTATAGAGAGAGTTGGTCTATCTATAGAGAGAGTTGGGGTATGAAGGGAAGATACCTTAGACTTGTTGTGAGAAGGTTATAATTTACGAACTATATCTGAAGTATTTTGAAAAACCTACACTGAAAGATTGCAAATAATGGTTTTTGTAATCGTGGTTGATTTTGTTTTGTACTGGGGTTTAGATTTGATGCTGCTGTTTACAATTCACAATATGTGGGTCTTAGAAAATAAACTCTACTTTGTGAATACAAAATATTGTTACGTTTATAGACCTTAATATAACTCCGTGTACGAATCATTACTTGAATCTACAATTCATCCGAGGCCCGTTATTGTAAAATCACTAGGTTTCGGAGTTTTGTTTTTATCACAATTATCTTCAGTGTATTCTCTCTGTTTCTATGAGAGCCTCTCATGATTGCAAAATGCCTCGGTATTTACAGCACTTGGATTTCTGATATGCAAGTATCTATTCATCTTCAGGGTTTGGCTGATACACACATTATAACATGGCTTCAATTATTCCTTAGAAAGAATTTTGTTGCGCGCGAATACCATTTTATTTTCCTAATCATAACCTATTTAAGATTTCAATAAATAATGAACTTTCCGGATAAGGGAGCTTCCATCGGTGACAAAAAACTTGGTGCTGCAAAAGCAACTTTGAATCCCAATGCTGCCGAATTTGTTCCTTTTGCTCTGAGGCCTCCTGCTGTGGGCAGTAGCAGTGGAGATACCTCATCAAAATATATCACCTCCGCTGCAGCCTCACCAGGAAAAGCTATGTTAGATAGATCAGAATCCTCAGTTTCAAATAAGTCCGACGAAGAAGCTCAGCGGTACTGGAGCCACCAGCTTCCAGATGATATTACTCTTGACTTTAAGGGTATGGGCATTGATGATACTCAAGATATCAACAGCTTGTCACCTTCGAACTTATCCTCAACTGATGTTAATGAAGGGTCAAGATATTCTGATTTGACTGGTAGTAGCTTTATTTTGACTGGGCAGAAGGGATTATCACCCCATTCTATTCATGGCAATAGGTTTACCGAGAAGCTCAAGCATCCTCTCTCTTCCTATGAGGATTACCCATCTCCTACTGGTTTTCATCCTTCACTTTCTAAACCATGGTACAAACAAAACGTCAGCAATGACCAGGCTATTTCAAGAGAAGGACCTCCTTATAATGGAAATTCAAGACACGGTTTTTTAGCTGATTTGTCAAATGATCAATCATTGGTGGATAATGTGGAAGTGAACCCACTTGAATTTCTGGCTTCACAATTTCCTGGTTTTGCTGCAGAAAGTCTTGGAGAGGTGTATTTTGCCAGCGGAGGTGACTTAAATCTGACAATTGAGATACTCACTCAGCTCGAGGTAGACTTTTTCCTCCGCATATCGATACATGAATTCTGGTCTGTATTTCATGTCTAGCTTGGCAAGCCCTCTGTAGTTATAACACGGTGTTAATTATTTTGTAAAGAAATTCACACTCATGCATCCGATTTTGGCTCCTATCCATCAAATTTAACCATGGAAATTATGTAGGAAAGAAATAATTGCCCCCCTTAAACATTCTCTTATGATGTTATGAATTCAAACTTATGCTGTAACATGGTGCTATCTCAATTTTCATAAGGAACTGTTGGATCAATATTAGTGTGTCCACCAGAATTGGGTGTTAAATAATGTTCTATTGGTATATCTTGATTTTGCTCTGATATTTTGCTTTTGGATATACAACTGACATGCGAAGACAAGATGCTATAAATACCAAGGATAAGTGGTCTATTACTTAATAATGTCATATAATGCTTTGAGTCAGTGTTTCTCTGGTCCCTGATTGATGAGAATTTGAATATTTCTGGCAGAGTTTGAGGTAACTCAATTATATTTGTACTCGTTTCATTTTCCAGTTCCGGAGTACAAAGGAAATCTCATGAAATAAAGTGCTATAGATGTAGAACTGGTAGGTAGAGTGTATTCGAATTGTATTGTACTAGTGAGATTTTGAACCTGAGAAAACATCAAGTATTCTGTGTTTGGTCCATGCAACCCGGTTCTTGAGCAAAACATCTCAACACGACTTTTGCTGGTTACTTGTTCCACGATTTAGCATAGGCTTTTGAAGAAATGAGATTTCCCTTTGTTTTTGTATAAGAAAGTATAAAGTGAAATCTGCGAAAGATGACTTTGCATTACCTTATAAACTTTCACTGTATACTGCACTTGTGATATCAGCTTCAGGTTGACGGGGGCTTGAATCAGATTCTGAATCCAAAGGCCTTGTCTGCTCCAAATCTAAATGCATTGGATTTTCCTGCTCTTTCTGCAGCAGATGGTCAAAATGGTTTGGCAAAATTTAGCAGTGAGATGGATCCATATCGGTCTTCAGAAAAGGAAAGTTCACTACTATTCAAATCCAGTTCCTCCTTTCCGTCGAGAGGGGACACAGATTTTGCTTCTGTTGTAAGAAGAATGGCATCTCAAGATTCTAGCATCTGGAAGTATGAACGAAGTGGTTCTGCACACCCAAGCATTGGGTCGAGTAGAAGTTCGCTACTGGCAAGCTCACATAATGGTGGACAAAGCAGAAGCATTTATGGTGACAGGTTACCAAATCGAGGATCTGCTCATGCATCTTCTGTCTGGCTTGAAACTGGAGATGCTGTTGGTAATATATTTGAGACGCTATATTTAAATCGCTCTCTAGAACTTTAATTATGGAAAAATTATTTGTGCATGTGTATGTACGTTTTAACTTTGTTGTGATGGCAGCAAGTATGTATTCTGAAATTCGGGAGGAAGCTCGTGATCATGCACGCATACGTAATTCATACTTTGAGCAGGTATGTTCTTTGAGTCGATTTCTTGAAGGGTGGACTTTCCAATGATGAATAATTAATAAAACACACTTCCCTTTATTGTTTTTATCTAAAATACATATACCATGTGAGATTAGGCACGACAGGCATACCTAGTTGGTAACAAGGCTTTGGCCAAGGAGTTGAGTATTAAAGGGCAGTTGCATAACATGCACATGAAAACAGCCCATGGAAAGGCTCAAGAATCTATTTATCGTCAAAGGTTCGTGCGTGGTGGACTCATAGGCGGCCGCTTGCTTTTCTTCTATGGCCACTGATTCTACTTTATTGAATCTCTTTCGGGTTGAACTATTTCTGCACTTTCAATTTATTTACAGGAATCCAGATGGTCAAAGCAATGGAAGAGAGCGAATGATCGACCTACACGGTCTACATGTAAGTGAAGCTATCCACGTGCTCAAGCGGGAACTCACACTAATGAAGAACACGGCCAGGCCTGCAGGCCAGTGTTTGCTGGCTTATATATGCGTTGGCACAGGTCACCACACGAGGGGTTCAAGAACCCCTGCTCGACTTCCCACTGCTGTTCAGCGCTACCTGCTAGAGGAAGAGGGGCTTGTTTACTCTGAGCCACAGCCAGGCCTCCTTCGAGTTGTCATATACTGAATCAGGAAAGGTGTAGTAGATTATTAAATTGACAAAAGCTCACCGACAAATCCTCAGCTAGAGCAAAAAGCTGAAAAAAGAAGCGAAGAAACTTGTTTTACCTGTAAATGGGGAAAGAATGGTGTAGGGTAAATATTCTGCACAAGGTGAAAGTTAGAAAAATGCAAAAAGAAGGGATCTTGAAAGAGTAGGGGGAGGCAGATATACCTGTACCATTAACTGTGTAGTTGGCCGAATTCAAGAATACGATTTTGTAGATGCCTGTGATTTGCATCGGCTTTGTAATTTTTTTTGTACCATCTCTCTTTTACATTTGTTTTCTTTTATTTACAAGAAGTTCAAGATTCATCTAGCAGTCTGAGAGTTATATTTGTTTGTCTTGTTGATCTTGATTTGCGGGTAGGAGAAGAAGATAAGAGTTGCTTCTTTGTTGCTCCAAGAATTGAGGTTGCTTTTGATTCGATAGATTGAGAAAAAAAGATTTGATTTGTGGAAGGAATCGAGGGTCACGGTTTCTAAAGTTGATAGATCTTAGTGTATTTGAAATCCTTCACAGAAGTTGTATAACTATGACTATCTATTCGAAATCAAGATGTCTTTTTCAATTAGAAAAGCTTCCTTCGTCTTTCCTTTCGTTTCTTGGAAGGGAATTTAACTTGACACATTGCAAATCTTGATTACATTTGTGTCGTGTAATGTTTCTAAATTTTTCCTTTTTCAAAAGCAAACATTTTTACTCGAAAGAAGAAAAGCTCCTTTCGCTATTATAATCAAACGAAAAATTAATTAATTAACTTTTTCATACCCAACAAATCCAAATAAATTTTGTATCACTTGAATTTCATTCTACATTGTTTTCGCACAAAAAACTCAAAATATCAAAACCTTGTTGATTTTTGTTCCAAAAAAAAAAAAAAAATATTCGATCAATTTTGATTTAGAAATGGTTGAAGTTAAACACAAATTAAGGTTGTCAGTTTAATTTATGTTTTGTATAAATAGGTATATAAATAATAAAATATTTAACAAAAATTATATATTTATATTATGTTAAGTTATTAAAATTTTGACGATATTATTGTCATTAAATTATATTGTATTGTTTTGATATGTGTTCACCCACCGTATCCATAAATGTGTTCACCAGTAGATGAGTGTCACTTCGTTGATGTGAGCATAAAAGTAGAGAACATGAATGAACCGATCTCACACCGGAATGAGAGGGATTCCAAAACTGTTCAGGTATGAGGCTATGCAGTTGAGGAGGGCTTAAAAATTTTTATATGTACTACTCATATCAAGAAGGTACATCTTCTTTTCAATTTCAGCGTGTTTGACTTAAGGCAATTCTGGGATAGGTGACCCTCTGAGTAGTTTTTTAGAGTGAGTGTGAGTGATGACATAAGTACGCTGGAAAGACCTGTCGTGGTACAGTGAAGACAATCGTCGAATATTAGGCGTTACACTAACAGACATGAATTATTGTTTTAAACTTTGTAATCTTGTTAAAATACTAAAATAACCTTCATGATTCTTAAAAATTCTCAATTTATAATGTATCTTGAGAATGATATCTGAACCGAGATAAAATAGTTCAAAGAGACATAAAAAGTTTGATATTTCTTTTTATTTTTGTTTAGATAGATTTTAATACATGTATACATTTTATAACACATGAGTTACGCATAAGAACATTTGAATTAAGTTTCTTTTTTCCAAAAAAAATAAAATAAAAATGAAATTAATGTAAGAAAATAAATTTTGATAAATTAGATAACTAAAATCGAAATAAACCAAATTATCTTAGTAAAATTACAATTTTCACTTTATTTGCACAGAGATGATCACGGATTGCCAGCTGGTGCACCATTTCCCAAACGCTGCTACGATTCATCAAATCAGATAATTTATTTTCTTATCAAACTTTCACGAGTTTCTGGAAAATTCACGTCTTTTTCACACTAAAAGCTAAAATGGAAAATATTCACACCTTCGAAGTAAACGTTAAGAAATTGATCAGTTTGGGATTTTTAATTAATTAAGTGCTAATTTTGGATAATTGCATCAAGATCGATCAGGAAAAAAAAAAAGATAAGTGGCCTGATTGCTAATATTTAGCTCCTATAGGATCTAGTTATAATATTTAGTTCTAGAGAGGGTTCATTTGCATTTTTATGCCATCTCAATTTATCTATTAATACCAATCATTCGTTACATTGAAGGTAAGTGACTTTGAGCTACCTCTTTCCTTTTTTATTTTTATTTTGGAAGTGATCGTCTAAGGGTTTTCATCAGATAATCTCCAACGCCTCTAATGTTTGTTCGTGAAGCAGGTGACAGCCCCGAGAAGACCATTAATTAGATTTTCATTTTGTTAGATGATTCACAGGAGCGCGAGACCAATCAGATAATTGATCTTTTAATTTGGCAGACTACCCCGAATCCCCTAATTTCAGATAGTCATTTTATGACCCCCTCAGACATGATACCTAAAATGCATACATTTTTACTTATTTTCAACAATGTACCCTATTGACAAAAAAATGTTAACTTTTTATTCCTATAATTATAATTATATACATATTTTGATACAGTTGGTACTTAAAATTTATACAGTCGTGTTATAATCTCAACAATATGTACTCATATTTATTGTTTTAGTTTTAGTTTCTTACATATGACAAAAATTTATGAATACCCAAAACTCACAATTTCAAAATATGTACTTATTTGAGTTTAAAAATACAGTGAAACTAAAATGATATAAATATATGGGCTCGAACAAACTTTTTTTATACGAGGACAAAACCAGAAGTTATATTTAATGTAAGATACATTTATTACGTCATATCGCCTGTCCACTCTTGTAAGATCGTCTTTTGCCTTTTGGATTCAAGATTGAATGATGTTGAAGTCACGAGATGTTTCTAGATTTCATACCTCGAAACGGCGGGGAATATATATATTCAGGTTATTGCAAGTTTTCGTTCATTCCGAATTAGCGGAATATTTTCTTAATCTTGAATTATGGGAAATAGTGATGATACGACCGTGCTTCCATGCCTGTACAAGAATGGATGAGACTGCAAGAACAAGAACTCTCTGACCTTTTACAGCATTCCCTAAACCTAAACAAAAGTGTTCAAAACGCTACTGATGACGAGGAAATGGCTTCACTTCTCGACAACAATGCCCACAACTTTAAAGATCACGCCGTCAGGCGGCGCCGCCTCGCCCGCAAGGATGTCTGCGGTTTCCTCTCGAGTCTCGAACGTTCGAGAACTCGATTTCTTGGATGGGAGGCTGCAGGCCATCTTCCTTTTTCAGATTGTTCTACGCACTATGTGGTTCTGAAATAGACTCCGGGCTCTCCCAGTTTTTTCCAAGGTTCGGTGCCAGTATTTATTTATTTTTGGTTGACCAACATGGTTTGAAGAAATATTTGATTCATTTCACTTCGGTCTCAAAAATCAACAGATGGCAGTAGCAGCGAGTTCCCTGTGCTCTCGGCTATCCAGCTTTCTTCAACCGATAATTTACAAAGAAGAACAATAGCAGATGAAGAAAAGCTGTCGACTAAACTAGCTAGTTTGCAGCAAGAAATAGCAGATATGCCGCTTGCCCTGATCGCGAGAAATCCAGCCCAGAATACAAGCTCAATGAAGAGGCTACAGAAGCAATCAGCAAGATCGAAGAGGCCATGGTGTGTATGATTGAAGAAGCCGATGAGTTGAGGCTAAAAACATACGAAGAACTGGTGAAAATACTCACACCAGCCCAAGCTCTAGACTACATAATAGCTGTCAAGAAACTTCGACTTTGTGTTCGGGCGTGGGGTATTGAAAAGGATCGAGAGCATGCAAGGGTGTAGGATTTAACGGAGGACATGGAATGTTGCATATAAAAAAAAGACGTACGCATGGTGTTTGAATGTTCTATTCTTTTTAAATTTTGAACAGTGCCAATTCTTTTATTAGAATAAATAATCACCTCATAACTATTCGATATTCCATTTGAGTCAGAATGATAATCAGTAGACATTTGAGTTGCCGAGGTACAAGAGGCTTTTCAACCAAGTATAAAATTCAGGTGTACGCAAAAAGGACATGTAACTTTGTAGATGCGCAAAATCGATATTACATGCCATTCTTGTACGAGACTACATACGAGATTTAAAGCTAAAAATTAACAACCGGGATTACATCAAATTCATCAAATATGTATTGAGGCTGCTTGTCATTCTTGATTGTCTCAACTAAATATCCATACAAAGTCCAAATTCATTGTACCAAATTTCAAAATCCTCACCACAAACCCCTTTCTGTGGGTTCCGCTGATGAAAAGTCACAGTTTCGGTTTCTAATTGTTCCTTTGCTGGGCTCCGGACAAAAAGTTCGCAAGAGAGGGAACACCCTGGTTTCCCATTTCTTCCTGGGCTCGTTTAAGTTCTTCAGGATCTGTTCCAGAATAAATAAAATTTGATGGCATTCTACGATATGGGATTTCTAAAAACAAGAAGGGGATATATCCACAAATATATAGATCATATGATGAAAATGAAGAAAATACTAATGACCCAAATACAAAGTACAATGTTCAGGCGCAAGTATCAAATAGAAACAGAATGTGTAGATAAATCACAAACTTACCCACAAGTTTGGGCATCACAAACATCACAATCACCATAAATCCAACCATCAAACCCATGGGGCTTTTTAAGATGGACATTACAGAAAATGGTTCTCTTATCTGCAAGATTTAAATGGGATAAAACGTTATGAACTGAAGCATCGACTATCAAATAATCTAATAAAGTGTTCGATCTAACCTCATAATACTGTTCCTCTTGCAGTGGCTCCAAAACAAGCTCTGTCAATGCTCTTCTGGTCTCCGTCAACGCTGCCTGGACCTTACCAGGATTCCTGGCACTGACATCAACTCGAATCTGACAACCGAGAAAATATATGACAATATATAACACTATATCTGTAATCTACTTATTACAAATCGAATACAGGAATACAGTAACCTACCGGAGAGAAGAAATATCCTATTGCAGTCACTTCAATAAGATGAGTCCCTGCGGGCACATTATGGCTTGAGGGATAATGGTTAAAGAACAATATTCAGATCAAATAAGTCGACTTTTACAATGTTTTCAGAAATATGAATAGTTTAAGTTTTCACAAAAAATATAGTAATGACATGGTGATGATGCAAGTCACAAACTATCACCATTTTGAAAAGTTTCAGATCAAACAAAAGAAAACCATTATTGTACGTAAGATGGAAACAAGGAGATGTGTAGGATACAATGAAAAATATCCATCTGGCCTCAAAAAAGTAACTTTCTGGCCACCATTGAGTATGACTTTGACATGGGAAAGTTTCGCCGGGAGACCAAATCCTGTGGCACTATATCCTTCAAAAAAAAAACATCAATCCCAGAGTTGAAAAAAATTCCATAAAACATTAAGACGAGGACAATACAAGATAAAAAACTATGGTCATGGTCGCAGTACCCCAGACAAAAAACTCAAATGAAAATAATGTGGTAGAGAACATATGTTAAGTAATTGTGTGTTCCTCCCATGATCGAAAGGTACGCTTTGTTTCCACAACCAAAAAGCTCAGATGAGAGCTATGCAATAAAGATCAAATATTAAACCACGGGGTGTCCCTCCTCTGATGGAGTTTATTTCTAAAAATTGGAACTTAACATGGACACTTCATAATTTTCCTTGAAACATAAAGTATAATACTCAATGCCCCTCCATGCTCTGCAAGTTTGGAAAGTCAAGTCTTTTATCACTCGTTTAGTGGCATGTATCAAAATTTGGCCAGGTCTCTATCCTCTATTACCTAAGGTGGACACGAGATCTCAAAAGTATTCATCTGCGTAACTTACAAGTTCTGCCCTCATCCCATCAAATAGTAATTGGCCTTTTAACCAGGCAATGTAAATACATCGAAATAGCTTTCTTAAATGTTGAATTTCATTAGGAAAAATCTTGCCTTTCTTGTCCATACGTACCAAAGCACGTCCTTTTGATAATCAATCAACAGAAAAAAAGGCGAAAATAAGTGGTGACAATAACTATGATGTCTCTAACCCCGAATGAGGTTCTGTAACTGACAAGGAAACTACACAATTTCGCCATTGCTCGTCTGATAAACCTCGTATTATTCTAAACTTCTAAGATTCAACGGTTTCCATATTTCCTCAAGTTAAAAGATGAACAAGACCTCGAGAAATCAGACGAAGTTAGCTATATATAAGCTGTTAATACCTGTGACTGGAAACAAAAACTGAAAAGGAAGATATCAAAGCAAGAATCGTCGCAAACAAAAAAAAAAAAACTTTACCATATAAAAAATTACAAATTGCAAAATTCAGCGTAGCTGCTAAAAGGAAACTAAGGTACCTGGAAATCTAACTTTACCATTGACGCTGAATCCCTCTCCATTCCTGGGCAAAATCAACATCCAATTAGAAACTATTTTTCATTAAAATCAAATCAATCACAAGGAAATCGCAAATCGAACTGACAGACGCCTACTTATCAGAGATCCCGAGTGCACAGGGCAAAAGGAGTAAGAACATCGACAGAAATATCGAAGAGGGACGCGCTGCCATGGAAGAGAAAGGGAGAGAGAGATATTGAAAGTAACGAAATCGAAAAAAGAGAAGGGATCTCCTTCGATGTTTCAGGCATTGATTCGTGTTTGGCTGCTTGTTTTTTTTTTTTTTTTTTAAATAAAAATAAAAATAAAAATAAAAATGTGTTTATTGATAAATTAATATTTTAATAGAATATTGATATGTGATTTAATTTTTAAAAATTTAGAAAACACGATCGCTATGATTGCGTGGAGTATACGGCTGGCTAGAAATTAGATGGTTTTTTTAAGGACGATTCGTTCAATCGGCAGATGTTATGACTCGTGCGAGTAATTAGTGTCGTTAATACAGCACTGATCGGATTGCGCCGGATGAAATGAGCATGATTTTGTTCGCTCAAGCTCACTGTCTTGAGTAGTTACACACCAACTATCTCGTCAAGAGCAAGTTTTATTCTGACAGAATCACAACATGGCTTGGAGTCGATGTCGAGACGGATGCAAACAATGTTGTTCATACTATTAATCAATATGAATCTTTGGCATCAGAATTGACTATAACGACTTTTATTCTCATCTTTATCATACATTTATCCTCGTGTCTTTTGGTTTATCAAAAAAAGGAAGATATAGATTACAAAGATTATTATCACAATATATATCTGATGACCAAGAAAAGAGTCACATTATTTTTTCATGAAATATAGTATATTGGTCCACGAAGGAGAATGCAGTTACAAACAAAAATTCAGCAAATTACACAGCAATACAAAAACTATACAAAGAAACCAGTATTTCATCAAAGCTTAAGTTAACGACAGGTAATAGACACTTTGAGATATGTGTACAAGAGAGCTCACACAAGTTTCTTCAGGGCCATGGAAGCTAAAAAGACTATTTCTGACCAAAATTAAGAAATGAGGTTTCAAAAGGAAGAATCGATACATTTACGTAAAAATAATCGAGACACGAGTAACTACTAACTGGATGCAGCAATCAAATCCAGTTGCAAAGCTTAGGCACACGAGAATATTACGTTGTGTTGATCTAAAGCCGTATATAAACCAATGGAGGAGATACGAGATGTTGCTCTATATCCAAGCTTGAATTTTTAACAGGACGTGCTATAAGCCAAAAAGTTTTGAAAACCAGTCAGAAAGGTTGGCAATCACGAATCCTGCAAATACCTGCAAACGGGACAGAATGGAATTAGTTTTAGTCCCACAAACGAACTTTGGAAGAGTACATACTGTATGGTCATACTCTGTTTCTCGTTTACCTGAACAGAACCAAGTACATATATAGCAGAATAATGACGCCCATGAATCAACATATCAGCCACCATCGCAAGCGGAATGGTCAGAGACATGCCTAATGTGGCCACCAGTGGTGTTGTCCAGACGACACATAACGCCCTAATAAGAACAGTCGATTTTGTAAGGGAAAAAAATCCCAACTCGAATTAAGATCATGACCAGAAAGAAAATAGCGCTACACACCAAAAATAGTCAGAAATAACGCTTCCAACAAGTCCATTAGCGATAACAACTTCATCCATCTTGGCAGAATGAGGAACTGTAAATTTGGGTTCTATACCCAAAGCCGTCAATGGCCACACTGAAATAACAATGAAGCAAACCAATTAAAAAGTGCAGGAGAAAAAAGGTAAACTGATCCCCATCTGTTTATGTAGTGCATAAAAGCTTAAAACGCAAAAAAAATTAGGAAAACTAACAATGAGGTTTTTGGATCAAAAAATATCAAATAATATAGACCACTTACCAAGCCACCAGAGTGCCTAAAACGCAAAAAAAAAAAAGAAGGAAAACTAACAATGAGGTTTTTGGATCATAAAATATCAAATAATATAGACCACTTACCAAGCCACCAGAGTGCCACAAGCGTAAACAATCCAATATAACCAAACAACTTTTGCACATCAACCCTTTCCCCTTCCTCTCCAGAAAACTTCTTCAACAGTACTGCATCATTTTAAAGGACACACTCATTAAATATTTGACATGATACTCTTAATTTGCTTAATAATAAGGTATCATTAGGCTGGACAATCCCACACCTGTAAACAGGCCATATGACATAGCTGATAGAAGGCCGAAAAGATCCCCAGAAAAAGAATGTTTGCCACTTTACAAGAAACAAAAAGAACCATCACTCGTTATTTTCTGAAACATCAAATTGCTAATACATGCCGAGGAATAAAAATGAAATCAAAGCTCATGTGTATAAGCATTGTGGAATTTATAAGTCAATGATTACAAAGAGATGGAAAGACCTACGCAGATGCATTTAGTTGTGAATCATCGGTAGCCCAAGTTTTCCCCAAGGTTGTCATGGCAACACCAGTGATGCTGACGAATACAGCAACTATCTTTGACATGTTTAAGGAATCTTGGCCCAAAAAAGCACCAACAAAGAGAGTAAAAAGTCCTGAAGTAGAAGACAAAACTGTAGTGCTGGCAACACTTGTACGAGCAAGAGCAGCATTCGAAAAATACTGCAAAAGAGGGACACAAAAGAATGTGGATAAATTAAGGGAACGTAAAGAGTGAAGGGGAAACAAACTCGTCGAGTAGGCCAAAGTGTACATTTAAAATCAGTCTTGAGACAATCTAATTTGTAACAAGCTAATGGTTAAAAAGAAATACCTCGGTGAGAAACCAAAGCGGGGCTATGTAGAATCCATAAGTAGCAATTTCCTTGGTTGTGATTTCTTTTTCATTTCTAGAATTTTTAGCATCATCTACATGTCTGGAAACCAAAGGGTGTCCCTCTTCATTGGCAGACAGATCCAGTTCACTGTCTTTTCTAGTCAGGGATTCCTGAATTTCCAGTTCAAACATTTTCTGTCCCCCAATGTATTTTAAAGGAGAGGCAAGTGGAGAACACGAGTCCTCATTCACCCCTTGACCACTTTTGCCTGCCCGTCTCTTCAGGAATCTACATATACAATCCTTGACAAATGCTATTGGGAGATATATCACCATCATAGAAGCTCCCAGATATGTCACGGCAAATGGTTGCTTATAGTCAGTGAAAATATCCTGTTGAAAACACCATCCATTAAAGAAAACGGCCTAACAACTAAGATTTTGATTATGAGAACAATGGCCTAACTTCTTCAAAACCGACAATTTCAGAGCTATGGAAAATATTTCATTGAAAAACATATGAGGACAAGCAAGTTTCAGGAAATAAATTGAACTACTTAGCACAGTGTAACATTACTTCTCGACTCGGAGAATTGCAAATAGAAACTCCATGCATTCAACATTGTCATATAGTTTTCCAATTTTACATAGATATCCACCAGCAGCAATACCCATAAACCACATCTTTTGCAGAAATAGTATGATAAGATTTATGAGACAGGATTCTCCAGTAACTTGGGTTAATAGTGTCTTAAGACGAGAACAAAGATGAAGTAAATACCAGTAAAATCCCATTGCATAGTGTCTCGCTTGCAAGAGCCCATACACTCGAGAGAATCATACAAACCTTTTCGTCAACAAAATCATAAGGAGCTAAATTTATCTGGGACAGGACGAATGATAAATGCAGAGGTGCCAGCTCTATTCTACCCAGTATTGGCAGACTGATGAATTAGGTGGTGACAAAGACGCTGTTTTCTGAATAAAAGATGAGAGTAATACCATGTACCACTTACTGTTTGTGAGAATCATTTCACAAGATGATTATATAATGAAATCCTCTAACATAGGTCGATAATTAGGAAAAAAAAGTATTGCTCGTGCTAGTCCACAACTACTCCAGCACAACTACAGAGCGTGAACCACCACAACCCCACATGATTTGCAACAATAATGCAATTGGATTCCGTGTTGCAATATCTAAGCTGAGTTGTTGCATAATAAAGTACATAAAGACGGACAAGGGAAAATGTGGGCAGCAATGCTAAGCATGCAATCTTCCGATAGACGACATAAACTCCAGCAAAAGCACATTTGCCAGATAAGGAAAACAACAATTTGATCATATACAGACTTAACTTTGTCAGACAGGTTTTCAATTGGGCCATCAGGAAATTCCAGAAAAAAGATATGCGGCATCAATTCAAAAGATGGGAACTTCAGAAACATATTTAAGTCGGAAAAGAGGAACAAAAGAAATTGTAGAACAAATAAAAGCCAACTACATCATAACCAAGCAATGAACACCACTTAGAGCACATGAAATTGGGATACTCGCAAATCAACAAAAAATTTAACTCAAAACCGGAACACAAGACTAGGAAAGCAACACCACCTGGAACTAAGAGGGGGGATTTAAGATGTTTGTTTAGCCTTGAAAAGACATAAAAGACGGGAAAGAAATTTGACCTGAGTGACCTCTGCTGAGGTAACCCATATAATGACAACAGCTGCAATCAATAGAAGGCCGGCCCTGTACCTCCACCCCATCACAAATCCAAGAAGAAGAAAAAACCCAAGATGCCAAGTTTCGATATCGAACACAAAAAATCAATAAAGATCTGATCTTTTCACGTCACGGACCTCGTCTTGCCACAAAGTCGAGGTTTTCACAATTGCCAAACCGACAGGATAAAATGCTAAAAAAATCCAAATCAAAGATCATCCGACGAATATGGATTCGTGGGGTTGGTGGGAAATACCAAAATCTTCAGATTGATGGCGAATGCCCATAAGAAACGAGTGAAAAATGTGTTCTTTTTGGGACAATAAGAGAGAAGCCAAATGGTTGGAGTAAAATCAGAGGATCGAAGGTGAAAAGAGGGAAAATTATGCCAAATCAAGGTTTGTTACGTGTGTGTGTGTGTGTGTGTGTGTGTGTGTGTCCAATCCATATATACGTATAGAAATCAGCGAGAATGTCAACTTTGGTAGAAGAATAATAATTATTCATTCATAGAATTTGAGAAAAACTCCAAAAGAAAGTGGATATCAGTTGACTGGCAAGAGGTCATTGTTATCACGCGAGTACTTTTTTTTTTTGGGTATTAAATTCAACCAAATTTCCTCACGATTCATTCGCCTGCTAAAATAAGAGGGAATTTGAGCTGAAAACGCAACCACAATCTCCCGTGGTGGTAGATTTTTCCAACTCAACCAACACTGTTACTGGAGCCAATCATTTCTGTCGGTTTCAAGATTTAATTACTCTTTTTCTGTAAAGAAAATACATAAATAGAATCATTTTAGAATTCCTTTTTTATTCGATGGAATATTCATTGCATTTCACAAGATGCATCCATGGAAAATCTTGGGGAGTTTAAGGACATAAATTAGCGCTCCCAGTTTTACAAAATTGTATTACTGCCAGTGACGTCAAATATTTTAAAGAGTCGATTTTGTGAAAAAAATTTCTGACTATCTATTGTAGATTTGAATCGAATCAAACAGCGACATACCTACTCTTCACACAAGTGAGTATGTTTTTTGCGAGACGATATCAAGAATCTTTATATGTGAGACGAGTCAACCCTATCGAAATTCACAATAAAAAATAATACTCTTAGCATAAAAAATAATACTTTTTCATGGATGACTCAAATAAGATATCCATCTCACAAAATAAGACCCGTGGGACCGTTTCACACAAGTTTTTTTTCACACCAAGTTACATCCACACAAGTCGAATCAAATTAACCAAAAAAAATGAGTGTTCTTCTCAATCGATTAACTGTCAAAATTGATTAAAATCTCAGTTTGACTATTTTAAAAAAAGGGGAAATTATGAAAAATTTCAAAATTTAACCTTATTCGATCAGTGTTGATATACAATCTTTTCAAATTTTAATTTTTGTTTTAACCTTTTATTTTTATTAGATGTCTGAAGATAATTTTCCAAAAAAAAATAGATCATAAAATAATATATAATTCAAAATAATTGTTTAATTTGAGTCAAACTAATGGCTAGGTTCGACCCGATTCCTAACCTTGTTGGATCACTGAATTGGATTGTTCTTGGTTGGTTACCAATGAATCCAGATTCCCAAATTTAATTCCGTCCAATATTAGCTTGGTTGGGCCGGATCAATTAAACGGGCCTATTTCGTATTAGATTTAACGGGCGGTTCCGGATCAAATCACTCAATCACCAAATTTTTATGGGTGTCAAACCCAATTTGAGTCTGCCCAAATAAGTCGGGTTGAAAAAATATTTACCCGGTCCCTATCGATCTATTTGAATAAAATAGCTCCATCGGATAGATTTTAGTTTTCAAATTTCACTCATCTTTTTTTATTATTGGATTTCAATTGACATTAAATATATGATTTTATAATTTATTTTGGAGATTTCCCATCATCCATGTACAGTGTTATGCATCACGTATGAGAAAAATCGTTTGTAACATTTTCTATAACATTGTCACGTGTAAAGTTATTATCGATGTAATAATAGCAATTTGATATACATGACAACCTATTGTTAATTGTTAAAATAACAAAGATTATGACTCAAGTAATCTAGTTCCATAAANAAACGA
Organism: Primulina huaijiensis; assembly: GCF_012295235.1. NCBI lineage: Eukaryota > Viridiplantae > Streptophyta > Magnoliopsida > Lamiales > Gesneriaceae > Primulina > Primulina huaijiensis. Next base: position 17,344,480 of record NC_133311.1, on the reverse strand, counting down.
TTTTGTTAACCTGCACACCATGTGTGCAGGGTATCATGTGCATCGCCTACGTGACAGTGCATGATTGGTCCGCTATTTTTTAAAAAACAAAACAAAAAATTTTATGTGGTTGTGGGCGTGCCACGTAGACAGGCGCCCGCAGGTGTGCAGGAGAAGGGTGTGCAGAATATCATTGCTCTATATATATATATATATATAAAAGATTTCATCAATATGTGGTAATTAATAAAAGATTCCAAAGTATTCATGAAATCGGCCACCTTTATTTAATTCCAAATTTTCCAAGTGAACAACTGTAAATCTGGAAACAGACAGGTAACGATTTGGATTTTTTACCAAGTTACTAGCAATTAATAGGTGTATAATCTTAGTAATTAATTAACGAGATTTTGGAAACCTGTCAATTTATATGTCAATAGTAGAAATTAGCATGCAATTCGTGCTTATATATACATATTAATTTTTTTTTAAAAAAAATGTAAGTCATTTTAATTATATAACCTTAATGTAAAAAATAATTACATATATTGCAACAATTTATTAAAAATTTTAACATTTTAAGTTATATTGAAACAATTCCTTATATAAATCCTTAGTAGTTTTGAGTACATAACTATATTGCAATAATCAAATATTATATTTGAATTTTTTGCATCTATTTTATCTTATTTTATGGTAAAAATAAGGGATAATTATATACACAATATCGGTTAAATCCAGAGAATGCTAAAAACTTAAAAAAACTCATCGCATTTTTAACTCTTGAGCACATACATATCATATTTTCAAATCTCGAGCACACACACTCTTGTTCTTATGTGTTTTTAGAAGTATATGTGCTCAAAATTTGAAAACACGAGTGATTTCACTTAAGTATTTTATATAACTAACACTAAAAATAAAAATATTAGATGCGTCTCGTACAATGAGTAATGCTACATGTACAACCAAATTTGTACAACAATTCTTACCATACAAAAAATTCAATACAAAAATTCTATTTATCAACATCTCATGATAAATTCAATGTAAAATCTCACGATATAATAACAAAATCTCATGATTTAATTATTGTAAATATTATTGTACGATATCTAGGTGATAACTTTATCATTTTTCTCTTACAATTACAATTGGCTCGCCTATGTCACACATATATCACATCGCATGACCATGGGCATTTTGGTAAATTCAGTCACAGTGTTCGAGTTCATATCACCTTCTTTCCGCCATAAATAAAACTAACACTCGCTTAATTCTTTTCCTCCCCTTTTCTCCATAACCGTCTGTTCAACAACATTCACACACAAACACAACAAGCGCTGTGCAAAAACTGTATAACCTATACATACATACACAAAGCAGAGATCGAGAGATGGTGAAGACGAAGAGTACTGATGGCATCAGAGTATCGATTGTCCTGTCAGCTGTTTTCTCCACATCGATCGCGGTTGTTCTTGTCCTCGGATTTTACTCTCATAAAATCGACGGATTCCTCCGGTTTGATTCAGTTTCGGGAGGTGAATCCAGAGCACAGATCGCAGAGTTGATCGCTGCTGCTCCAGGCCGTGATGAATTCAGAGCTGTGATTTCCTCTGAATTTCCCTTCAAATTCAATTCATCCGCCTTCACCAACAAGCCAATACCAGTTGTAAGTGATTCGAAAACGCACTGGAATGCGTGTTTTTTTTACTTGTTTTCACTCCTTACAACGCGATCAAAATGTTAAAGTCACTGCATATTGTTTGAAGTTTTTTCAGTTACTGTTTGATTGTAGATCACATCCGCTCCGTGTTTCGAATTGGAGCTGGATTCATTAACGATGCTGATGTGTTTTTTTAATTAAAGTTGCGGTGATGATTAATACAGAGGAGAAAAAATAATGAATTGGAACAAGGATTAGCTAGAGCAAGAGCAGCAATCAGAAAAGCAGCTTCCATGACCAACTCATCAGTAAATATAACCAAGAACAACAGCGACATTCTTTTAAGCAAAATCTACAGAAATCCCAGGGCATTTTATCGGTAAGCTAATCTAATTAACATGTTGTGAATTATCCGTATTCTTTAAGTAAATTGATGGATGACATGATGAAAAGCATGCGGAGAGGTCCAGAATTATCATGATATGAACATAAGTATAAAACTATTGAAATAATTGCTCACCCATTCATTTCGAGTACTTCTTTTACTTGAATGGAGTTTGGAAAAATAGTATGCAGGTAAGATTAATTTTGTAAATAATCTGTTCATTTAAACTGATTATGTGTTTGATACATCAAATATTAGATTTTGTTTGAATATGCTAAGGGGTTATTATTAACATATAGATGTGAATATGTTAATGCTAGATTAAATTATTGTGAAATGATTCAAGATCTTAATTAACACTCGTTTACAACTTTTTTAATATACGAGGTTTAAGATCTGTAAAAGAGTTTTAAGATGTCTGTAAAAGAGTTTTAAGATCTGTGGAAACTTTTATTTGAAGATAGGCCGCACGATTTCGAGCACTCAGTGTGCGCGCAGTATTCTTTTAGTGTCCCCTGGGGCATCATGATCATTAAGTGGAGGGAAAAAGGGAGTCTTTCAATTGACTCATGGTGTGTCTAGTCTAAACGCACACTCATTGTTCCCCCATTCTATAATCTTGAAAATGACTTTTAAGCCGTCCTAGTGTTGCTTATTACTCTGATGGGTCAAGCAAGGCTCATGGATAAATACCAATTTTTACTTTCATTATTTTTAGTTTCTTTGAAAAATCTCTTTCTTTTCTTCTCTTTTTTTTTTGTGTGTGTTGCAGCAAAAGTCAAAAGGCTTCTAATGGAAAAATTATTGACTCTAGTTAATTTCCTTTATTACACACACACGCATACATATTATGTCTTTATATATATGTGTGGGTTTTATGTTTATTTGCCTTTTACATAATATATTTCAGTATTTAATTTGTAGGAAAAGATAAAATAAAATTTTGAAAGTACGAATCACACAAAAACGCGTGGATTGGTTCGTGATGTGAACTGTACTCACCTACATGCGTCCATATAGAATTGTGTGGTTATTTATTTAATTATGAAATGTATTTACCAACATCCGTCCATATAGAATTGTGGTTATTTATGTAATTATGTTCAATGAATGGAGGTATCAAGTGACCTAAAAGCCATCTGTTTATTTCAATTATTAAAGTTAAAAATCATGGAGGGACACAATATCTTCGCTTATAAACATGGAAATATAAGATTAATTATTCCTCAATAATCATTTCGTGCAACATTAATAAAATATGATGCATTTGGCTATCATGTGATCCTTAATTAGCATTGCATACACAGAAAACCATAGAATTAATTAACCCTCATCTTACTTCTCTCTAATGCGGATTACATTAAATAAATAATATTCAAATAATTAGGGTATTTAGGATCCATGCATTATGAGAAGACACTTGCGTTGTGCTCCACCCAACGAACTGAAACCCGACATTCCCAACCCAATTTATTAGAACCAACAAAATTTCAAACAATTTCACAGGAGTTACATGGAAATGGAAAGAAGATTCAAGGTTTTTGTGTACGAAGAAGGGGACGTACCACTTGTACACGATGGACCCTGCAAAGATATATACACCAGTGAAGGAAGATTCATACATGAGATGGAGCATGGAAATAACATGTTCAGGACAAGAAACGCAAAAGCTGCTCATGTCTACTTCATGCCCTTCAGTGTTGCATGGATGGTCAAGTACCTGTACAACCCTAATACATATGAAATCACTCCACTCAAAGAATTCGTGTCGGATTATGTGAAACTCATCTCCACTAAACACCCCTTCTGGAATAGAACTCAAGGAGCTGACCATTTCATGCTTTCTTGCCATGACTGGGTGAGTATAATTAATTAAGTTGCTTTATTTGTAGTAATTTTATGCTCCGCATCAAGTTTATCGTTATTCAAATGCCATGCGTCAAGTTATCATTTGTAATCAATAAGTTGGTTGACGATGTTCTTCTGACTGATATTTAGTCTCTTTGGATTGAAAATAGGGGCCTCATGCCACGCACGGAAATCCATTTCTTTACAACACGTCAATTCGTGTCCTATGCAATGCAAATTCTTCAGAAGGATTCAATCCACAAAAAGATGTGTCTCTTCCTGAAATCCATCTCTATGGTGGCAGTATAAATCCTAAACTGCGTCTTCCGCCAAAGCCCAACATTGCAAGACGTTATCTCGCATTCTTCGCTGGTGGCGTTCACGGACCTGTCAGGCCGATCCTTCTCCACTATTGGAAGGGACATGACAATGACATTCAAGTGTATGAATACCTCCCTCAAAAAGAAGATTATTATGATTATATGTTACAATCAAAGTTCTGCTTATGTCCAAGTGGGTATGAAGTGGCTAGTCCTAGAATTGTTGAGGCCATTTACGCTGAATGCATCCCTGTGATACTATCAGATCATTACGTTTTGCCCTTTAGTGATGTTCTGAGGTGGGAGGCATTTTCAATTCAGGTTGAATTACATGATATCCCGCGATTGAAGGAAATATTGTTGGCAGTTTCGGAAGAGAGATATGTAGAGTTGAAGAATGGGTTGAGAGGTGTGAGGAAGCATTTTATTTTGAATCAGCCAGTAGATAGGTTTGATGTGTTTCATATGATTTTGCATTCTGTATGGCTTAGGAGATTAAATATAAGGTTTGGATAAATAAATATTGGAAAGTGACATTGATATGTTTTTTAGAGTCGGAATGAACGGGTAAAGGGGAAATGATATTGAATCTGGAGTCTTAGGTTTGAACTTTGAAGATGAAAAACAATGTTCTTCACAGTCTTCTTTGAAAAGAATCACGAACTTTTGAATATACTGGAATAAAAGAAAACAAAACATACACCACATCGTGTTTTTATTTGAGTATTAAAATGGAGAGAAAAGAAAAGATTTGGAAATTTTTTTTTGAAAAAAAGTTACGTTTGAGAGTACGGGAAATTGGCCTTCAGTCCCCAACCGTCGTTTTTTTTGTGTTCAGTCCCTATGTATTTTTTAGTACCACATTTCTATATGAAGTGTACCACAATTTGTATGACATAGTACCACAATTTTGTGGGTAGGAGTGAACCCAAAGAAATGTTTTGATCGGAGATTTTTTACCAACTTCCCCTTAGAGTATTTAAGGGAAAGAAAAGAAAGTAAAAGAAGGAAAAAATTTCTCTGTCACACCTAATATATTTTCCTACCAATAGTGGGAAGAAATAGGGGAAACAGGGGGCAATATTATAACATCTAGTAAATTATGAAAACATGTTGTGTCTGTAAAATTATAATTATAATTTATATAAGATTATTTTAATTTTATTAAATATTTAATTTTATGTTTAATTTAATAATAATTGATAGAAATTAGTGAGAGGACATAGTACTTTGAGAGAGTTAAATTGAAAATTATTTTTATTGACAGTTTTGAGAAAAAAAATGTTGATGTAAGTTTTTTAAAAATTTATTAGATGCTTAATTTTATTTTTAATTCAATAATAATTGATAAAAATTAAGAGGAAACATAGTGTAATTTTAGATGTGTAATATTGAAAATAAATTGTAATGATAATTTTGTGAAAAAATATTAGTNTTCTTTTCTCTCTTCACTCTCACTGTCGAACTAAAGGGGGTGTATTCAATCTATACTTTCAAAGACTTTTAATGATTTTTTTTAAATGATGGAATTTTGTGGAGTTGATGGATTTTTATTGACTTTTATGGAATATCATAGAATTGTAAAACAAATTTCATAGACTATTATAGAATTCCATAGAGTCATTAAAAGTCTATTGACATTTTGAATACTTATATACTTTTGTAGATTTTTAAAAGTCAAGTTTGAATATCACATGACTTTTTAAAATTCTACAAAAGTTTACATTGAATACCACTAAACTTTTATGGAGTATATAAAAGTCTAGTTTGAATACCTATAGACTTTTAAACTCCACAAAAGTCATTAAAAATCTATAACCAATACACCCCCCTAAGTCTAGAGTAGGGACAGCGTGATAATTTTTAATTATGAAGTTATACCATCCAACAAAAGCGTTCCTTTCATTTCCTGAGGTCATCACCAACTCATAAATCTATTTTGATTTAGTTTCTGCATTAAAATAGTGCAGTTTCTGCACCAAATATAACATTCATCTCCAATCCATTTACTTCAAATCTTACACTAAAAATTAAAATCCTAGAATATTCTTTTTGTTTACTATTTATTTATAAATTTAACAATATAATTATAATTAATGTTAATATTAGTATTATAATTATAATTTTATTTTTATTAATAGTTAATTTTATTTATTTGATTCTTATATATATTAACTCTAATATTTATAATACGAATTCATACAAATGCTTCATTATATTTTTAATAATTGTGATAATATTACATTTGGAAAATATTTTGTTGATTTTGGAGATCTAGATCTGGTTCCAGATCCGATTTTCCAAATTATTGATGATTTAGTTTGTTTATCTTTTATTATATTTGTATTTAAATTAATTGAATTTAAGTTCGTATTTTTATTTTAACTGTGTACTTGAATGTTTAAATATTATTCGATAAATTTGTGTGTTAGATGTTTAATTATAAAATTATTTAAAATATATTTACAAATTTATATAATTAAATATTTAATTTTTATGATTAAATATTTAATTATTAAAATAATAAAATAAATATTATTTAAATATATCTAATTATAAATTAATATAATTATAATATAATATTATTAGATAAATAATATTTATAATTTTTAATATAAATATTTATAATTGAAAAAAACAAAAAAAATAAAAAAAAATTGGCGCAGGGCTTCCCTCTGCGCCAAATATGGTGCAAAGGGAATGGGAGCTGCGCTATTTTGGCAGCTCCAATTGGAGAAGGCCCCTGCGCCAAAAAACGTCATTTTTGACGCAAGGTTGGAGATGCTCTGATGCTTAACATAGTACTAATTTTTCGGTCAATTTTTAATTTTTTAACTTTTTTTTCGATTTTAATAATTTTTTATAATTAATTTGATTTATATTATAAAATACATGTGATATTATAATTGTGAAAATTTATTTTCGTGAGTGATATAATAATAATTTACTTTGATATAATTTGAGTGTTCTAACCGGGATTGTGATTTAATAAATAATAATATAGATATATAAAGATAAAAGATTTATATTATGTAAAACTGCCATTAACATTTTTATCAAATATATCATGGTATTACCCCTCTAGGTCTAGGGATACGGTTTGATTCCTCAATTCAAATTAAGAGTACTTCTAGAACCCTTTTCTTTTCCACACTACGAGTGAAAGGAAAATTGTAAAGATTATCATTAAAACAGTCCAAACGAAACTTACTATATCTATATGAATCATGTCTTTTATCTCTATAAATACAAAGGAATGATAAGATGGTGGAATCATAAAATTGCCATCAACATTTTCATTAAATGTATTACGGTATTACCCCTCTGAGGGTATTATCTATCGGAATGTCAGGGGTATTCATGTAATTAATCCAAGTTCGAGGAAACAAATATTTATGAATTATAAAATGTCGAGTAGGACGAGTAAACAAAAATTTTCCATTACTATTAAACCCGTTGAAGATGGGTGCAAACTCAAATATGGCATTTGTAACTTTCAGAGATAAAATTGGAATCACATATGGCATAAACTTCCTGCAACCTCTTATTAATATCTGCACGAACTTCTCTCAAGCCATTTCAACGGCCATACCAATTTATATGACAAGAAAACTCAAAAAAGAGGAGAAGAACTCTTCCTGTGGGTTTTAAAGGTCCTCATAAAATAAATCTTGTCATATAAACTGTCCAGACATCTCTCAACCTATGTCAAGGGCGTTATATCTCTATTCTAGTGATTGAACCAGGGTCGAATCATGCCATTCACGTGCCCATTGTTATGGATCCCAACACCATTTGGGATGAACGGAGGCGGCAATCCAACAGCTACTTGATGAGGATGAGAAAGGGTGTGCGGACTACTTACAAGTAGACCGTCAGCTGGACTTCCTTTGCACTGTTGGATGGCACGAATTTGCCTTAGCCCTTCTTCGTGAATGCGTGATACGGTATCAAGCTCCTTCATTGATAAAGCTTCTAATCCAGCCCCATACAGAGGAGCATGCCGGGACATATCTTCCTGAAGTTGAGTCTCCAGATGATGGATGTATTGCTGCAAGGAAAAGAGCAAGATGTCAGTGCGAGTAGCAAATAATCGTATTATTTGCAGTTAAAATTCTAAAAACAAACATACGTAACTAGTGGAAACCATGCAGAAACGACAGACTTGCACAAACCCTTCGGAACCCATGCAAAAACAGCACTTGTGGGTAAGACTATATACAACATTTTCAATCCCTAGGTCACTGGTCACCTTCTAACATAGTGAGACAGGTAAAATGATGAATCTAATACTCAGAAAACCAACACACTCCAAAAAATCGAGATGATAATCATATTCTAGATGTTAATCGAGCAATTGCCAAGTAATAGAACTGTCAAATCAAAGACCTCGCAAGCTCGCAATTTGGATTCCATCCCATCAATATATGTTTCACATCGAGCAACCTGTTCCTCTTTTTCACGCTTCTCCCCTTCTGTTTGCCCGACTGTTTGCGTCAGCCGACGAACTTCATCCTCAAGTGATTGTCGAATCTCTTCTCGAGTGACGTTTTCGGTGGCAAATCTTTTCAACTCTTCGTCAAATCTTTTTCGTGCAGCTTCAGCATCTTTTAACCTCTCAGCCAGAGCATTTTTTTCCTTCATTATCCTCTGCAACATTATTAACAAATAGTTGTCAGGTTCTCTAGCTGTCATGTTTGAAAACAGATTGATATTTCATCAGGAATGCCAAAATATTTAGATTCTAATATTTGCAACAATCAGCTCCCATATTTTTTAGGGAAAACCCAATCTTAAAAACAAATATAACAAAGACCACTACAATAAATTATTTGTACTTCATAAGAAATTGTAAATTAGAAATTCAATTGTAAAACACATTATAATCTCGACTCCAAGACAGATGCGCTGGGACATGAGCCCAACAGGTTGATAAAATATCAGAATTTCAGACCTTTAACTCATCACGTTTTCGGGATTTCAATAGAGAGAGTTGCGTTTCTGCGTCATAGAGTCGGTCCTGAAGAATTTTCCTCTCGGTCACAAGCTTCGTTACTTCATCATCCCTTTCTGAGCGAACCCACTCCAGTTGATTCTGAACTTCATGCATCTGCTCTGTCAATTCTTTTCTTTCCCTAGCAAAGCGGTCCATCTCAACCCTCATTTCAGACTGCCATTCCATTCAAGCATCAGCAACGGAAACGATCGTCATGAAAAAGTATAACTATATGAAAGTAATTACCTTAAGACGGCTATTAGAGGCCTCTGACTCGCTAAGCCTTTGAGATATTACAGATTTTTCTTTAGATATACAATCGATTTCAGCATTACTTTCTTCACGAATACGAAGAATTGCGTCTTCACTGGCACATAACTGATGCCAAAGAGCAGCTCGGTCAGCATTTGCAAGTTCAGCAGCCTCCCGCATCATACTCAAAGCAGGTCTGACTATTTCCTGATCCTCGCAAACTAAGATCACCAAAATCTCCAAAATTAACTCTATCTCACGGCTACCAACTACAGAATTTGTAGCACTATCAACAAGCCTCTTTAGCATTCTTAATCTGTGAGTTTCATCTGCATACCATTTGAATAACATAATATAAAGAATTTTTACAAATTCTTTCACCACAGGGTGATTAGAAAGTGCCAATGTCTCTGCAAGACCAAGAACCAATGTGAAATCATCTCGTGGGGCTCTCAGTCGTTCAATGGTTTCCCCATCCATTACTACATCAGGGTGCTGAATACTTTCAGCAATGCTTTGTGAAGTCATATTCAGTCGCAGGGCAAGGCATCTTTCCAAAACAGCAGCTACAGATTGAGAAACAAAGGCCCCACGAGCTACAGCTCTCTCAAAAGTACGGGCAGATTCAATTGCAAGGCAAGGAATAGATAACATCTCAATTAGAATGTAAATATCGGAAAAATGACAGCTACCATGGAAAACACACTCTTCCCCAGAAATTAACCTCCCAGGAGTAGGTTCACTTTCCCCAAACATGAGTCGTTCACTTGGTAAGTAATTATCACCAAAGTCATCATCACAATCAATGTCTCGTAGCATAGATTCAGCAATATCTGCGCAACTATTTACAGTTCGACTTAAATAATCCAGGACGCATGCAGAGACTTCAGTACCCAAAGTCTTTAGTCTGGCTCGTATGGACCTGACCTAGAGAGGGAGACCGACAAGAGTCACAGGCACGATATAAAGAAATAATGACATGGTAAGAAAAATAAATCATAACAAACAAATTAAACATGATAAAAAATTTCCAATCAATGCTTACTGCTTCAGGCAGATGTTGGCAGTGCAGTGCAGTTTTAAATATGAAGTCCATTGTCACTACAAGAGGTTCATCATTGCAATCAACCAAAATATCCAGTGACCGAAAAAGAACTTGTTCCCACACTTCGCTGCTACACTCCAATTGGCTAAGGGCACCAAAAACCTGAGAAAAAGGATTTTCATAGATCAGCCATGCCTAGTCAAAGCAATAGAACTGATATAGAACTTAATCTATGGAATCACCTAAATACATGTTTGTATGCAATTAAAGCAGCACAGATACAGGTGCCACTACCCCTTTATCTTACCGGCAGTCGTAATGCAGGTTCTGCATCAGGTTTCTGAAGCCGATCTAAAAGTGCAGAGGCAGCAAGTGGATGTTCTGAAGGCTCAACTAATTTTGGAACTAAAGCGACTATGTCTAGCTGTAAATGCTTGGGAGCTTTATCCAAAACAAGTGTAATCTTTTCAGCAGACTGCGGCCGCCTCCTTGGTTCTGGACAACCTTGTGGGACAGCTCCATCAAGTGCTCTCAAAGAACTCACAATCAACCCCAGAAGCTCTTCTGACTGCTGTGGCCACTTGGTCTGCATCAACGATTCTTCAATCAGTAACAAGATAAATTTTCAATAGTTTAGAAGATGAAGCAACCATACCTTGGCCTGACGAAGGGGAAAATCAGATAAACTATCAGCAGACGTCTCTGGTGGGCACGTAGACTGTCCAGGGATAATTTTTCCACGCGCCTTTATCCGATCAATTCCAGAGCTTTGTATGGCAGATACATTTATGATTTCAGCAGTACCTGATTCGAATCTCTTCTCCACCACAGTTTTAGGGGATTCTGACAGTTCGTTATCTGCATCAGATTCCAGTGAACCAATTGCACCACAGCCCATGGGAGAAGTTTTTGAACTAGCATCAGAAGAATCGACAGAAGAACTTCCCTCTGAAGGATGGCAACACTCTACCATTATATCTAACAGTAAATCAACAATTGCCTGCTGCAAAACTTTGACTCCCATCAACAAATTCAACAAACTAGGGGAAGAATTGTCATTTTTATTCATTTGTTTCACGTCATTACCACCCGACATCTTCGTAGGGAGAAGCAATTTCTTTACTTTAGCCGGGTCATCTAGATACACCCGAAGTCCAGTCAGGAAACCAGCTATTGCTCCAGCATCCATGAGAAGTTTCTCTCTCAAAGTGACCTGAGGTTGAGAAGGATTATCTCCATAAGAAAGGTGAAACCCTGCCGTGGACAGAAGATTTTTAAATATCTCTTCCTCGTCTCCGCTCAGACATTCACTATCATCAGAATCAACCAGCTCATCAGGGTCAGTTGTCAGGGCGTCTTGATCATCTTCAGAAGCTAAAACCTGACAAGGCAATCTACCAGGTTACAGTGGCACCAAGCATTGGACACAACATAAAGACTGAGAAAGAGGGTGCCAAGTGGCATAACTGTCACTTCTAAATGGCATGCATTAAATTCCTCTAACGAAGCTTATATTCATCTCTGTTAATGCTCAGGTCCGACAAGACGATTTCAAGATGGTATGGAATATGTTTTGGGGGTAATATGCGGGAATTAGCAGATATTGAAATTAAAAGTGAACTAATACTGACCTCCAGGTCTGAAAATTCGAACCAAGGGCAGCAGTCCAATATCTCACAAACAAACACAACAGTGTCACGCAGCAGAAAACCAGCATCAGCTTCTAACATGTCAGATACCTTCATAAATTGAAGAACGGAATTGTTCCAGGTCTTCGTACATATGGATGACTCCTTCCAAACTGTTTTGGATGGATTTTTCTGGTTCACAATTGCCATCCTGTATTTGACCCAAAAGTTTTTGTCAGGGTCACAGCCCACTGATTGGTCACTCTCCAAATATATACAAATGGTGTCAAAGGACTCATAAACTCCTGCATAACAAAGCAGGACAGCAAAGAACAAATACAAAATCAGTCATCGACCAGAATGCCAAAAGCGTCCACAATAAATTGGTTGGCAAAAAAAGCAAGCTTAGACTGAGACACCCACCAATACGAAGCTCGCATCCACCAGCTTGAAAAAATTTGCTAAAGATTTTTCTTGTTTCCATTATTTCCTTGAAGGACAAGAAGTTCTCCACCTTCCATGTGAATGAGCCTCTTTTCCTAACATTCTCTAACTGAGAAGGGGCATGTCCTGAGTCATTTTCCTGATTTGTGAATTCCTGTATCATAGATGTTTCTTTCAGTATAAGAACCTCGGCTGAAAAGATAACCGTATCCTGGACTAGAAATCCAGAATCTTGATCGAAGAGACTAGTGAGTGTCACGAACTCGCGCCAGCCCCAGTCCTTAGCAGCCTTCGAGTAGCGATTCTGTGATTCCTTTGCAACAGACTTCTCTTCTATTCTTTGATTTACAACAGACAAACGATGGCTCACAAAACAGCTCCAATCACTAGCAGTATTTCGCGAATCAGTAACTTCAAGAAAAACTGAAAGGTGGCATGGAGGCTGAGACTGCCCTGATAACAGAAGCACAATCAAGGATTTATCAGTTTAAGCCACATGCAAGATGCAAACAATATCGAATAAGCTAAAAACATCTTTTCCATAATTGGATGGTCAAGATAGCTAGACTTCAGAAAGCTAATGTCCGGATTCCAGCTTTATTTCCTATATAACCTCCAAATAGATGTTAACTGGTTAAATCCAAACACACGATGTCTAGAGGGTAACACAAATCCTTAACTCCTGGTAAAAGATCAGTTCACATTTCAAAAATGTTTGGTGAAAACACATCACAGGGAAGATTCAGTTAAATAATGACAGATAATAGCGATTTCAATTTGAAAGTTCAACTTGAAGTAAATTTATAACCAATAAATATCCAAAGCAGAATTCCATACTAACACGAGGTAAAATGTAATAGGCTTCAGCATCTCTGCATTGATCCCTCTGTTTCAAGCGCTGATGAAAAGTATATTCAGGTTCTAAAGTTCCAAAAGTAGTAAACCTCATTTACAATAAATTTTCGGCTCAAATAATGTTATGCCAGCAGACTATAATGACAAATGGCTACAGAAACAGAGACTATCATTGCGTATTGACACATTTGTCAAAAGAAAAGCAATTTGCAAGGCAGGATTTTCATGCACCATTCAATAATATCCAAGCCTTCAATACAAACTGAGAAAAAACAATAATTTCTATATGACAGCTATTCTACTCCAACATAGTTACTTGTTTTAGAATTAATTTACAGATTAGTTTGGTAGTTAGTAAGTTCTACTTCATAATGAGCTGTACAGTTAGTTTTGTTGGCCTTGTAAGTGATTCTTGTAACAAAATTTTCTTGCAACATACAAGTTGAAGCGGACTCTACATTGTAATACAACAACGAGGAATGAGAATTTCTTTTCTCACTTCTCAATGTTCTCTCGTCTCTCAATAACATGGCATACCTCTGGGATATACGATAAGCCGACAGTCCCGATTCCCGATCTGAAACCTCCTACTTTTAATACAAAGACCGGTAATTTTCCTCTTTTTTAAAAGGTCCTTCAATCTGGTAAAATTTTCAATCCTCCATGTAAATTTTCCTACGTACCCATCTGATTTCCTCATACTAGCACCATTCCTTGCACCAATCAATGTGCCACTCTTAGAAAAACTGCTCAACTCCTTAATAACGTGGAATGAGGTACTAAAGACTGCCGTGTCTTCAACCAAGAACCCTGATTCGGGCCGCATGAAATCTTCCATTTTCATATAATCATTCCATCCCAAACTCGTGTTATCCCCACTCTTATTATCCGCTGCAAACCGACCATAACTATCCCGATGGATATGGTTGGTTCCACCACCCACCTTCTGATTCAACACTGACATCCTAAATAAACACCAGCAACTCCTATCTGAAATCAGTAAGTTCTTCTCAGTGTCCTTGCTTTCCAAACACATAGACAAATATTCCAACCCATTTACCACACTCTGATAAACACTGATTCGCAAATTACACTCCCCGGCTGGAAAAACAGGGCTCATAATTTTCTGTGTCTTGATCATATCCTTGAAAAGACTAAAATTATGCACTTTCCAGGTAAACTTTCCGCTCAAAACGTCCCCAACCACCGGCCCAATCGTCCCTCCTCCGCCGGTGCTGGACAAATTAGTTGCCTGCAGATCATAATTATCTCGCGAGAATGAAAAGGACTCGTGAAGTATCAATATATCCGCGGTGATAAGTATGCAATCGTTGGCCGAATGCAAGAATCCAACCTTAGGATCTAAGAGAGGATTGAGCGAAGCAAAATCGCACCACCCATGAGATTTCTTCTTCGAAGAAAACCTGTGCCAGCTGTCACGGTGCACGGATTTTGACGAGTCTGATAAATTGTCAATGGAGAGACGATAGCTCGCAAAACAATCCCACTTAGAAGAAGCAGTATTCCGGGGGTCCATTATTTGCAAATAGATGGATATGTATCCAGGCAGCGCCTGCGCGTCGCCCTTCGGGTAAATTAGCAGACGGCAATCAAAACCCCCGACTTCAAAATACTTACTCCAGAGTGCACGGGATTTGAGTTTGGGGAAATTGGCGATTGTCCACTTGCAGAGGGTGGAGTAGTCCCCCCGCCGCTCCACGATCACCGATTCCGCGGCGGCGGTCGTGGCTAAGGTAACGGATGAGCAGTCTCTAGAAGGATCCTCCACAGCCATAGATGGCTTCTCCGATGCGCGATGGGAGGACGACGGCGTATTCGGTGGTGCAGCGACGGAGGCGCCAGCTTCAGATGAGGAGACGGCCTCGTCGTTCTGTGGGTGGTGATTGTGTTTCATAGCTGTTCGATGGATTGATCCAACGAGAGTGGGAGAGGGAGAGTGTAAACCGTATGTACGCGTGCCAGAACAACAATAGCCGAGCCTATTATCTGCATGTACACTCAAGGGCGGGTGCAGAGTACTTCTGCTGCACACCATTATTTTTCTTTTTTTCTTTTTTTTTTTTTTATCGGTTTTATTTTATTATCGTCCCTCCCATATTACCAAAGATTTAATATACTTTTCTTTTGCATAAATCCACAAGCACGTGCCTAAAAATCATATTTACATATTATATAAAAAATAATATTTTTTCGTTGATCAATCGAATTAGACATATGTATCACAAAATTAAACCATAAGACAATTTCATATGAATTTATACGATATTTATACATAATCTGAATCAAACTTTTATCATATAGATAAAAAAGACATTTATGAATAATAATCAAATCCCACACATGTAAGTTCACTTCGATGAGATCATAGCGTGCTTATTGTCAACACACGGTGATGTATTTCAAAATTTTATTTTATTTTTCATGTTTTTCTTCTAAAAAAACTCATATGCGCCTTCTTGAAGAAAAAAATTCTCACACAAAGAAAACAACTTATTAGTAATCGATAAATTTAGACAATGTAATAAATGTGGCGGACGGTGACAAATAACAAATTTACATATAATGACAAGGGGAAGTATGTAACCACTAACCACTTGTACATTATGGATCATGCAAAGAAAGAAATGTAGCATAAAATAACATTCTATAGGGGAATTTTTACATGGATATCTAACTTCAGAGTTTAAATTGTGTTTAAATATGTGAAATGCTTCTCCATTGACCATTAAAACACCCCTTTCGGAATACAACCAAAGGAGTTTGGCTATTGCAACTTTTTCTTGCCATGGGTCCATGACTAGATGAGCTTAGTTTAGCTGCCTCTTTGTGTAAACCTGCCATAATCATAATGTAATCCATAGATTTACATGAAATTTATAGTAATCATCTATGTTCGCTCACCAAGTTTCTAGGCCACGTTCTTCTCGGGGACAATTGGTTTCTTTGGACTGTTGTCAGGGTCCACTGGCCTCACCGAAATATGCAATTCGCAAATTCCTCACAAGGAGTCGATCCATNTCCATGGAGTTTTTTTTTTTTTTTTTTTGGGAAATTCATAATTCACTCTCAAATCCTGGAAATATTTACAAAAAATCATATTCACCTCTGACTTCATTGTTTTTTCCCCTGAATTGACGAATAAGGAAATGACAGACGAATGAATCAAATCAACATTAATTACCAGCATTGCATTAGAGCCTTTTAACATATTTTATCAAGTTGATATAGCAAGACCTTATCTCGCATGCTCGGTCGGTGGCGTTAGTAGACCCATTAGGCCGATCCTTCTCCGCTGCTGGTAGGGAGACCCGCAAGAGTACAGATACCTGCCTAAAGATCGAGATTATTATGATTCTTAGTAACTGTACGAGTTTTGCCCAGTTTGACTGTCTTAGTGGATATGAGGTGGCTAGTAAAAGAACTGTTAAAGGTCAGTAATGCTGAATGCACCAATGTACCAAGATCTCGCAGTTAACAGAGATACGGAAAATGGCAATTTCACAGAAGAAATACGTGAGATTGAAACAATGGGTTGACAGATGCAAGGAGGCACACCAACGAAGAGGTTGTTAAGCGCATATAATTTTGCAATCTTTATGGATTAGTATATTAAACTAAGAGTTGGTTAAATGGTGGAAGGTGTCTTTGAGATAATGTATCATATGATAAGAATGAGAGAGAAGCACACAACATGCTTAAACGTGTTTATGCAAATGATGACTACGTACAATAAAAATGGAAATGTTCTAAAGCCAACATACTCCAGGTAACATCAATGGCGATGACTGATGAACGGCAAGTAATGTTAGAAATAGAAAGGAACTGAATGAAAAAGTAAGAAATGCAATATTAGCCCGACAAATAAACAGAATTTTCTATTAGTATTTCACCCGTTGAAGAAGCGGGGAAACTCAAGTATGACATTTACAGCTGTTTGAGCTATTAAATTAAATTGGCTTAAAAGAACATAGTCGCTGCAACACCTCTTAAATTAGCTTAAAAGAACAAAGTCGCTGCAACACCTCTTATTGTTAACTGCGTGAACTTTCTCAAGTCGTGACAACATTCCTACAAGTTAAAATGACAAGAAAACTCAAAAAAGAGGAGATGACCTCTTCATCAGGTTTAAAAGCTTCTAGCAAAGTTGTACTGTGCCATATAAATCCTAACCATGCCTCAACGGTATCCCTATCTAGAGATTGAACCAGGGTCGGACAGCACCATTCAAGTTACTATTTCTCTGGATCCCATAGAAAGGGTGTGCGGACTTACAAGTGGAGTACTGGTTTGATTTCCTTTGCACTGTTATATGGCACGAATCTGCCTCGGCCCTTCTTCATGAATGCTTGATATCGTATCGAGCTCCTTCATTGATAAAGCTTCTAATCCAGCACCATATAGAGGAGCATGCCGTGACATTTCTTCCTTAATTTGATTCTCAAGATGATGGATGTATTGCTGGAAGAAAAGTACAAGGTATCAGCAGCAGCAAGTAATTAAATTATCAGCAGTTCAGATTCTAATGTCGAACAAATGTGTGCTATTTCCCTCATGGCAACCACACAGAAATGACAGGATGACATAATCTTTACTAAAGAACAATCATGTCACACGATACTGCAGAAAACAGTATTAGATTCAACAATTTACAACAGCTCAGACTAGGTACGTTAGTTTTCTATATCATCAAGGGTAAACAAACAACCTTTCGGGACTGATGCAAAATTATTCACTGATGAATAGGAGGTCAGAATTCAGATCTCCGCAAATGTAAGATATCCTAGGTCACTAGTCACTCTTTAACCACCCAAAAAACAAATAGTCACAAACATAGCACAGCCTTCCCCAGAAAACCATTGCATCCTAAAAATCATGATGTTAATCAAACAATTGTCGAATAAGAGAAGCTTTTGAGCAAAGACCTCACAGGCCTGCAATGTGAATTCCAACCCCACCCATCAATATATGCTTCACATTGAGTGACATGTTCCTCTTTCTCACGCTTCTCCCATTTTGTTTGCCCAACTGTTTGTGCTAATCGACGAACTTCATCCTCAAGCATCCTCAAGCGATAGGCGAATCTCTTCTCGAGTCACATTTTCCATGGAAAAATATTTCAGTTCTTCATCGAATCTTTTTCGTGCTGGCAGTCAGCTCCGTAAGCTATCATGTTTGAAAACCAGGAAAACAAATGTTAGACCGGCACAGCTTGACATTTCAGCAAGACAGTAAAAATCTAAATGTCATTTATTTGCAATCATCATTTCCCATATTTTTTGAGCAAAAACAGAAAAGAAAAATACCAAAACATTCCAGCAACCATATAAAAGAAATTTTTGCTACTTCATAAGAAATTGGAAATAACAATTTCAATTATAAAACACATTATATTCACAACTCCCTAAAGATACACTATGATTTTATTTTATTTGGCTGTCAACGGCAATAGATAACTAATAACTACAAAAGCAGTCCAACGGGTTGATAAAATATCAGACCTTTAATTCATCACGTTTTAGAGATTTCAGCTGAGAGAGTTGTGTTTCTGCATCGTAAAGACGGTCCTGAAGAACATTATTTTCAGTCACAAGCTTCTTTACTTCATTGTCCCTTTCGGAGCGAACCCACTCAAGTCGAATCCGAAGTTCATGCCATGGTTGTGTCAGTTCTTTTCTCTCCCGACCAAAACGATCATCTCAGCCCTCATTTCAGACTGTCGTTCCATTGAAGCATCAGCAATTGAGATGATTGTCAGAAAAAAAAGTATTACTTGATGAAATTATTTAACTCAAGATGGCTATTAGAAGCCTCAGATTCACAAAGCCTTTGAGATATAACAGATTTTTCTTCAGATATACAAGCAACTTCAGAATTACCTTCTTCACGAATACGAAGAATTTCTTCTTCGTTGAAGCATAACTGATGCCAAAGAGCAGCACGATCAGCATTTGCAAGTTCAACAGCCTCCCGCATTATACTCAGAACAGGTCTCACTATTTCCTGATCCTGACAAACTAAGATCACCAAAATCTCCAAACCTCACTCCATTTCACGTCTATCATCTGCAGAAGTCATAGCACTACAAGCCTCTTTAGCATTCTTAATCTGTAAGAGTCATCTGCATACCATTTGAACAACATATTATACAGAAATTTTACAAATTCCTTAACCAGAGGGTGTTTAGAAAGCGCCAATGTCTCTGGAAGACCAAGAAGCAATGTGAAATCATCTCGCGGGGTACTCAGTTGTTCATTGTCTTCCCCCTCTGTGACTACATCAGGCTGCAGAATATTATCAGCAGTGTCATGTGAAGTCGCATTCAATCGTAGAGCAAGGCATCTTTCCAAAACAGCGCTAACAGACTGAGAAACAAAGGCCCCTTGAGCTACTGCTCTCTCAAAAGTACAGGTAACTTCAATTGCAAGGCAAGGAATGAATAACATCTCAATCAGAAGGTAAATATCAGAAAAATGACAGCTACCACGGAAAACATGCTCTTCCCCAGAAGTTCGTTTTACAGGATTAGGTCCACTTCTCCCAAACATGAGAAGTTCACTAGGCAAATAATTATGATCAAAGGCATCATCACAATCAATCTCTCGAAGGATTGATTCAGCAATATCTGCACAGCTGTTTACAGTTCTACTTAAATAATCTAAGACGCATGTCAAGACTTGAGTGCCCAAAGTCTTTAGTCTGGTTCGTACGACCTAACCTATAGAGGAGACAGACGAGTTAAAAGACACAAACTAAGAAATAATAATTTGGAGACAAAGAATTCAAAACAAATTTAACAGGACAAATTTTTCTTACTGCTTCAGGCAGATGTTGGCAACGTAATGCAGCTATAAATATAAAGTCCACTGTTACTGCAAGAGGTTTCTGGAGACGATCTAAAAGTGCAGAAGCAGCAAGTGGATGTTCTGAATGCTCAACTAATTTTGGAACTAAGGCAATCAGATCTGGCTGAGATGCTTAGGAGCTTTATACGATACAAATGTGATCTTTCGAGCAGACTGTGACCTTCTTCTTGGTTCTGGGCAACCTTGTGGGACAGCTCCATCAAGTGCTCTCAAGGAATTTACAATCAACCCCAGAAGCTCCTCTGACTGTTGCCGCCACTTAGTCTGCAACAAAGGTCCTTGTATCCGTCACAAAACAAATTAGAAAGATGTTCGTTAGTTCAGAGACTTTAAGCAACCATACCTTGGGCTGAAGAAGGGGAACTTCAGATGAACTAGCTGGGGATGTCTCTGGTGGGCATATTGACTGTTCAGGGACAGCTATTGCGCATTTATTAATCAGATTAATCCCGTAGCTTTGTACAACAGACGCATTTATAGTTTCACAAGTCCCCAAGTCTGATCTCTTGTTGATCAAAATTTGAGAGGATTCTGTTTTTCCATTCTCTCCTTCAGATTCCAGTATGCTAATTGCTCCATTACCAACAGGGGAAGATTTCAAACTAACTTCTGAAGAATCGCCACTACAACTTCCCTCTGAAGGCTGGCAACACTCTACGATTATATCTAAAAGTAAATCAATAATTGCTTGCTGCAAAACTTTGACTCCCATCTACAAATTCATCAAACTAAGGGAAGAAGTGTCATTCTTATTCATGTGTTTCCCATCAATACCAGCAGATATCTTCGAAGGAAGAAGCAATCTCTTCACTTTAACCGGGTCATCAAGATACACCCGAAGTCCGGTCAGGAAACCAGCTATTGCTTGCTCCAGCATCCATGAGAAGTTTCTCTCTCAAAGTGACATGAGGTTGGGAAGGATTAACTCCATAATTAAGGTGAAACCCTGTAGTGGAAGAAGAATTCTAAAAATCTCTTCTTCATCTCCACTCAAGCATTCGCCATCATCAGAATCAACCAGTTCGTCCGGGTCAGTTGTCAGGGCGTCTTGATTGTCATCAGAAGCTAAAACCTGGAAAGACAATCTACCACGTTTTAGTGGCACCAAGTATTGGGCATACCGCAACAATACTTGAGAAAGAGAGAGCCTGCTGGCATAATTGTCATTACTCAATGGCATGCATTTTTCTAGATGACACGGGATAAGTTTTGGGGGTAATAGCCAGGATTAGCAGATATGAAATTAAAAGTTAAATAGTACTGACCTCCAGGTCTGAAAATTCGAACCAAAGGCAGCAGTCCAATATCTCACAAACAAACACAACAGTGTCACACGGCAGAAAACCAGCATCAGCTTCTAACATGTCAGATACCTTCATAAATTGAAGAACGGAATTGTTCCAAGTCTTCGTACATATGGATGACTCCTTCCAAACTGTTTTGGATGCATTTTTCTGGTTCACAATAGCCATCCTGTATTTGACCCAAAAGTTTTTGTCAGGGTCACAACCACTCATAAACTCCTGCATAACAAAACAGGAAGCAAAAAATATATACAATCAATCATCAAAGAGAATGCCAGTAGAATCCAAAATAAATTGGTTGGTAAAACCAAGCAATCAAACAGCCACCAACCAATGCGAAGCTCACATCCACCAGCTTTAAAGAATTTGCTAAAAAATTTCTTGTTTCCATTATTTCCTTGGACAAGAAGTTCTCCACCTTCCATGAGAATGACCCTCTTTTCCCAACATTCTCTAACTGTGAAGGGGCAAGCCCTGAGTCATTTTCCTGATCAGTAAATTCCTGCATCATAGATGTTTCTTTCAATATAAGAACCTCGGCTGAAAAGATAACGGTATCCTGGACAAGAAATCCGGAATCATGATCAAAGAGACTAGTGAGTGCCACGAACTCGCGCCAGCCCCAGTCCTTAGCAGCCTTTGGATAGCGATTCTGAGATTCCTTTGTAACAGACTTCTCTTCTATTCTTCGGTTCACGACAAACAAACGATGGCTTACAAAACAGCTCCAATCACTGGTAGCATTCCGTGAATCTGTAACCTCAAGAAAAACTGCAAGGTGGCATTGAGGTTGAGACCGTCCAGATAACCTATATACAATTGACTATTTATCGGATTAGAAACCTGAGGTGAGATGTCAGCTATACGGAATAAGCTTAAAACATTAATTCAGATACTTAAGACCAGTAGCCTCCAGAATCATTATGTCTCAGCATCCACACTTTATTCATACTCAATGCAATCTTAGAAATAGTTGCTAGCCGGAAATTGCAAAACATATTACCATGACTATAAAGCACCACAAATTACTCACACAAGCAATCCATTCACTTTTAAAAAATATTCACTTATAGTGCATAATAGTGGTGTTTCAGCCTAAGAATACAATCTTTTCAGCTTAATAGTGCAACTCAAGATAAATTTATAAACGATAAGCGTGTCTTCATTCCGAATTAGATTAAAACTCGTAAATTTTAGCTTCTGGGCATTGCTTGTTCTATTTCAGCTTCTAAAATTCCACAAAGAGATCACTGTTTTATCCAACCAGCCCCAAGTTTACCACATATTATCAGCTCAAGAAATAGCATGCCAGCATGTTAGAATAACAATGGCAACACCAAACAGAGACTACCATCACCTAATGCCTCTTCTATGTATTTATTTATATATTTTTATAAATAAATAAATACAAATGTACAATTGATTGATAAGGTAACATTCCGATCCATCTGTAGACACTACAGGTAGAGCTGACTTAATCAGAATACATATTACCGCACCTGTAAAAGAAAAACAATCGCCAAGGCAGGAACCTCAAGCACGTGTCATGTTACCCTAACCATACTGAAAAAACAAGCATCAATATACACAACTGACATTCTACTCCAATATAGTTATGCGGCATACCTCTGGGGTATACAATCAGCCGACAATCCCGATTCCCAATCTGAAAAAGACCAGTAATCTTCCTCTTTTTTAAAGTAAAATTCTCAATCCTCCATGTAAATTTTCCTACAAACCCATCTGATTTCCTCGTATTAGCACCATTTCTCCCACCAATCAAAGTGCCACTGTTAGAGAAACTACTCAACTACTTTATAACGTTGAATGAGGTACTAAAGACTTCTGTGTCTTCCACTAAGAAACCTGACTCGGGCCCCTAGAAATCTGTAATCTTCATATAATCAATCCAACCCAACCCTACTCACATCCTAAACAAACACCAGCAACTCCTAACCGAAACCAATAAGTTCTTCTCCGTATCTTTGCTTTCCAAACACATAGACAAATACTCTACCCCATTTACCACACTCTGATAAACACTGATTCGCAAGTTACATTCCCCAGCGGGAAAAACAGGGCTCATTATTTTCTGTGTCTTGATCATATCCTTGAACAGACTAAAATTATGCACTTTCCAGGTAAACTTTCCGCTCAAAACGTCCCCGACCACCGGCCCGATCATCCCACCCCGCCCGTATCGGAGAAATTAGTTGCCTGCAAATCATAATTATCTCGCGAGAATGAAAAAGACTCGTGAAGTATCAATATATCTGCGATGATGAGCATGTGGAATCGTTGGCCGAATGCAAGAATCCAATCTTGGGATCTAAGAGAGGATTGAGCGAAGCGAAATCGCACCACCCGTGAGGTTTCTTCTTCGAATAAAACAAGTGCCAGCTGTCACGGTGCACGGATGGCTTCTCCGACGGACGAATGGAAGACGACGGTGCAATAGGAGGCGCAGAGACGGGGGCGGAAGCTTCAGACGACGAGACAGCTACGTCATTTTCGCGGTGGTGATGGTGTTTCGTTGTTGTTCGATGGATTGATCCAATGAGATTGTAGGTGGTACACTATTTGGCTATGATAAAAATAAGAAACAATTTACGAATAAGTGCCTTTTTATTATTTATTTATTTTAAATATATCAAAAGAATTCTTCCAAAAAAATATATCAAAATCAATGTTATATTTTAGGGGAAGTTGTTGAAAAATCCCCAATCAAAACATTTTTTTGGGTTCACTCCCTACCCACAAAATTGTGGTACTATGTCATACAAATTGTGGTACACTTCATGTGGAAATGTGGTATACTTCATGTGGAAATTTGGTACTAAAAAAGTACCCAGGGACTGAACACTAAAAAAAACGACGGCTGGGGACTGATCCCTAATTTCCCGTATTTATATTTTATCTAATTATAAAAGTTTTAAGAATAATTAAATACCTCTTTTTTTAAAAAAGAAAAAGAAAAAAAAAGAGTATAACTATTTAAAAAATAGATTTTTTCCAAAGTAATTAATGTTTCTGAGAAAGAATATTAGCTTTACCCTAATTATATCTATGTAGTGTGTGCAAATATTTTAAAAATGAATACGGACTTTGTTTTTGCTATATTTTTTTCGGGAAATTGGCCTTCAGTCCCCATCCGTCGTTTTTTTTTGTGTTTAGTCCCTGGGTACTTTTTTAATACCACATTTTCACATGAAGTGTACCACATTTCCACACGAAGTGTAACACAATTTTGTGGGTAGGGAGTGAACCCAAAAAAATTTTTTTTTTTTTTTTTTTTTTGCATTTTCGAGTATTATTAAGATATACTAGACCAATATCACTTTTGCTCGACCACTTGCATAACATTTGTCACTTTTACGAGCCAAGGGTTGAGTCTGATAAATTAATTAATTATAATCGTACGAGTATAGAGTAGGTATAATGTGTATCTCACGTATCTCAATATACGAGACGAGTTAACATGTCTATTGTTGTAGTGGAAAATTAAATTTTTTTATATAAAAATCAACATTTTTTCATTGAAATGAAGATATTTAGGTAATATATAAATTTGATATAAAAATTAATATTTTTCACTGAATCAACACGTATTACACAATATCAATTCATGACATAAATAATATAAAAAAACATACTTGCACAGTAAAAAAATAATACTTTGAAAATAAAACGTAATCATTAGTATATATTAGATAATATTTTTTATAGCATAAATAACAAAAATGATTTTTTTGAAGTGAAAAATTATAATTTATATATATAAAAAATAATTTTTATAGATCGCGATAGATCAAGACCTATCTGACAAAGGTGACATACGATTTTTTGTCTGAATAACACTTCAAAGAAATGTAGGTTACAAATGCAACCATCTCGTTGAAATCATTTACCACAAAATTACCAAAAAAATATAAGTAACCGACAAAATTTTATGAATTAATATGATTCAAATCTTTTAAAGTATAAACAGTTAAAATGTCATGGTCGATGGCTCTGCTCAGCTCAGTAAAGACAAGATTGTTGCTTGAGCCTTTGCCAATATGCCACGAATGATGAATCTTCAAGGATCCTTACACAGCATATGGAGTATGATCACACCGATGATGAGCCCAAGCTGGCAGGATTAACCGAATACGAGGTTAAATGAATCAGGCGAGCGAATGATCAAGCCGAAAACATGCCTGGCTTAGCTGTGCACGTGATGCTCTTGTTGAGCTGGTCTTATCTGATTCTTTCTTGACAAAAGTTTGAGATTCATTCCTGGTGTTCCGGGATTCATTAGATATCTTTCTAGATCTAGCAATCCTCGTACTTCTGACCATGGCGATGGTCGATTTCGATTAAGTGATTAACTAAGTAAACTAGATTATCTGCAGTATAGGCCAAGTGCTGTGCCAATATATTGCAGCATCTGAGTTTTGAAACTACAATAAATGGTCTATCAAAATGCCACCTGCAGCTCCATAAACTTTGTCTCGTCGCTGTTGATAAATCTTCGATGTAAAATCTTAACTGGGCCAATAAAACAAGTGCGTGATGTCTATCTCAAAATTTATGATGCTCTACTGCTTTATTTGAGTTGCCAGCCGTCAAGGTTGAAATAATGGACCAGACAAAGCACAAAGACAAGAAAGCATGAAGCAAATTGCATGTGCTCTCTTATCTTCCTCTTTTGAGAAATCACACTACGTACAACTCAACAAACTGACCATTCTTGATTCCATACTTTGCATTCTAAATTCAGGGCATGTATCGATCACATGCAAGCATTCCGATATTTAACCTCGCACGAGTTACAGAATTACTGGCCTACAAGCGTAGCAGGCAAGATATTTCCGAACAGTACTACCCAAGAATCAAGATGTCCCACGAGCTAGCTTAATTAAAAAATATCCCAACCACTACACTTCTGTCCTTTTTCACTCCCTTCCACTAGATCATTCTTCAAACATCAGCCTCACATTTTCCTTTATAGCAAGACTATCCCTTCTCTACTTCCTATACCAACTTCTCCAACACTTGCTCTAGTTAATCTTTTCCGCTTCTGAAGCAGCCATGGCCACCTCAAAAATTTCAGCCACCGTTTCAATCCTCTCCCTTCTCCTGTTCGCCTTCTTCACCACCATCGTTGCCGAATGCCCGCCTAAGACCAAGCCAATTATTCCAAAACCGAAACCGAAACCCAAGCCAATCCCATTGCCGAAGGGCCCCCCTGCCAACCCCTTCTGCCCCCGAGACACGCCGAAACTCGGCGTGTGTGGGAACCTGCTCGGTGTGGTGAATATAATAATCGGTATCCCCCCTAAAAGCAAATGCTGCGCTTTGCTAGAAGGCTTGACCAACTTGGAGGTGGCAGCATGCCTTTGCACAGCCATAAAGGCAAATGTGCTCGGGATTAACTTGAACATCCCGGTTTCGTTGAGCGCCATCGTCACTCGTTGCGGCAAAAAGGTTCCTACTGGATTCAAGTGTGGATAGAAGAGCACCAAAAGAAACGCATTCCTACATCATATGGCTAAATATCAGTCCCGGCCTAGTCTTCTTCATCAACACAATCTATTATATATCAATTCTTCCATTGTTTTATCTATAATTTCTCGAGGTCTTTTGCACGTTTATGTAATCTTCTCCATCGGGTCTTTAGTTTTTCATGGTTTCTTCACAAGCTAGTCCGCTGGTGTGCGTCAATAAGTAGGCAAGACTGTTTGCATGTCCTGCGAGTGTTATTGTCAAATGTTCGAGTGTATGAACTATCCTATCCATTTATCATACGACATAATTGTATTTTGTGGTCATGTATTGATTCTTCAGATGTTTGAATATAATAATGTGCTACTTTAATTTAAAATCTGTATCATATTGAATGAGTTATCAAATATAGTATCAAGCTAGTTGTAATTAGTTGGGTGGGATTTGAAAGTTGGGCAAAGGTGGATCTATGATATTTGGGCCATCTAAACTAAGATTTTATTAATTTTCTTAGTCAGTTACTCGAATTTATATCAAATTAATCCAAAATTAACATATAATTTAAAAAAAAAAATTGAATCACCCTTGCCGACCTCTGATTATGGGTATTTGTTATCCATCCAGTGGTGTTTGGTGATGTAGAGCTATGCAAATAGACTTTGATATCCACGTCTATTTTTATAAGTTATAGGGCCCTTGAAGGTAACTATTTGATGAAAACCTAGTGCAAAAAAATTGGTCAGTAATATAACTCAACATCTGTCAAATGTAATAACCCTACACAAAATAATTGAATTCCATTTAAAAAAACCAAGACCAAATCAAATAATTAAAATACTGATGTACATCAATATTAGTACATCAAATTTTACATCACAAAAAAATCGGTATAAAAATTTATTTGTCAGAATTTCATGATATATCGAATATAAAATCTCAATATCACAATATAATTGATGTAAATATCGAAGTACGATATATTGGATGTACTTTAACAATAACTTAATTAGAATAACCGAATGTTGTTCATAAAATAAACACTACAACTTTGAACTACCCGAACCGGTTTTTTTGAACTAAATCGATTTGTTACCGAAATTTTACTCAGTTTAATGGGGATTTCGAGCGTTAAGATGAGATTTATGAATGTCCATTCACAATATTATTTGAATAGGTTCATTACTAAATCGATAAATCTAATGAAAAATGTTAAATGAAATTAGAGTCGCGATTTTGGATAGCGACTCTTATCTAAGCATCACGATTTGTATTTTATTTTCCGTGAAGCCAAAGCAGCGGTGTGACGCACCCAGCACTCATGAGCCACGTCGCACCTTCAGCTTCCTTATAATGCGCCGGGGAAAAACCGAAGACCGATGAACTTTGTTCGGATCCTTAGATTCAAAACCCTAATTCCACTGTTTCTCTTGATAAATCGTTGATTAAACACGCATCCACCTTTAACTTCGACCTTTATTGCTTTGCATTAAGTGAGAAAAGTGATTAATCTGTAATTGTACGAACTGATTGGCTGTGATTGAAGAAAATTAGAGTGATCGATATGCAGAGGCAGAGTCCACCGAAGCACCGACACGATGGAACTTCGCCTTTGCCTTTGGGTATGGATTGGAGTCCTCCCCCTCGTCTTTGGGTATGTTTTATTTTCTTCGCCTAAAATTGGTTATCTTTTGATCAAAATCATTACCGATCGATAGTTGCAGCTCGAGGGATGTTTTTTTTACAGGCCTGAATATTGATGTTATAATTGATTTTGGATTTCTTCTAATCAGGCATGTGTTTGGTAGTTACAGGTTGTGATCACAATCACGTTAGATTTTGATTATCTTGTGAACGTGCTAACTGTGCCTGATTTACTGAACGAGCTTTTCTTCTTAGCCGAACCTTTGATTTGTGGCTACGACCGAATTCAACTATGCATGTGGCAAATGTCAAATTTTAGTGACGAAGTTTTTGTTACAGTTTAATATGATCGTCTTCATTTTGTTGTACTCTATTCTGCTCATGCGATCTTTTGATCTGATGATTACTAGTGAGGTCTTAATACAAGAAGAAATTTTTTTTTTTTTATGTACTCAAGACTTGTTTTTGAGGTAGTGGGATTTCTTTTTCTTACCTAAAAGTACTCCCAAATGTCTGGGTCAGAATTTAGTTTTATTTGTTCTTACTGAAGATGATGTCCATTGCTGATTTTCTTGTTCTCGGCTTCTTGCTACTTATTATTGATTGAGTCAAACTCTGAAGTTGGATAGCCATGTAGCTGTGGTTATTTTGAATTGGATAATTTCAATGTTACTCAGTGCTTGGATAGATAAGTTGCCATTTTTCTGTGTTGATACAGTTTATGTACTTTGCAGGCTGGAAGAGAAACTATTTGGCCTCATGATCCTCGTACAGGGTGGAGTTACTGTGTTGTAATACCATCATGGGTTGTACTGGCGAAGTCAAGAGATTCAGACCCCACAGTGGTATTCTATTTGTTTACACTTGAAATGTTAAATGCTCATTCCCCAGCATGCTTGGTTATTTAATACAATTGAAACTCCTTATGAGTTCGTAAAATAGGAAATTACTTCAATCGCATGGAAGAAGCTAATTTCAGGTACTGAGTTAGTCAATTCAGTTCCCTTCTTCCTACTTGGTCGCTCAAGCAGAGGTAGTTGTCATGAATGCTAACTTAGTAAAAAATTTTACCGAGCAGCCATTTTGAAACAAAGTGGTGTTTCTAAAACTAAGTGACATGTATCAAAGGAACTGTGTAAGCAATCAAAGTTTCTGAAAGTTAAAATGCATATATTTTTAATGGCCTATCAATTTTTGCTTTGTCTGTTTTCTTCTGTGTGATTGATGAACATCTTTTTATTCTTTGATAGTTATTGGTTAACAACTTTTTCTCTATTTTTAGTGTTTTTTTCCCAATTAACCGTAATTTCACTTTATTTTGGTGGCGGCGTCTTAACTTTTTTTTTATGGGCAGTTTTACAGGGTACAGGTTGGTATACAATCACCAGAAGGGAGTACGACTACAAGAACTGTGTTGAGAAGATTCAATAATTTCTTGAAGTTGCATGCTGCTGTAAGTTTTGAATTCTAGTTGTCATTTGAGCACCACCATGATTGAATTTCTCAATTTATTGGAAAATATACAGTAATACCTTTTGACCCTTTCTTGAGAATGTGAATTTTTCGACCCATGGAAAATCTTGTAAGGGATGCTAATACTGTTGTCAACTGAATCTTCCAGCTTAAAAGAGCCTTTCCTCGGAAAAATATTCCACCAGCTCCCCCAAAGGGACTCTTGACGATGAGAACTAGAGCAATGCTGGAAGGGGTAATCATTTTTTTAGAATTTTAGTTAATTGGAATCATACTGCAGATTAAAGCCTTGAATTTGGTTTGAAGTTTGTGTTTCTAACATACGCTTATCCCTCAAAAATCACAAGGGAAAATCTCTATGTATTTCTCCATAGTGTGTTAGTCTCGATTTGTTTACACTTACTTACTTGATTGTGGCCATTGACAATGCTTTTGAAATGCAATTTGATCTTAACAATATGTTAATCTGATACCCTTTCAATTCCATTTAATATTTGGATTTTCTGGATTTTCTTGAAAAATTCTCGATAATGTGGCCCTATACTGCTTTGAAGTTGAGGTTATACTTGAAAAAAGTCTATAATCACATTTAATTGCATTGGAACTTAAGTTCTCGCGGACATATTTACTTATCTAGCATCTGTTATGTTTTTGAGATTATAAAAGATTTATAATCAATGTTGCAGAGAAGGATTTCTTTAGAAGAATGGATGTCAAAGTTGTTATCGGACCTTGACTTATCAAGGAGCATTGCAGTTGCATCCTTCCTTGAACTGGAAGCTGCTGCTCGGTCATGTGTGTGCCAACATTGGGCGTTATTTATTTTATATTCACTCCACACCTTTTTAAATTGGTCTTGCTTAGTTGATTTGCGTTTACATGAGGGTTTTTATCATCTAATCTAATCTGCTTTCCGTAATCTCACAGTTCATGAAAGTTAAAATTTTCATGGCTACGGTTTTTTTCAGCATTCCAAGATGAAGGCCAGGGGAGCCCCAATTCACGCAATTCTATAAATACCATCTTCTCTTCATTTCAAACTCATCCAAATTCAAGCACTTCTGCTTTAGCTGGCAGTTCATCACTGACATCAGAATATGGTAGTGACACAGCTTATGAGACATCTGAAATTGGTACGCCAAGCCTAGGAAGGGATAACAACTCTGAAGCTGGGACAGAAGACCTGTTGTTAGATGAGGACTTAACAAGTCCAATAGATAAGTTTGTCAAGTATGGCATGTCAAATATTGACGAGGGTTTGTCTTTGGGGCAGGCTATTCTAGAGCATCTTGAAGGCTTTCCTAAGCACAAACTGCATGCTAGGGAGATTCATAATCAGGCACTTAACAACTCGAGTAATGGAAGTTCTTCAAAAGCCCCTCAGCATACAGAGGATACAATGAAACTTCTATCAGATGAATATAATGGCACAGTAGCTCACCATGTGAGGAAGATCTCAAATGAGAGCTTTGAAAGTGATATGTTTTCTCAAAGAAACAGTGAATTGTCAAATTTAGCATCTTCTGAGACAAATGGGTATGGAAATGTTGATTTCAGAAGTGGTCCCCAGATCTTGAAAACAGCCGAAACCTCTGGAGCTTCAGATTTTCAACTCCCAGATGATTTACAGCTGATTATTCCGTTGGATCAGCGCCAGAAGTTGAATAGAGTGCTTACAACAATGCAGAGGAGGCTGGTGACAACCAAAACCGATATGGAGGATCTTATATCAAGGTTGAATCAAGAAATTTCTGTTAAGGATTATCTTGCAACAAAGGTATTGAAATACAATTTTTGTCTGGCAGCTACTTCCTTTTACTGTTGTGTCAAGTTCTGGCACCAACTCCCACCCAAATCAGCTCACGGGCAATTAAATTTCAGTTGAAATATTTATACGGTAGATGCTGTACAATTACATACTACACCTCAGTCTTGAAGCTTTGATGGATCTTTGAATTAAAGTGCACCAGCTAGAGTGATTTTATTTTCTGAAATGTGGTATCATTTCCCTTACCAACTCTTTAGGGCTCAATCATCTGTTAATTTGTTTCAGCCTGAAAGCAGGGTCGTGATCCCAAGTATATGAACTGGTGCTAAGAGTTTGACTGCCATTTTTTCACACTTTCCATTATTGCCACGGACTTCAATACTTCCACTTGCGTTTTGTGTGTGTATAATTTTTCAGTTTACGGTGTCTCTCAGGTGAAAGATTTGGAAGCAGAGCTTGAAGCTACTAAACAAAAAGGCAAAGAGAACCTTGAACAAGCTTTACTAATTGAAAGGGAAAGAGTCACTCAAATGCAGTGGGATATGGAAGAACTTAGGCGGACTTCAATAGAAATGGAACTGAAGTTGAAATCTGTAGGGATCTGTATCTTGTTTACTGGTGTCTTCTATTATAGTTCTACTTGTGTCGGAACAATACCGGATTGATGCTATTTTTTTCCAGTCCGGAAGACTAGATACAGAGTCTATCAAAGCTCCTAGCAATCAGCAAAAACATTTACTGCAGCAGGAGCTGGACTCAGCTAAGCTGCAGTATGAGGACTTACTCAAGCGCAATCAACAACTGGAAGTGAAATCTAAGTCTGATATCAAAGTTCTTGTAAAAGAAGTTAAATCCCTGAGAAGTTCTCAGGCAGGACTAAAGCAACAACTTGATCAATTACTAACAGAAAAACTCAAGGCAGAGGTATAATTTAGATGCTTTGATATTAAAGCATGCAATATAAATGCACTATGTTTAGATGTCTCCTTGTTCCTCACACATTGCCTTGATGTTCCACCGTCCTATGGATTCTGTTGTGTAGTTGATAGTTGCATTAACCTTGAAAAGAATTGTCGGAGCAATATAATAATGGTTCTTGCTTTTTGCTCGAGCAATGAAATAATGAATATTGGAAGGTGAGAGAAAATTATGAGCAATGAGCCTATCAGCTTATGAGGTGTATGCCTATATATGTACACACACAGTTCAATTGATTTCCTAATAATTTGTGAGTGGAAAAAGATGCTGCACTCCAAAGTAGGTCAATTTGTTTGGAAGATGGTCATAGATATCAATAAATAATTTTATTTTCCTGCTTATGAGTTGAGCATGTCCCTACATTAGCATATTTTCGGTAGTTTAGCACACTTTATTTGGATGAGAACTTGATAACTTCTGATGCGAGTCCAGGAGCTTCTCCGTGAAGAAAGAGAGAGCTATGAACAAGTAAGAATCTATTGGCGGAAGCTGCTATACAAGTGTCAGATACTTTACAGCCAACTTCAGGAGTGCAAGATTCATTATTTGACTGATGAAAAAGGAGATGATGTTCACATAGATATTTCGTCAATGGTGAACCCGTCAGATATTATAGTCACTTCTGATAATCAAATCGGCCTTCTCATCACAGAGGTATTCTTGGAGCCTTGGTCTCTTTGGTTTTTATGCTTCCTGATATCTTAATATTATTTATCCCAAAGTTCTTACAAATTAAATCTTTTCTATTAGCTTCATGTGCTGTCTCAAATATGTGGAGCATTTAATTTAAATAGGAAGGATGAACAAGGACATATAATTTAAATAGACTTTCTTTAGGTTTTCTATTTTTGGATTTGTACGGGGGTATTTTTGTTTTGTTTTGTTTTTGTTTTCATCTTTTTTCCCCCGGGTAGTAGGTATATAGTATTTACAATGTGTTTCTATTGTCACATAATATTGGGCGATGTATTTTGTACTTCTTTACTGTGTGCGCTTTGGCTGGCCGATGGATTTTGCTTATACTATCTAATGAAAGGTAGTGGTTTTAGTATATATTGCCCTTGGACACTGCATCTTATCCGTAGATTGTTGCACATGTGATCGATGTTGCTCTTTGATTGAACTACTCCCTGTCTTTTTCCTTGCCAATGCCAATTTCTAAATCTTGTTTTCGTAATATTGACTAGGTTCAACAATTAGCTGAAGACAGTGATTATCCAGCTTCTGCCTCTGATGCAAGCATGGATTTAGACAATGACCTGATTTCAGTAGATGAGGAGCTTAAAAAGATGCTCGTGAATATCTTAGTTGATAATGGTGTATTGAGAAAGGAGGTCAATTCTCTTATTCTTCATGCTCTTAGAATGAACAAATTGCTTGAGAATCCGTCAGATAAAATTGTACATAGCGAAACTTGACATGTTAGTAGTAAGCATAGCTGTTATCGTAAGAGGAATGTTGTACATTTACTACGCCCGAAACCCAACACTTGCTAACACACGTCATCTTTATTGTAGAGAATACTTTACCGCATCGGACTTTTTGTTGTAATTTTTGGGCATCCCATGTATGCTAGTACTATTTGTCAAAGATGTTTTGCATTTGTGTGTTGTTTAGAAAGATTAGTGATGTCCATTTTTAGATGGTGTTTTCGATACTTACATCTTTCATGCAAATTCGATTGATCCAAAATAATTACGATCAAATTCGAATAATATAGGCCATATAATCGGCTGGAAGAAATCTGTCGCTGCAAAGAAATGCATGAAAAAATAAATTGTTAAAACAGTTTGCGGGGAAAAAACCTTCATGTTGCCTAACATTAGGAAAAAAAATTGTCGCCCAGAGTCCCTCATTCCTCACTTTTTCCAGACGCTGTTCCATCAATTATCTAATTCACGCGGCTCCACTAGTATGTAAAGGGGCCTTCCACTCAACCGGCTTTGTCCCTGTAAATCACGAACAAACTCAAGATCAAAGGGATTCGATGGAATTTTGCAGGCAACTGATGTATGCAGTTATGAACTAATTTACCTTGACCTCAGGCAATCCGATGACACAGGCGCACTCAACCACCTCTGCCCCCATGCATTCTACGAAGTAATCAACATTTACTTTTCGAACCGACAGACACATACATTATCTGAATAAATTTGGCTTCAAAAACAATACCTATAAGTTTAATAGCAGCTGATAGGGTTCCGCCGGTGGCTACCAAATCATCGATTATCACGGCCTTCTCTCCCTTCTCCACAGCACCAACATGCATCTCTAGGCAATCTTTGCCATACTCCAGCTCATAAGCTTCGCAGATTACTTTCCCTATACATTCAAGCGACCTGACTTGATCACAAGACATGGAGCAAAATAACGTTTGGCTTATATCCAGCCATATTTTGGTTTTTTAAGGGTTTTTATATGTAACATTGGGCTAACTTCCAGTTTCCAGTCCTAGGATATTACCTTCGACATCGGCAAAGCCAATAATGCATCTTTTGTGGCAAAAACTAAAAAAAATTTAACAAAATTTACGAGGGACCTTGTCCTTGCTCATGCTTGAATAATTCAATTGTTTTTCTGTGCAGGTAATATCACAGATTTGATAAAAACAAGCGCTAAATGTATTTCTCAACCGCAGTAAAACTTGCAATTTCTGTCTGTTCAGTCAATGTTTCGAACTAAATCAACTTACCGATTACACAAAGTACTTGCATTAGTTCCTTATGGATGAATATGAAAACTAACAGGTAAGAGCTATATATTAATTATACCTGGCAACTTTCCTGGTTTACGCAACGGAACAAATTTTGCACCAATGGCTAAAGCAACTGATGGACCAAACATGAACCCTCTAGCTTCAATCCCTTGAGAAGATTTAACATCACAAAATCACTCGAAAGATTCAGACAAACATACAACATTACGTAATTGTTACCAGCTGATGTTAAATAATTGTAATACTTCTTTTTGCAGCATTTGTCCGATTCCAGGGGGAAATACATTAATCACGTAACCAAGAAAATAACACGAGGAAAAAAAAAACAAAAGAGTACTTAGGCCTGGTCATTTTGGAAATGTTATACACTCTTAATTATTTACTTCCAAACTTTTCAAATCTATATCATTATTATCTTTTCAAAGCGCTGCCATGATATTCACTTTAATCCAAATTATATAATTTTAGAACTTGAAAACCACTTTTCAATATGATTTTTCACTCTTTTTCCCCCTAAACATTTATCCCAAAACTCACAACCCCTTATGTTACTCACCAACAGTACACAAGGAAAAGATACACACAGACACACACGAAGAGAGAAAGGGAGAGAAGAGGCAAACCTGCAACAACAGAGATGCCCATGTCTTTGTATCTATCTACAAAAATGTCCACTGTGTCTTTAAACACTTTGTGATTCAGAAGCAAAGTGGTTATATCTTGAAACATTATTCCTAAAAAAATCCCAAAACAAAAGGGAAAATGAAAAACAAAACACACACAATGCATGCAGTACAAACACCTGTATAACTAGTGCATCATTAATCAAGAAAACCAAGAATTGAATTCAACCTGGTTTTGGGAAATGGGGTATCACTCTAATTGCTTCGGATATAGCCTGAAGCCTCGGATCCCCTTTCAATCCATTTTCTGCTGCAAACATCTTTTGCTTATGCCTCTGTGTGTGTTTGTGTGTGTGTGTGTGTGTGTGATTGATGTGAGCTAACACCAACTAACAAAAACTCTAAGCACTGTGGTCTTATAGCTACGAATTCAAGAGGGGACTGTACTTTCTCTTTGTTCAATGGCTTTTTTTAAAAAATTTGCAATTTCCAACAACAACGTAGGATTTTATTTTGGATTGCAGAGAGATGATAAAGATGCAATCTTTATAATCTGTAATTGCATGTGTCTATGTGGGTACAGTACACCGCTTTCAAAAATATTTCCCTGTTGCCCAAATTAAAAACACCACTAATGAGTTGATAGAGAAATAGTGTAGACACCCTCCCTTTCCACGATACTTCTCCGCGTCTGAAGCCCACTTTCCACTGTCTCATTTCCCTCGAACATCAAAATAATTACTAAAATTTTCGGAATCGAAAATTTTATTTAGAAACTGATAAACACTTAAAAACACTATTTTAGCTACGAAAAACTCAGAAAACATATAACTTAGATATGAAATTTAATTATATTATGTTTATAAAAATCATATGAAGACTTCTTGCAAACGTGCGACGTACATAAAGCATTGGGTACAAATTCTAAAGATCTCATCATTTTCGATTGCACTTTTATGGATATAGTTAACCAAAACTTATCCTGTATTTAAAATTTCAACTAAGAATAATGACACGCACAATTGGGTTTTAATAATTACACTTTTGGTCCAATTAATTAATTGAGAATTGTGATTTAGAGTGAAGCTTTAACGAGGAACGAGGCTGAGGATAATTGGCTACTTTTAATGAAAATTGACGGCTATAGATGTAACGTAGGAAGAGCAGCTTTTTAGATTGGGGTGTAATTTATTTTTTTGCCTCACTTTTTACTCTTTTGATGTGATTTTCTTAACCTGTAAATCATATAAATAATTCATATCTAAGATAGGACCACCACATTTTTTTTTTGACAAAAAGATTCTTAGAAACGATTCACCGATCGTATTTTGTGAGACGGATCTCTTATTTGGGTTATCCATGAAAAAGTATTACCTTTTATGCTAAGACTATTACTTTTTATTGTGAATATCGATAGGATTAACCCGTCTCACAGATAGAGATTCGTGAGACTGTCTCACAAGAGACCTACTCTTCTTCTTTTCGCTTTTCTTTTTTTTTTTATTTATTATCATTTCAGTGTTAATTTATTATATATTTTATTTTTTGATTTAACGATGATGATTACTTATATGATATTGACAAAGCGCTAGCGTTTGTAGTATAAGAAAAATCGTTGAAATTTGAAACATATAAAACTAAAACTGAAATTCGATAATATAGATACCAAAAACAAAAAAAAAAAAGATAAAGGGACGTAACCAAATTTAAAATTTTAATGTTATAAGTTATTTTGCAACTTGATATATTTATTTCTATGTTATGTATTATGAGATAATTCATTATAGCTTATTTTTTTTAAAAAAAAAATTTAAGTAGTTCAGTTTCAATACACAATCATTTAACAATAACGTGAAACTCTATATTTTTTAAAAATTGTATGAATCTCTTTCGTGGAGTCCGATGTGTCGCCTCTTCGTGCATCATGTTTATTTTTTAAATATAATCTTAAAATAATTTTTTTTAAATTTATAAATATGCATATATATTTTTTTAGAATATAGAAATATATGTATAATAATATACTGATTAATTTAAATTTGGTGGATGCGTATGGTGTACTTACTAGCAGTATTACAATAAAATTACCCGTTTCCGAAATTTAAGACAACGTAAATCTTGTGTAACTACTTTTCTGTCCTTATTCGTTTTTTTTTATCATTATTTTTAGTCGTATATTACGAAGAGTAATAATATTGGACCATTTTTTGTTTATTGTTGAATATTGTTAAAATAAAGAACAAATGATTAATAAATCATCATTTTAATAGTAAAAATGTATGTTTAGTTTTTCTGAAGCTGATTTTTTTCTGCAGTCTTAAATTAAACCAAAAAGTGTTTCTACACTTCGTGAGCTTTCATATATTTTTTCAGATGAAATTTAATATAAGACATTGAAAATATGAAACAAATAAAAGACATTTTAGAAATAAATGTTTTAGATATGAGATTAATATATGATTTTTGAGTACGTAAATATGTATAATAAGTTTTGATATTAATGATGCGTTTTTTCATATGAAATTCGGTACAAAACTTTGAAAATCTGGTATTATATTTTAGTACAAAATGCTTTAGATATGACACTATAATATGATTTTTTTAATATCCAAACATGTATAACAACTTTTGATATTAATAACATGCATTTTTTATATGAAAATTGTCACAAAACATTAAATATGTGGTACTGATATATGATGTTTTATTATAAACTATTTTAGGTCTGGTAGAAATATATAATATTTGAACACACAAA
Organism: Primulina huaijiensis; assembly: GCF_012295235.1. Lineage (NCBI taxonomy): Eukaryota > Viridiplantae > Streptophyta > Magnoliopsida > Lamiales > Gesneriaceae > Primulina > Primulina huaijiensis. The sequence continues at coordinate 17,305,430 of NC_133311.1, read as the reverse complement.
CAAGTGTAGTAATTATTCATATTAATATAGTTGTTCCAAATTTATACTCAAAATTTAAACTTTTGTACCAGATCTAAAACAATTTGTTCTGTAATATCATATATATGTTACATATTTTCAATATTTTGTACTGATTTTTATCCGAAAAAATAAAATAATTGTGGACATATAGGTACCGTTTGGTTCGTGGTATGAGACAATTAATATAGATATAAATAATATTTTTGATAATAAAATATATAAAAATGATAGTTAATATAATGTTTGATTTAATTGATTAAATTTGAGATAACGTGATATTACCATTTGTCCTTTAGAAAATATTAATAAATTATTTATAATATTATTTATTAAGGGTAATATTGTAATTTCAATTCAATGATTTGATTGATGTGAGATAAATGATTGATGATTTGATTCATTGATGAGATAAAGATTGGTAGATGGATAAATAATATGGTGCATGAAACATGATATTAGATTGGATAAATAATAACGTGAACCAAACGGTACCATAGAGTACAAAACAAATTTTTTTTTATGAATCAGAGACCGCAAATAAAGTTTCGGTCTGACAGAAACTAGACACACATTTAACCATGATATTGAAAATTTAAAAGCAAGTGAACAACTGAAAATTTTATTATTTTCCCATCCATATCTATCTGTTTATAATTGACGTATTATTTTGGAGTGTACACTAACATGTCATTGCCTAATGACATCCACCAGAACATGTGAATAATCACAACAAGATTATATCCTTTAATCTCGTTTTAAGAGTTGGTCCTTCGGTATTATTATTATTATTATTTTTTATGATAATGAAACTCGCGACCATTATCATTTGATACACATTAAATATGAGCTAACTCGATAATATACAAATCACGTTAACTTTTATCCTTATATATTTATTTCACTTGTAACGTGTAATGACGTCATTTAAGTTAATAAATATCAGCAACTGAGACACAAACGTTGCGTGTAACATAATATTAGATATTTGTAATATTGTTTAATAAATTTATAGAATGAATATTAGACATTTTTAATTTGATATGAATATCATAGTTAATGTGTTCATACACATTGTTGTGTATGATAAAAAATATATTTTTTAATTGAACTTAATTTCAATAAAAAAAAATATAATAATATTATGATAGAAAATTAAAAAATAATATTTTTTTATATAAATTCTCTTCTTCCCTTTGCAGTTTACAGAGGTAGCGATTTTTTAGGGAACTTAGTATATATAAGAAAAATTATTATAATAACACCAGTGGCTACCGTCCACAAAAGAATTAGGGAAAAAAATATTGATTAAAGGTGGGCCATTCTTTTATTCGATAAATATTGTATTTTTTTATTTGGTGGAACCCACAGGAGATACACAACACATCACCCAACCCCCACGCCACGCCTCGACGTCGCCCACACGCTCGAGATTTTGGACTGTGAGTGTTGTCACGCGCAGTAACAATGCGAGAGGTGGTAGAATCCTCTGTTCAAGTGCACGCGCGAAGAAACGTCGATGATAACACAATGATTTGAAAGATTTAGTGAATCTGACGGTGGTACCATGTATCCTTTTAAAGGTATGGATCGGCTTCCTCCTTCCAGCTCGTCTGATCTCAGCCGTTGAAATTGTTCCCTTCCCACCCAATCTTTTTGTCCTCTCCTCAAATCCTGAACTGTACTTTCTTTTCTTTTCTTTTCTTTTCTTTTCTTTTTTTTTTTAAATTTACATCCTCTCCATAAGATAATTACTTATCAATGTTAATATATGAAATTAAAAAATAGACATTAATTGATTATATCTTTTATGGAATGATATTCAGTCGATAAGTCTGGTTGTCGAACTCGTTAGCAGAGCTTATTAGCTATTTACTATCTTTCTTATCTCATGTATTTTGCTTTCTTGATTTGATTGAACTTTTTTTTAAATCTAAATTAAAATTCGTGGAAAAACTAAGAGCATTCTAGTATTTGTATTAGATAGTTTCTTTTTTAACCGTCATCTTCCCATCGGAAAAGAACCCGAAATTTATCTCTTCCATAAATTGAAAGCATAGTTTAGGGAAGGATTTTCTTCAATTTACATGGTAGGCACAAGTTTACCATGGGATCGAAGCACACAGAGATATAGTAGATGAATGTTGGTGATATTTACAACACGAAAATCTTAGTTAGTTGGTTGTGACATAATTAATGCGAAGGGTAATTTTATCATGCCTTGCGTGGTAAATCGGGAAGCTCCTAGATAGCTTGGACCACGCATTTCGATTCGAGTCCACCGCATTTGATCCCAAGGCATGTTACACGATAAACCTAATTTTTCGGGTTAATTTAGTGAGAAAATAGTATTTTTAGTTTTATATATTTATGGATTTCCGATTTTGATCATATATGCTGTCGAATTTCAGATTTAATAATATATCTTTCAATTTTTTACCGTTTTAGTTTTTTTAAAAAATTATTGATCTTTTGTCTTTCAATCAACTCATATCATATCACACATATATGGATTTCAACCTTCTCACATTACACATATTGAACATAGCAAAAACTTGTGTGAGACGGTCTCACGGGTCGTATTTTGTGAGACGGATTTCTTATTTGGATTATCAATGAAAAAGTATTACTTTTTATGCTAAGAGTATTACTTTTTATTGTGAATATCGGTAGGGTTGACCCGTCTCACAGATAAAGATTCGTGAGGCCGTCTCACGAGAGACTTACTCGCTGAACAGAGCCACTACAAAGGTTAAGGTGGGCTCCAATCTAGGCTAATTTTTTATTTATTTATTATTAGTAGTAAAATTTATAATCCTAGCCCATGTTAAAATTTTTAATTGGCCCAAGATTTTATCCAACTCACTTTCTGAAATACCTTTGAGTAGAATTGGTCCAACACATTTTATGAATTATTTTTTGTGGGATTTACATTATTTGATTTATAAAATTGTTTTCCAAAGAAAGCATAGGAAGTACATTTTCTTCTTCATGTCATTTTTCCCATTTAGGTTTCTTTTAATTCGCTCCAAACTTTCAATTTTTATTTGGATTTTTATGTTTCTTTAAACTGGATTATGTTGTTTTTGAACTTGTTGATTTCATCGACATGTGAAATTGTGAGTTTATTGGAAATAATTGTAAATTGGACTTTCTCTTATTCTTCTTTTTATGAAATGATTTCATTTAGTTTCTATGTTTTTCTATATCATTTATTTGCTCACTAGTTTAGAATAGAGATGCCAAAATGATATAAAATAGATGAATTGAGTTGAAAATTTCCCATCCACCAAAACGACGGGTTGTTGGTGGGCCCACCAAAGTACACCCATCCCGACATCTAAAGTAGTTTGATGGACCGGATCATTAATTTTTTGATCCGTAAAAAATAGACAGATCGATCCATCCCGCTAACTTGTTTTGGCATGTTAAATTTGGAAACAAAAAAAAAAAAACAAAGGCTCTATTTGTAGGTGTCGAGAGTTGAACTGGGCCTGATTAAGGGCCTCTGTAACACAATACGGGGCCTATATTTGATCCGTTTTTGGTTGCAGCGTTCAATTAAATAACAGTGCCGTTTTAGTCCAGTGGCCCAACTTCCATAAGATGGCGTTGTATTTTATTTGTTGATCTCAAGTTTTTTACTTCAAAAAATAACCCAATGCATCATTGCACATTAATCACGTATACTTACTTATATGAGTATTTATGAGATGACATTGATTTATTGGGTTGATTTCATTCTACATGTAGGGGCACTATCCCATGATAGAATCAAGGGTTCAAATTTAGCCACATATTCATGAGGTCCACTAATTTTTTTAAAGTCACATATGTGTGTGAATCTTGTCCATCCAAACTATGTGGGGACAGTGTCCCCAGAACCATACCTCCTGTGAGGCGAGGAGGCCATCGTCTCAGGACCCGACCCTCACAGGGGCCCAAAAAAAAATCATTAGTTGAGACTTGCACCTAAATAATATGTGCATTGGAAATTTTAAAAAAAAATTGGACAATGACCCATTGAAAACATGATTAAATATGATGATTGTGTTCATTGGGGATTTAATCAAATTATGTAGAGCCCAAACAATATAGCTACACGGCTCATTAATTAAATTTTTAAAAATTTTGTATGCATAAAACGGTAATGTTTGTCCAATATATTTATTATTTTATCTTGTGTCAACTCATGTGTTAAACTTTTATACTTTACTTTTCGATTATTTGGCCTCTTTTCTTGAATTTATGTAGTTGGACCCATTTCCAAAAACAAAAACAAAAAATTGTGATACTTACCTAGTTACCTATTTTACATATCTTTATTTTATATTTTCTTGAATAAAATATTATATTTATTATTTAAAACAAATCATATATTTTTACAATATTGGTTCATTATATTTATCATTTTGTTATTTTAATAGTTTATATTGATAAATTTCAATTTTAGCAACATATATTACAATTTTTGCCAATTTCAATCTTTTTCCAATATAATTGTTCATATGACACTGCATTACGTTAGAGTCATGTTGATGTTGTGGCGCACGAAGAAAAAAATCACAAAAAAATAAATATATAACTCGTAAATTATATTTTTCTTATATCTATTGTTTAATTATTTTTAATTTGCAAGCTTTACGGTTATTTATCACAACAAGATTTTTTTTAACATATTGCCTCAAGCCCTGTGAACCACAGGTACGGCTCTAAGTGCCCCCACATGCAGCATCGAAGCTACTGACTTATTGAATATACAATTTTTTTTATGTTTCTTCACATCTAATAGGTGAGTGTCACATTATCGGTGTTCACATAAATTTTTACGGTGAATGTGCAACATATCAAATATATATCGAAATAATTTATTCATAGTTTTGTAATTATTCATGTAAATTCTTTCCTCTTCTAAGGACTCAAAATTAATAATATCCTATTTGTTTTTAAATTCTCAATTTCTTACAACATCTATCGATATCATGCACTATATTTTAGATGTATTAATTAATGTCTTGCCTTATTAATAAATCTAATCATAAATGAATACCAAACTAAGTATCAATATTAACTATCTTAAGTTTTATCTATGACAATCGATAAATTATCAAGATGTAGTAGCATAAGTTAGTACTTATGTCTGTATTTTTTATGATGTGTCGATTGTATAGATTTTGCGGAGGTCTAGGTTTAGTCCATTCCGTCATGTTTTATTTGTGCTGTTCTTTTTGTTGTATATATACAGGTAGGGATCTGCCTAACCCCCGCTACCGACGACGTTTTTCGTTAAAAAAAAAGTTAGATTTTAAATTCGGGACAACAATTTTAACAAGTCTTTCCCCAACTAAAGATCAGTAGAATCCATATAATATAAGAATAACATCTTAATATAAAATTCAATGGTCCAAAATTGATTTAAATACTATAAAAATATATGAATATAAATTAAAAATAAACTACTATTCTGTGATGATACCGAATGTGGGAGTTTTTTAAGTGGTGGTGATAAGGGAGACGACGTGTCATATGATTCAGTCGGAAACAAAATGGCCGGTAAGAATTAGTTAACGTGGCAGGAATCATTAATCAAGAAAATAATAAAATTAATGTGTATGTTTACGAGAATTCTCGCTACATTTTTTGTTTTCGCGTTTGAATTGCAGACCCATTTTCACTGCTAAGCTTTCTTAAATGTTCAAATAGTGTCGTTTCTTGATTTGTGGGGTACGATGATGATGTGATAATTGTGGTTGGATTATTCTGTTGAAGATCACATACGACGGAGGAGCCCAACCATGGCGCTATCTGCTTCCTTTTCGATCGGTTCTTCTCCTCCGCTTCCCAAGGTCTTTTCATCCCTCTTTCGATTGAAATAGATGGGTGAAGATCAGGATCTGCTGTTACTATTTGTTTGTTTTTTTCTTCTTCTTGTTGTTTTGTTATCGGTCATCATTTGTGTGCGTGCGCGTGTTATATTTTTCTAGTTAACAATGTTGTCGGAAGCGGTGATGATGTTGAAATTTGATGAGTTGAAGTTTGTCTCTTTCCATATTGGATAAAGTTCAAGTTTGAATTTTTTCTCTCGAGTTGAAGATAGATGTAAAATGGTGGGCTTAGATTTTCTTGTTTTCTGTGTAGTGTTATTCGGGTCTTAGCAATTGGAAGCAGAGAAGAGTAGAGTTTCAGAGGCCAAATATAAGAAAAGGTAAATTTTCGTGGATTGTCAAATCAGTGGTAAATAGAGAGAGGGCCGACGGCATTAGTGACAATGGGGCGACCGAACCGGCAAGGGTTCTTCTAGAGAGGTTGTTTGCTGAAACGCAAAAATTGGAGGAACGGATAGGGAGAGATCCTGATTCACCCCAAGTTTCTCAGCTGGGATTGAATCTGGGCAAGCTGGAATCGGATCTTCTGGCTGTTTTGTTTGCATTGAAGAAGAAAGAGGAAGATCTACAAGATGCAGAAAGAAAGATTTCGTGGGAACGCAATGAAATGTATAGGGCCAAGAAGGGATTGGAGCATAGAGAGACGGAGATGGAAATGGCCAGGCTGAGGCAGGAAAAGCTAGAGGAGGAGCTAAGACAAGTTCACATGGACTTGGTTTCTCAAGCTGCAGAAATTAGTGAACTTAAACTGCGACTCAAGGAGAGGGATCAGGAGATTTCGGCTACCCGGTTGGCACTATCCGTAAAAACAGAGGAAATTGGAAAGATTGAAAATGAATGGATGAAGAAGAGTGAAGAAGCTGCCAATGCTGAATCAGAACTCAGATCCAGGGCCAGACTCCTGGATGAAGCAAATAAGATTGTAGAAAAGCAAGAAATTGAGCTCGGGCATATCCGGAGAGCAGTTAAACAAAAAGAAGAAGAGTTAGAAGGTTATAAAATAATGCGGGCAAGTGAAGCTGAAAAGTTGAAAGTTGCTGAAGCTAAACTGGAGAAGCAAACTATGTATTGGCTAATAGCGCAGAAGGAATTGAAAAGACTGGAGGATGAGAAAGCGCAGCATGTTATTGAAGCTAATGAAACTCGAGAGGAGTTTGAAAGAGTGAGGAAGCTTCTTTCAGATGTGAGATCTGAACTAGTTTCATCTCAGAATGCTTTCTCTCTCTCCAGAGAGAAAATGGAAGGTCAAGAGCAGCTGCTGGAAAAACAACTTGCAGAACTTGAAGAGCAAAGGGGTGCTGTAGCATCGTATATGACAATTCTGAGAGATGCCATGGTAGAAGTTGAGAGTGAAAGAGTGAAACTCAGGGTTACTGAAGCTCAAAACGCTGAGCTTCAAAGGGATCTATCCATGCAAAAAGAACATGTAGTTGAGTTGCGAAAGGAATTGGACAAGGGAAAATCGACCTTGAAAGAAGCATTTCAAGAACTGACAGCACTTCGGGAGGTGCTAGGTCATAAGAATGCTGAATTTGAGGAAAAACAGGTCCTTCTGATGACTAAAGAATCGGAACTAGCAGACGCCAGACAGGAGATTCAGCATTTGAAGTCAGAGCAGGAGTCCCTTAAGCTTATATTGAAAGAGAGGGATTTGGAACTTTCATGTGCAAACAATATGCTGGAGGAAGTAAACCAGGAGATTTCAAAACTTAAGCAGGTTTTGCTAGGGAAAGAAGACGAGCTTAGCCGAGCAATGTCCATCCTGAAGGACAAAGAGGAACATGTACAGATAATGCACCATGAAATCAATTTGTCAAAGTTAAAGTTCTCTGAAGCTGAGACGATGGTGGAGCGAATTGTAGATCTCACAAATGAAATGGTTCTATCATCTAAAACGCCGAGCCCACTTGGCCAGATCAATGACACATTGTCATCTTCATTAATAGACGGACCTGGTGATAGTTTTAATTGGCAGAAGAAACAGATTGAAGCTGAGCTTGATTTTGCCAGAGAGAGCCTGAAAACAATGGAAATGGAAGTTCTTGCTGCACGGACAGCTCTGACTCTTAAAGATGAAGAGCTTGACATAGTAGTCAGGAAAATGAATGCCAGAGAAGAGGAAATAAAGACACTAAAGGGAGAAGTAATGCGCGTCCAAGATGATCTAAAACAACTCTATGCATCAGCACAAGAAACAATTGGTGAAAACAGGGTCGGGGAGCTTGTGACTGAGAAACTCCAACTGGAAGCAGCCCAACTGCAAGTCGATGCTGCAACTAGTGCACTGCATAAAATCACCGAAATGAGTCGACAACTTCTGAACAACGTGGGCTTAAACGTCAAGGATGATTATGACTATTATACAGATCTCTCAAAACATATTGTTTCTGGGACTACAATAAGTATGATCAATGACCCTGAATGTTCTGGGGAAATAAAAGAAGAAGTTTTTCGGCTTCTGACTTTGACCGAACGGCTTGTTAGGGAAGCTCGAATCGCCAGTGACACCAGCCAGTAGAGGCAACCATTCAATTCTCGACTCGACTGAGTAGACAACTAACCAATAGTTTGTTGTGGTTGATACTAGGTTAAATTAGCTGTGTACTGAAATAACTGATGAGATGAAGATGGTATTCTTTTTGAATGCATATAATTACTTGTTTTTTTTTTAAAAATAAATAAAATAATTTTATTGAGAAAAAAATTTATATACTAATCACTAGACATATTCATATACAGGGGTGAGTAGAAAGTGACTAGAAACTGAATCAATCAGAACCAAATTGAAAAACCAAACTCAGTTGGTTTGAATTGTTGTTTAGTCAATCATGGTTTAACCAAATCGAAATTCAAACTAGACCTATTTTAAAGTTATATGATACATTTTTTGTGTACAAATTAATTTATTATAAACCTTTTCAATTCTAGCAATTTAATTCGTTGTCTTCCTTAAATATATTTATCTTTCTTTTTAATGTTTTTTTGAGAGAAATATGTTCATATAATTAATCATAAATTATTATGAAGTTTTATTCCAAAGTTAAAGTAAATCATTTCGAATATTTAAATTTTTATGTTGAACTAGCTATGTCATATATTTCCATGATCACACAAATATTTAAACTTAACAATATAGTATTCAAACCCAACTAAACCAAACCCAACCAAATCAGTCAGAAAAACCTAGATTTGATTGGTTTGATATTTATTAAAATCAATAAAATTTATTTGATCCAATTTTGCTCGCGCCGTTCCTACGGCAGTCTAAGCAATTATATCCTCAAGACAAGGATCTTGAATAGAGAGATTTCATTTAACGCACTTATCCGAACCACTATTAAACAGATTAATAATCATGCATAATTAAAACTTAATAACAACAATTAAAAAATAAAACCAAATAACTTAATTAACAACTCTTTAATTATCTATTAGTTTATACTTCATTCAAAATAAAGATTCGAGTCATTACATTACACGCATATGAAAATCTATTAAGTTAATTTTTACAGAAACGATACAACATTAATATGTTTTTTTTCGTCGAGGAAGCTGAAGAAGCGCGCACACTAACGACGACAAGTTGACATAGTAGAGAAAGGAAACCACAGATCTTCAATTTAAAACAATAATTCACTATTTCAACACCACCAGTCCAAAGTAAAGAGCTTGCGAGAAAAGGAAACTGGGGACTGGAGCAGAGAAAGTTCATGATCAGGTTTATGGTACAAATATATAACTGTACAATAAGTGACATTATCGATTATTCAAGAGTTGTTACGGTGACACCTTATCTGAAAATGTTAGCAACCTTCGGAGGACGCCATGCAGTGTTGCTGGAACTCTGGCCATCCACAGTTTGATGGTCATTTTGAACCCCAGGATTACTTTTTCCTATGTTTGCCTTTGATCTCCCCCCCACTTTCTTACCAACGAAAAGGCCAAACTTCATTGCAGTAAATAGACCTAATGCGATCAGTATAGGCCTGATAGCCCAGTGAAAATCCTCTAGATGTTGATACTTTTTAAACACAGTGGGGCAAGTGTCAAATGAAATCAGTTCTGTTTCAGCTGGATCAGCCAAGAAACTGCTCTTCTCATTACCAATTGTTAATTTACCAGGAAACTTGGCTACGAGGCAGCCATTTGGAAGCACTTGACAAATTCTCCCCGTTGCCCACTCCCCGCCTCTTTTGCAAGGCCATTCAAACCGAGGGCTAAACACACTGGATTTCAGCTTCACAAACTGCCCCACACAATAAGGTTTCGCCATCTGGAATTCCGAGTAGTTACCCTTCCAAAGAGTCTCTAGTCCTATAAATGCAACGTCTACTCTTCCCTCACGGTTGATGGAATGAAGAACGCCCACAGGCGAATGCTTCTTGTCTTCTTTCTTCAATCGAACCCAATCTCCAGCAGCCAGTCCAAATGTGACCCTTTCTAATGTGGAAACATGAACTCTTATCGGGTCATGGATGCCATGCACCCTCACTAAAACATAACCATCTTGGTCACTATCACGTTCCAGACCAACTACAGTCCCCTCTGGGATATTCATATTTACCAGGTTGTGGGAGTTAGGTGATTTCCTAGATCGAACAGTGTCAAGTACTTGGAGATGATCCTTCGCAAGAAACCATTCAGTATAACCAACACCACCTGGTTTCTCCCTAATCAGTCTACTTTCAATACCCGTCCAGACTCCATCCTGATAAACTGCATTTTGTGAGCTGTTAATTCAGAAAATTAGAAGTTAATTTTGAAATGCTTTAAAAATCACTAGAAAGAAAAAACAATCTTGCAGAGATAGGGCTCATGCATGCGCATGAATCTAGAAGTTAATAAAAAAAACAAATAGTACATGCTCTCTTTCAATGGGTAGGTACTACACATTTACTTGACACTAAATCTCTACTACCAGACGACTCAATCAAGTGCCACTTCAATGTTGTATAACAGAGAACGAAAAATTATCTTAGCACGTGTAAGGTCATTTGAAAGCCCTAGACGAATACTTTCTTTTGACAGATTTATTACAAAACAACAATAACAGAAGATACCTTTTAAATGCATGCAAAATATCTGCCATTACAGGGCGACTCCTGAAATCATACTCAAAGCAACCTATAATGACATTCTCAACCGCAGGAGGAAGCCCACTGGGAATAGGAGGTTTTTCTTGCTTGTCTACAACCAATTTGCACATTTCATTAACAGATTTGCCACTCCAAGGCTGAACTCCAGTTAGCATCTCCAATATGCTACAACCAAATCCCCATGAATCAGTTTCAACAGATATAGGACCTCTTACTTCCGGTTCCCATTGTTCGGGAGCCATGTAATTGGGAGTACCAAGTCTTCGAGCCATGTCTGTACTTGGCAATGATATCCTTGATAGCGCGTATGGTATACCAAAATCCCCAACAATGGCCTGGTCATTCCCATTTAAAAGGAAATTACAAGGTTTAAGATTCAGAATAATAATCCCTTTAGCGTGCAGGTCCATTACTCCTTGAGCAAGATCCGCTCCATATCTATAGACATAATCGTGGGGGTAGATGCAAAAAGTTACAAAACACTTTCATGCAATACTATTAAAAGAATATTCCGTAATAATATTTGGCAGATATAACCTCAAAACATCAGTTAATGACAGCTTTCCCCCTTTAAGTCGAGCCATTTTGTCTTCTACTGAGCCCTCATAAAACTTCATGACAATGCATATCTAGAAGGAATGAGCATACCGAACATTATATCGTGAATAACCACATTCTGAGCATTATAATACAAGTTCAAGCAACACACTCACTTTCTTATTTATAACAGAAAGTCCATAAAGCCAACAAACTGTTTCGAGTCCTTGGCATTTGGACATCAGATAATCCAACTTGTTCAAGGCATCTCCAACGCTATCTTCCTTGATGGGCCTCAACATTTTAACAGCAACTTCATGATACTCTTCATAGTCTTCTGATGCACGATGATGAGTTGCCAGCCAAACATCACCAAAAGGCCCTCTACCAATTCTGTGCCCGAGTTTGATTTTTGCAGGGTCAATCCATGGATTTATCCTGTTAGATGATGTTATGACGGTACTGTCGTCACCAGGATCTCCTTCAATGATCTCAAAATCAAATGGAGATGCTGGCCGATTAGCAACTTGTCCAGCCATTTCCTAGAATATAGATGACAAAAAAATGTATAAGCTGACGTCGCTGCCATAGCCATAAGCTTGCAATACAGAGAAAACTAATAGAACCAAGTCGTATAAGTAACATTTGTATGAATCATAAAACATAATCATTGGTCATCCCCATTTCAATAGCAACGATCCACCATTTCTTCTGGTCTAATGGTTAAATATATACTTCATGTGTTGACATGAAAAAAAAAAGCAGCAATCAAGAAAAACATATATTCTGCAACTAACTGAAATGACCCAACAAAGATCGTTTTCCTATAACCACAATTTCCAAAACTCATCTCTCCTTGAATTTGGTAGACAAAAGGGTTAATACTCGGGAATTAGCTCACAACAGTCTTTCTTGGTTACATCAGAAAATTAAGTACATGCGGTGCTATTTATCTAAAAACCCATCAATTTTTACACCCCATTCGCAATCAAATCCATAAAAAAAACAACAAATTTGAAGCCCCGGTGACAACTCGAGAAGCAACCGTGGAAATTTTTTGTCANAAAAAAAAAAAAAAAAAAAAAAAAAAAAAAAAAAAAAAACCAGAAGGGTAGTCATAGGTTTCCCAATGGCTGGATTGAGAAAACTTACCAAACGATTGTCCGAAGCCGGAAAAGATTGAGATGAAAAAGGGATGAAATGAAATAAAAGACAAGAAAGTAATTTCGACAAATGGAGACCTGAGGAGATCAGTGTAACCAAAGTACATAATATAATCTAGAAAAAAAGAGAGTGAGAAGTCATCTCAATGAAACGGTGTGGTAACGTACGCCATCTTCGCTGCGCAAACGAATACATATATATTAATAATGTAATAAAATTCTTCTTTTTTTTTTTACGATAAGATGTAATAATATTAAAATAATTTTGTAATTCAACATAATTTTGGAGTTTTGAAGTTTTTAGCTATAAAATTCAATATGAACACATTTTCTTGGGTTAATGTGAAATTCAATTTCAGCTTCTTCAACAAGTATTGCTGACTGGTTTGATTACAAATTAACATGTCAATGATATCTTCTCATTTTGTTTCCATCTTCACAATTTGTAATCAAAAGTGAACGACCAAAGTAGCAAAGATGATAAAGTTTTAANCACGCGTTGCATGTGTTATTATTATTTTTAATTTGATCATATAATACTAAACAATTAACATGAAATTATTTTCAATTTAAAAGAGAAGTTTTGTTTATATTTTTTTCTATGTAAAATACATGTTTTTAGTAAGATAAAAATGATAATTATGAAATTAAATATTTTAATGTCTTATAAAATAGTTATTCTAACGGTCTCACAGTTATCTTAAATTGTGAAATATGAAAACTTTGTATTATTTTATTTTATGGTGAAATGGCTAAATGCATTAATAAAATGTCATTGAACATGAAAATAGAAGGCTGCGTCGCATATTGGGATAAACAATAGTGGAAGCAGGTGCAACATCATACACATTGATAGGCAGGATATATGGATTCCAAGAGGCCAACAAATATGCACAATGACAAACCCAAAACATTTGAAACAAAACTGCTAATCCACCCGATGTTGGAGCACTCGTAGCAATAAATCTTTACAGGCTGTCGGTTTTCTTAGGCACCTGTCAAATTGGATTAAGAAGATAACCCTCTAGTTAAAAATGGTAAACCATATTTTGATTCTTTACGATTTTGATCTTCTATACTTTCGATCTTAATTTTAGTCATGTATATTTCAATTTTTAACAATTTTAAATCGAAAAAGCTATCAAGACATTTAAATATCAGTGTCATGTTAAAGTCACGTATACAACTCATAAAAAAAACGAGTAAACTTGTAAAATAACAAAGATAACGAATCAAATATGAAATTCGATAATCGCTAATGTCTAATTAGAAACTAAGGTCAAGATGCTAAAAAAATCCAAAACAATAGTTAGCTTAGTAATAAAATAATAAAACGAGGTCCCTCTCATTTGAAACCAAAATTGGGTTGCGTCAGGATATCATTTATTTTATCATTTACTCAGTCACAAGCAATAAAGAATAATCCATCCTCCCACTCTTTTGTCATTTTCCCGTTTGCAAACAAGTGAGCAAGTAGAATAATAGCTGAAATATCAAGAAATCCAAACAATTTTACAGAAACCACAAAAGAAATGTACTAAGTAGACTACAGAGCACTGGGCAAACGAACTCCCTCCACAATCAATCAATAATCGTTTCAACTCAGTTTCTCTCATCCTAGACCCTCTTCATATCTCCATAAGCATGCACAATAGCAGGCAATATCAAATAAGTAAAATACTGTGGAATACAAAACAAGATAAAGAGTAATTTAAATTACAGAGGAATTTATTTGAAAAATCACTGAGTAGTGTAGTTAAACCCGGAATGCGGAAATCCAGCTCCATTAATTGGTGGCATTCCGTAAGGCATAATCGGGTGTATACCTGGAGCATAGTATCCACCGCCGCTGATCTTGTTCAAACTAGCTTGGCCTTGCATGCCCTCTCTAGAATACTGTTGCCACACTATCTGCTCCTGTACCAGCAAATGCTGCTTTTTTTCCATCTCTGCCATCTGAACATATGAAGGTGGGGGAATGCTCAGAGATGCAGCAAACGGATCTTGTCCAACTGCCTGGACTGTTCCATCCGGAGCAGGAAGAGCCAAAACAGGTGTTTTACTACTTCCAGGACCCGGCAATGCCACGCTGCTTGCACTACCACCACTCAATTGGGTAGTACTCACATGTTGCCTAACCATTCCCTGATCATACATACCATTCAACAACAAAGGATCAAGTCCACCACCCATTGCAGCCTTCTGTTTAGACAAATGACTTGCAGACTCGACTAAAGCTAATTCCCAATCAGCCTTTCCACTCTCGGCAGCTGGATTTTGCCAAGCAGAAGTCATTTCTGGCTCTCCACTGGACGAGAAAGCTTCCCATGAGCCATTTGCTGCTGGTCCAGCAAACAGTGCCAAAGCCAACCTATTACCTTGAGCATCAGCAGTCACTCCCTCGTCCCTCAAGTCCACCAAATCCCCAGTCTCCTGTACCACAGGTTTAGGAGGTTCCGGCTCAGGTGGTGGTGGGGGAGTATAGTTCTCCGGTGGAGGCAATGCCTTGATCTCATTCATATCTGGCAATGGCTCTTCCTCTGCCTGAGGAATTGACCTGCTCTCAAACTTCCTTTCAGGACTCTTAACTGCATTTGCCCTATCCCTCACAAATTCCTCCAAAGTCTCCAACACCTTGTTAGAAATTTTTTGTACTTCCGGATACTCTGATGACCTAGCCACACCAATATCCTTGCACCAGTTATAGAATCCCACCAGCTCATCGATCTGCTTCGCCGCACTGGCATAAGAATCGGAAGCCTTCACACAATCTTGATAATCCATATCAAAGAACTTATCCAAGAGCACAGCCAGAACATCGCACACGTCTGCATATAGCTTAAAGCTCTCCTTCACAATCATATATAGAGCAACCAAAATCATCCTCTCATTCTTAGCCACTCCCGTGGGTCGACAAGACAAAAATCGATCCAATATCCTCTGCAAATGACCCATCTTCCCAAAAATTCTTTCTGGATTCATTTCTCTCAATGGGGTGACATCTTTCCTCTCCTGTGTACCCTCTCTCACATCCCCGGATGACCTTGATCTACGCATCCCATGATTTGGCTCATCTCGAAACTCATTGTAATCATAATCATATCCACGATTTGGTCCTGGCGGCGATCTATAGTTATATCTATCATCCCTAGACCCAAATCTCTCTACTTCACCACCTTGTCCACCCTGCTTCCGCTCGTAAACCATCAAGTCTAGCCTCTGATCCAAGTACAAAGCATACGTCCTCACGAAAGCTGAATGATCCCATGAATTAGAATGTGCCTCATCACGAAAATCAGACATGTTTAACAATCTTGTCCCTCTTCTGGTAGCATACATAATCTCATGCTGAAAATTAGCATCAGCGTCGTTGAGCAAGCGGTGGGTGAGCATCAAACACTTAAGAGCAACAATCCAATCACGAGTCTTTCCCAATCTCTTAGACACAGCACCGACACATGCGCCAACATATCCCCGCGACAAAGAGGTTAAATGAAGAATCTCCCTTATATACTTCTCAGAGGCAGGGTCATCATCGTGGCTGGTGGCTTTGACTATGGCCACTTCAAGCTCCGGTGCCATGTTGCTCGAAACTTTCGCTATTCCAATGCTCGTTTGGTCCTTCACAGCCCCGATGGCCTTGCGTATCGTGCTGGGAGCCATAGCTTCAAGTCGCTTCACTCCTAATCACCGGCAGCCAACAAAAAAAGGTCAGAAAGAAAGTTATCAAAAACCCAACTAAGAGAACAGTAACTCTATCAAACACTTCATAGCCCTCAAGTAGCTTTCATCCATCATCCTCAATACAAGCCGAAAAAGGGAAACACGGTGGATAATTGGCTGACACAAACAGCAATTCTCTTAAAGTGTATTTCGCTTCAAACAAAAAGAAAAAAAAAAGAAAGAAATTTACAGTTCAGGAATTCACCTCCAAGCAATCAAACGGCAGCTAGATCTGAAAAACAGCACTTCCTGATCCCCAGAAAAGAACAAGAATTCACGCGCGGAGAGATCTAGGTGCAAAAAAACACAAGGCCGACTGCCACGACGGTAAAAACAGAGATAATCAATCAAAGACAGACAAAATGATTCGCTGCTAGTATTTTGGGGTTCTTGATTTAAGAAGTGGATTTAAATGTAGATTTGGAATCCGGACGCCGTAGATTATATGAGCCTTACTTCATCAATTACCGCACTAAACACCAACCAAATAAAGTTAACTATGATCAGCCAATATCTTTTCATAATAATAATTGGTTACCGATTCCAAATTTGGGTTCTTGCAAGAAGAGGCCCATTCTCAGAAACATATGGGCCTAATAAAGATTTTTTTAGCAGTTCAGGCCCGTTGGGGTAATAGCATTTAATGCTGGATTCCATGAACAACTAAACCATTAGAATAATGCTAACCATCAATATATCGTTATATCGATATTTACAACTATTATATCACGATATTTTATATTTAATATATAGTGAAATTTTGAAAAATTGAATTTTTGTATTGAATTTTTTGTATTGTACAAATATCGATGTACATGTAACATCACTAATTGAATTAATTGAATTTTGTTTTTGAGCTAGTTGTTTAGATCAAATATTTAAAATAATCCAAATAATTATATCCTCGCATTTCTTTTATGTAATTATATACTCATTATGCATGCTGCATGTATTTGTAACATTAAATCATAACACATAGTATAGAGATTAAAATCAACATTTTGAACGTATCAACCCTATTTTGTATGACTAGAAATAATGCACGTGCGTTGCACGTAGAAAACATATGTTGAAGTAATTAAAATTTGAAATAAAATTAGTTAACTCAACAAAAGATAATGATAATAGTATTGTAAATTTTGACAATTCTTGTTAATTATCATATGTAACTAATTTGAAAAGACAAAAAACAAACATATTTTTTTAATTTTCAAAAATATTTGGACTACTAAAATTTTTCTCATATCTTTTTTATCATATTGTTTTCTTTTGTTATTTGTCATATTCTCTCAATAATGCATATATTTTATTATAATATTCAATTATTACAATTTTTTTGACAATCAATGATATGCAATTTTTTATTTACAATGTTGTTTGATTATTATTATTTTTCATATAAATTGACAACAATTTCTACTGGATGCTTTTACTTTCTTAGTCACTTTTAATTTATTAGACACTTATACTTGATAACATATAAACTACACATTATTATTAGGGGTGAGCAAAATTTCGGTTAAACCGAATTAACCCACCGAACCGAGTCAATTCGGAAATTCAGTTTTCAAATTAAAAAAATTCGGTTATATCGGTTAATTCGGTTCGGTTATGATTTTTNTTTGTGTAAGCTGTAGTGTTAAGAAAATTACATATATAATTAAAGTTAAATCATAAATTTTTTTAAAACTAATCGGTTAATCCGATCACCAACCGAATTAACCGATTTTAATTTGGTTCGGTTTCATCGGTTATGAAAATTAATTCGGTCGGTTCGGTTATTGCTAAATATTTCGGTTCGATCTGATTATGACTAATTCGGTTCGGTCGGTAACAAAACCGATCGAATGCTCACCCCTAATTATTATAACAATCTATCATCATATAAAAAGTACTGATTGATTGATTTTAAAAAATATTGATTAAATCTTGTCATTTATTTACAATTTATAATAATAATATTTTTGACAATAAATCATCTTTTTACTGACTCTTATGATACTTATTTTAATATTTCATATCAACTCATAAGTATAATTAGCACAATCAAATTACTAATGTCATATTGATATTACCTCCAGAAAAATTATATATTTAATTTTTCTAATTGTTTAAATATCTTAACGGGAACATCTGTGTACTTTTATCTTGAGAAAAATTCATTGTATTTATAAAGTTTGAACGGTAAATATAACTTTATAGTATACATTTAATTTGAAAACTGAATTCATAGTATGACAAACACTTCTTCCATTTCTATTTTTTTGCGTAACCCAAAAGATTTAATATTTTTTCTCTTTTATCTTCTCCAACTCACTGTAAAAAGTTTTAAAAAAATATTTATATCTAGAAAAATATTTTTATTTATTGTTTTTCTTGTGTATATATTTTGTTATATGTGAACATTTATTATACTTCATTGTCTTAAAAGTCATATATCTTTACTATATAATTTGTGTACATTAAAGATGAATAAGTTCATTTTGCAGTTTTTTATTACCTGGACTTAAGTTGATATATTAATATGTGATATACATAGATATAAGAATTTTTAAATCCAATTTATTTACAATGATTTTTCATAACAAAAGCCAACTCAAAATAATAAAATTTAGGATTCATAATTATTTTAAATATGATATAAAAATAATATGTGGAGATTTTTTTTTGACATTTTAGTTGCAAAATATAGTGATAAATGCATGTAGGTGCACTATTTCATTGTGGCAATTATAACTTTATTTAAATATCTTATTTCTCACTCAAGGATCAAAATTTTTTTTTTATTTTGATTATCGACAAATAAAATATTTGATTTAAATGTTTTTGTTAATAATATTTACATGAGTTTTATTTTGTATTTATCCAATTTGAATAGGATAAATTATAATTCAATATATAATAATATTTGAAAACTGTAGAATGCTTCTAAATTTAAAAATCGAGTAACATGTAAGGGATCAATTCAAAACTAAAAGTTGATGCAACATGTTTCTTCTAGCTCTACAATCGAATAATATAGGATCGAGCGTTTGTCGCTTTACCAAAAACAATAACTGATGGCAACTATGCAAGTCAAATCTTTAATTAAATCACACAACAGCTCAAGCGACTACCCATCGTAGACAATTATTGTACCAAACAATCTATCTCCTAATAATTGCACCAATTGCAATCAATGAAAATCAAAGTCGCGATCTTGGCTCTGATACCAATTGTAGGCTCAAGCGTTTAATGTTATATCAAAACCTATAGATTATGGTAACAGTGCACATCAAATATTTTAAATAATACAACTAATCATGATTAGAAGTGATGCACACAAACAATATAAAATTAATATGTTTTAAAATGTTAATATTGAAGTGTCGAATAAATGTATTAAATCATTATTTAAGAACTTTAAGAAAAACAATATACATCATAATTCAGATTTAAAGATTAACATACAAATAAAGAATTGCGACGAATATCTTATAAAATAAATGGTGCTAGCCCAAAAAATTAAATATTATTATTGTAAATGAATTTTTCTTAATTAATTAAAAAAATTTCAGCAAATGCGCCAAATTAATTAGAATGTTTTCAATATAGTATGCCGATAAATGTTTTTCCATATGAGTTAGTGATTGAGTCCTTATGAACATTTAAAAAAATGTGTCTTTAGTTATAGTAACGGTGTCTTATAATTTAAAATATTAAATGAAACAAATTTTCAAGATAAAAAATTAATTAAGAAATTCAATAATATGTGATTACTCAATTAGTTTAATTGACACGCATTTTAGTTTGCTGATTTAATAGATGTTAAATCCACAATCACTGAGTTTGACAAGAATTTTTGTAGAATAAAATACAATTAAAATAAATTATTTGATTGTATATGTTATAAAATTTTGTATATTTCATATATGTATGATTTATTTCATTTATAAGGTTGAAATTTTATATATTATGATATAAGATTTGTTATGCATCTTAACCTCAATAAATTCATTAAAAATTTATTTGTTTATATTTTAATTCTTGTTATCACATAATTTTGGTTTCGTCCCAGACTTTGTGTATTCGTTTACTTGAATCTACTGTTCCACATTTTGCTAAGACTCAGAACATGTCAAACATGAAAGTAGATATTAATTTAAAGATATGATACTACTTATTTATTTCAATAAACGTGTTTATCATTCACAATACTGATAAAAATAAGTTAAAAATAATATGTTGACGAACATATATATTGTCAATAATCCGAAAACAAATTTCAAATGTCAACTTTGACGCTCAATTTTCAGTGACTACCAAAATATCTGAACAACCCACAATTTATGGACAAGATACTAACATCTTAATTTTAAAATCAAGATGATATTCTCCCTTTTACATGAAGAATTCATAATTGAAAATCGACAATATTAGATATATAGATATTTAATATAAATTCGTGTGAGCTCATTTAGGCCCACCTTTAAATAGGTTGACAAAATTTCAACCCAACCCATTTAAATTGTTTGGTAGTGTTGGCCAATCGACGGACCCAACTCAAATTGATGGATCTAATCATAACGATCATTTACCTTGTTTTATTCAAATAATTTATAAATATAAACCGTCAAAAAATGTTGGTTGAATTTTTTTTATTTAAACACATAAATTCTAGCCAGCGGTTATACATAAAGAGATTTAAAAATTAGAAACTTTTTTTAATATAAAAATAGTATATTATAATAAATTTTTTAACCATATTTTATTAAAGAAATTTTAAATATAAACCTTTGCAAAAAAATATTTTTTTTAACTCATAAGTTATAGCCAACGTCACAAAAAAAATAATAAAATAAAATAACGAGGACATGAAAAAAAATAATTAATAAGACATAAAAAAAAATTCACAATTCAACAATGAACTATTTCTAAACTTTAATTAATTAAATTGATATAATGAAAAGAAAAATAAAAAAACTAAATCATTGGATTAAAATTAATATATTGTAAAGTGTGTAGACAACAATAAAAGCAAACAATTAATAGTAACATTATAATTTTAAAATCAAGAAGATAATCTCCCCTTTATATGAGGAATTCATGGTTGAAAAGCGATAATAGTAGATATATTGATATTTAATACAAACTCGTCCGGATTCATTTAGTCCCACCTTAAATAGGTTGACAAAAGTTCAACCCAATACACTTAAATTATTTGACGATGTGGGCCAAATAGACGAACCCAACCCAAATTGACGGGTCTAATCACAACGATCTTTTAACGTGTTTTATTCAAATAATGTATAAATATAAACCACAAAAAATGTTGGTTCAAAATTTTTTTTATTTAAACACATACATTCTAGCCAACTGTAACAATTAAAGAGATTTAAAAATTAGAAGTTTTTTTTTCATAAAAATGGTACATCACAATAAATTTTTTAACCATATTTTATTAAAGAAATTTTCTTTTGCAAAATTTTTTTTTTAAAACTAACAAGTTGTAGCCAAAGTCACCAAAATAAATAATGAGGACATGAAAAAAGTATTAATAAGACACCAAAGAAAATTCATAATTCAACAATGAACTATTTTTAAATTTTAAGTAATTTAATTGACGTAAGAAAAGATAAATAAAAAAATCTAAATTATTTGATTAAAAATAACATATTATAATGTGAGTAGACATAAAAGATATCAAATATTAATTAACATAATAAAAAATAAATAAATAAATCTAAATTGATAATGTGGGTAGATAACATTAAAAACAAGCAATTAATAAGATAGAAAACATTAAAAATAAGCAATTAATAAAACAAGTAATTAATAAGGAGAGAAACTGAAATTCACATATAAAGTCACATATTTATATATATAATAGATATGAGAATCCATACATGCTATCATTATGTGTGTACTGAGTAAACTCCGGACGAATGCAATAGTTTGCAAATAAAAAAAATCTACATTGTGCAAATCATGTGCGAAAAAATTACGAGTGAGTGCGACTTGGAAAAAAAACCGTAAAAATTATTAATTGTCTTGTGACAAGGTAAAATATATCACCATTAGCGTCAACATATATCCCACCCCAACCACATGAAAATGAATGGCTGGTCTTCAGACAGACATGCATGTTTGGGAATTGGGATGCTGGCATCTCTCTACGTGTCCCGCCAATCCATATCCGCAAACACAGTTAACCCCAATGCTCTCGATAAATTCGTTGCTTCACCCCATACGGACCAACCAGAAGGCCTAGGGTTCCTCTACACATTTTTTTCTGTTCCCATCCCTCGCGGCCGAAGAGTCAACACACAGCGTGGAAGCAGAACCACCTACGTCACGACATTCTTCATTTTTTTTCCTTTCCATACTTGTATCGAGAAGTCAAGAACCAAGCAGTGATTGGATTTTCAGTCGTTGTCTCTTCTCTGGGAATCGGGGAATTCTGGACGATGCCGAGACCAGGCCCTAGACCATATGAGTGTGTGAGAAGAGCTTGGCACAGTGATAGGCACCAACCCATCAGGGGTTTTCTCATTCAAGAAATCTTCAGGTACTCTCTCTGGGTTCGTGCTCCTGGGTGGGATTTTTTCTATCTCCTTTTTGAATGTGTGGGTGTTTTGAAATGGATTCATCTGTTTACTTGGGAGTCTCGTGTCGTGGTTGTTTAGGATTGTGAATGAGGTGCACTGCTCAGGTACTAGGAAGAACAAAGAGTGGCAAGAGAAGCTCCCCATTGTTGTCTTGAGAGCTGAAGAAATTATGTATTCCAAAGCTAGTTCTGAGGTAGGTTTGTGTCCCAACCCCGTTAATTTCATAAAAGTTGACTTTTTTTTTTTTTGGCCATAAATGAGTTTGTTTTGTGTTTTTGCTTTTTTTGTTGTTCTTGCTTCGTATTTGTGCTCGGTCTGATTTATCTTTTTTTCCCTTTATGGAGGCCGAGTATTCAGACCTTAAAACCCTCTGGGATAGAGTGAATAATGCCATTGACACTATAATTCGAAGAGATGAGGGTACTGAAATTGGGGAACTTCTGCAGCCTTGTATTGAAGGTAGTTCATATTTCCTTACTTTGTAAAGGATAAAGTTTGTTCTTGTGGTGTACACTTGGATTTTTTAATAGATATTTAGTCTTGTTGGTTGTGGAAATTGTTTATTGCCCTTTTCAATATCATGGTGGTTATGAATTGCAATTTCTCGTTTTCGACATGAACAGCTGCTCTACTTTTGGGTTGCACTCCAAGAAGAACATCAAGAAGCCAGTGTAATGATTCTCCAAGATTTTACCTCAGGTCTCAGATTCCCGGGGATACCTCTATTCCTCCTAGCAGTTCAAACCACAAAACTTTTGGTAATCTTGCTACCAATAACCCTTATATTATCTGTGACGCCTTATATGTGACACCCAATACAAAGAATTCCGTCTATTCCTGTTTAAAGTTTGACAACCATATTATCCAGGGCGTGAACTACAATGATGAGAAATCTCATGTATTGCCTAAGAAATATGCCCCCCCTAGTGATAACCATCACATATCCGCTCAAACTCTTAATGTAGTAAATGCATGTTCTGTTTATCCTCTGTGCAACATTAATTATCAATTTCAACCAAGCTCCTCAAATTTTCATTCAACGAAGCCTTCGAACTCATCTTCTTGCCTCATGGATGTTGATAAGCTTGTTACCCCACGAAACATGTCCCTGGATGAGCTTGTCCGTTCTAGTTTTATCCTTCCACCCAATCACGACTACACTAGTGATAAATGATATGGAGTCAAGTGCGAGCTGACATTGCGGATAGGCTCTCTGGTGGTTCCATGCGCAAGGATTAAGAGAAGTTGATTTCGAGAAGAGGAGTATTGTCGCTCACAAAGTTCTCTAAATGATATGGAGTCAAGTGCGAGCTGACATTGCGGATAGGCTCTCTGGTGGTTCCATGCGCAAGGATTAAGAGAATGTGATTTCGAGAAGAGGAGTATTGTCGCCTACGAAGTTCTCTAAGTGGAATCAAGTTTAAGAACTGCCTGAAGTAAAGAACCAAGGTTTCCCCTTCCTTTTAGCTAAATCCGACCAAGCATTGGCTATTTATTCGAGGAATGTAGTTCTGCATGAGTTGACAGAGACAGCAGGGACAAAGCATAGCGCAGTTTTCAGATCATTGGAAAATTCAGGAATCTACATGTTCATGTTAACGGAGTAAAATGAAACGACATTCCAGAAATCAAATGTAAGGGCTTCGTTATTTTCTCTACTTATCAGGTAAAATCTGGCTAACATAAGTGTCAAAGATGTCGGATCTTTTTTACGTAGTTCAAAGTTGTTGTCATGGAGATATATATATGTTGGAATGCTAGATATGGGATTTAGTTTTATGAAATATCTATTTAATTTAATTCATATGAGTTTCATACTTTGTATTTTGTAAATTAGTAATGTTTGGTGATTGATGTCCAGTAAAATAGAAAGTGCTCAAGGGAGAGAACTCGCAGTTAGGGGTGTAGATCGAAAATATGAAGGGATCTTATTGGGGCAGTAGTTAAATGGATTTGTGTGTGTGCTTTGAAAATGGTAAAATATGTGTTGGATGGTTTTATAGATGCAAATATGGCCGGTTATTTGGACTTGTGAAAGCCTACTACATCTGGGTACTTGATTGCTTTTGCGGGGGAGCAGTTTCATGGCACTCTAAACTGCAAAACTGTGTTGCTACATAGGCTTAGTATATCGCAATGACAAAAGCTTGCAAAGAATTATTGTGGATGAAGAAGTACCTACACGAGTTGGGTAATGAGCAATAGAAATATATATAGTACAAAAACTTTTGTGAGAAGGTTTTACAGATCAATTTCGTGGGTCGAATATCTTATTTGGGTCATCCATGAAAAAATATTATTTTTTATGTTAATAGTACTACTTTTTATTGTGAATATCGGTAAGTTTGATCCGTATCACAGATAAAAATTTGTGAGACGGTCTCACAATATACCTAATCTATATAGTAACAGTTAAAATGCAATTCATCTCAGCAAAAATTACATTTTCTACTAACGGTCAAAAGCATAAAGATGTGAGATACCATTGGATTTGCGACGTGTTTGGAGTGTAAGATGCCATAGTTTGAGAAAATACATACGGATGAGAATGTTTCTGAAATGATAACTAAGATGTTACCAAAAGAAAAACAAAGCTAAAGAAAAGAGAATTGAGATAAAGGAATTCGGATATTTTAGGCAATCTTGTTCTGATTTTCATGGAATTTTGGTATCTTGTTCATGATGATCTGAGTATGCGGTTTGGATCTTTGTTTTCAATTTTATCCACATGTATTTGGTGAGAGTATCAAACTTGTGATTGAGTTTATTGTTGATATCCCCTGATTGTGCGTCAAATTTGATGCGTATGGGTCTCGTGGATTTTGTCTCAATTTGAGAGTTGGTTTTTTCACGCTAAAAATCTGTGTCGTTATTCCCGTGATTTATTATCATTGAGTTGGTTTGTTTGGCCTATTTGATTGCACAAAGAGCGGAAATGAAGTCATTTAGTGACTGCTCAAGTCATATATTTATGAGTAAGTCTCTTGTGAGATGATCTCAAGAATTTTTATCTGTGAGACAGGTCAAATCTACCGATATTCACAATAAAAAGTAATATTCTTAGCATAAAAAGTAATATTTTTTCATGGATGACCCAAATAAGAAATCCGTCTCACAAAATATGACTCGTGAGACCGTCTCACACAAATTTTTATCTATATTTATTGCCTTTTTCCGGACAATATATATATTAATTTATAAATGTTGAATGACAAGAAATACTTTTAGATGTATATATAAAAAAACACTTTTAGATAAGTACAAACTCATATTTAATTAGTTTACATAATTATATTTGGAATATAATTTTCTATTTACATTTTGATTTATTTAACTACTAAGTATTATAGTCTTTGTCCTTGTACGTATAGTTATTCAATCTATAAACAGGGACTTCTACACAAAAAACACGGTGAAGGAAAAATATGCACGAGAGAAGGAATAAAATGATTTCATTTATATATATATATTACTCGATCAATATTTGAAAGTAAAAATAATATTTTTCATTAATTGGATCAGATAACAAATTTGTATAATAAAATTGAGTAGTGAAACGATCTAATAGAAGTTTTGTAATATATATATCATGTTTATCACTTTTCATATAAATTTAATATGCATCGATCAAACTTTCGGCAGAAAAGAAAACATGGGTTAACATTAATCAAGATAATTTAAAAANGTTACGTTTGAACATACAGTAGAAAAAGTCAAGCCTTGAGTTGATTTTATTTTTTTAATAAAACAAATTCCAACCGTGAAGTCAATAAAATTTATGAGGGGACTGAAATCTATTGGGCAGGCAGAGAAAATGGTATCGCCATGGCTCATGAATGGGAAAGTATGATCACCCATGCTATGGGCCCTATTCCCAATGAAGGGTCCAGATCCACCGGGTGTACTACACCCGGTGGATCATAGACTTCCCTCAATGATAGTATTGAGTATCGGTCAAAACTATAAATATATATTTATTTATATCTATACTATTATATTAAGTATGAGGCCCTAATAATAACCGCTCTATGAGTACATCAACTTTCTTTCTTGTTTTACCTTTTTTAATTTTTTATATTTACTATTTACTATTTTATTATAGCTGAGCCCTAATAATAACCGCTCTATGAAGACACTAACTTTCTTTCTTATTTTACCCTTTCTTATTTTTTATATTATATATTTTTTTTAACAAATAATATTATATTCACCGTCATAAGAAAACTGCTCACGTGAAAAATAATATTATTTCTTCTCCAAACTAGCCACTGTGAAAAATAAACTCTCTTCTTTATGTTGTGACGTCATTATGTTGTAATATCATGAATATTTAATATATTAGCCAAATGTATTCAGGACACACGCAACGCGTGTGCCACGGTTACTAGTATAAAATAAGTATTATCATAGGATCGAGTAGTTTTTCCATCACAATCCTCCCACCTTCCATTTGTTCCGCAAACAATTTATTCTCTCTTAAATAATTTAAGACAATGTCTTTCGTGAGATGGGTAGACTATTCGTTGAAAAATAATACACTTGATTTATAAATAATATTTTTTTTAATAATTCGCGTAAAATACTTCATAATTTTAGTTGTATAATAATATATAAAAATCTGAAAAAATAAATTAATAAACAATTGCTTCAATCAAAAAATAGAATTGTATAACAAAATATTAAATATGAGTAGGAAGCAACCCTATACACCTCAAATTATATCAAATCTTTCGATTTTTCTAAAATAATTTGAATACAAAAAATACATTATTTTAAATTTTTTTTTCCTAACATAATAACCTAATCAATATTTAAATCGTGTACTACCCACCCCACCCACTAATTATAAAATAATACAATCCACTAATCGGAACATGCATAGCCCATACACCACCATTCCCGTTATATTTAATGAGCAACTCGCATGCATGTTTGATTTCAAAGAATATAATAATAATAATAATAAGCAAACTGAGATAATTCAAGAAATTAATTTATGAAAGACCCTTTGGACGCAAATTTTTTTTTTATTTGTAAAATTTTCACCTTAAATCTTAGGCAAGGTATTTAATTCTTGACAGCTACGACTCCGTTGGTTGTATGTGTTCTTACTTCTTCTTTTCTCTACTTCATTAATGGCATGTCTTTTGATTGCATTAGAAATTTGTCAATGAACAGCTCCTTCTCTCCACCAATTCTTCCACTTTCTCCATTTTTCTTTTGATAGTGGATAATTCTTGAATTGTGCAATTTGGAGTTCGGATTCAATGGTGAAAATTTTCATGGTTACAACTAGTAGGACTTCCTATCCACTTGATAATTCGCTTCTCTTGTTTTTGTTTTTGGGATTTCCTTCAACGTTTACAGGTGGGAAGATTTTGAAGTTTGAGATTCCAGGTAATTCGTTCCAGGGTTTCGGATGTTTTGCTGACCTGTCTCGTAGAATAATCTGATTGATTCGGGTTGTATTGATTCCAGCTGAATAGTTGATTAATCTTTGATAATTCCAGTCATGGGGAGAAGGGAAGTTCTCTGTGTCACAGTAGTTTTGTGTACTATTCTGTCTTGGGTGGAAACATGTGGTGCCAGTGTTCAAAATATTGGGATATTGAATCCTGTGTTCCGTGGATCTCAAATGCATTGGATAGACAATAATGGGTTGTTTCTAGTATCCAACGATTCAAATTTCGCCTTTGGATTCATCACCACACAGGATGTCACTCGGTTTCTGGTTGCTGTGACTCACATACGTAGCGCCACCATAGTTTGGGCGGCCAATAGGGGTTCCCCAGTTCAGAATACAGATAACTTTGTGTTTGATGATACTGGAAATGCTTACTTACAGAGCGGGAGATCCACGATTTGGTCTACTGGTACCGCTAATAAAGGAGTTTCTGGCATGGAACTGCTGGACTCTGGTAATCTGGTTTTGATCGGGAAAGACGGGAGTGTTGCTTGGCAAAGTTTTAGCTACCCCACGGATGCCCTTTTGTCGAACCAGGAGTTTCTTGAAGGAATGAAACTTGTCAGCGAACCTGGCTCCAATAACTTGACATATTCTCTTGAGATTAAAGATGGAGATATCATCCTTTCCGCAGGTTTCGAGCAGCCACAGCCATACTGGTCTATGGGAAGAGACAGCCGAAGAACCATCGATAAAGATGGTGGCGGCGTTGCTTCCGCAATTCTTAGTGCTAATTCTTGGAAATTTTATGATGGAAACAAGGTGTTGCGATGGCAGTTCATTTTCTCCCAAGGCAACGGTGCCAATGGGACTTGGGTGGCCGTTTTAGGAGATGATGGATTCATCACTTTCACCATGCTTAAAGGTGGTTCCACGAATCCCTTGTCAGCAAAGATACCTGAAGACCGGTGCAGCGGACCGGCAGCTTGCGACCCTTACTATGTCTGTTATCCGGGCAACAGGTGCCAGTGTCCCTTATCCCTTCCCTCTTGCATGTCAGTGACTTTAGCTACATGCAACAGCGGTACAGATACTACAGGGGAACTCGTAAGTCTCGCGGATGGCATCAGTTATTTTGCTCTAAAATTTGTTCAACCATTTTCTAAAACCAGTACTTTAGATGTCTGCAAAGATTTTTGCCGTAGAAACTGTTCTTGTGGTGTCATGTTCTTCGAAACCAGCACAGGGAATTGCTTTCTTTTTGATCAGATAGGAACCATGATCGGATCCTCAAGTGGGACTGACTTTACTTCCTTTGTCAAAATCTCCCGTGGTAGCGGTGGAAATGGTGGAGGTGGTGGCAATAAACGCTTCCCTGTTGTCATTATCATAGTAATTGTAATAGTTACGATTATTATCATATCTTGTCTTCTCTGGGCTGGATTTAGAATGTTCGGTAAGAGCAAGGAAGTCCCTGGTTCCCCAAGAGCAAGTTCGGAAGAGGATAATTTCTTGGAAGGTTTTCCAGGGATGCCCATCCGGTATAGTTACAATAATCTTCAGACCGCAACCAATGATTTCACTGTGAAGCTTGGTCAAGGAGGTTTCGGATCAGTTTATCGGGGAAAGCTTCCTGATGGCACTCAAGTAGCTGTGAAAAAATTGGAAGGTATTGGGCAGGGGAAGAAGGAATTTCGAGCTGAAGTAAGTATTATAGGCAGCATCCACCATCTCAACCTGGTGCGGCTTAAGGGCTTCTGTGCTGAAGGAACCCACCGACTTCTTGTTTACGAGTACATGGCAAATGGGTCATTAGAAAAATGGCTTTTCAAGAAAGAAAAAGAGGAACTCATATTGGACTGGGAAACAAGATACAAAATCGCAGTGGACACGGCTAAAGGCCTGGCTTATCTTCATGAAGCCTGTGATGTAAAGATAATTCACTGCGACATAAAACCAGAGAACGTGCTCCTTGATGATCACTTTATGGCCAAGGTCTCGGATTTTGGCCTGGCTAAGCTAATGACAAGAGAACAGAGCCATGTTTTTACTACGTTAAGAGGCACTAGAGGGTATCTTGCACCAGAATGGATCACAAACTTCGCCATATCAGAGAAGAGCGATGTTTATAGCTATGGAATGGTATTGCTCGAATTAATCGGTGGTAGAAAAAACTACGATCCCACAGAAACCCCGGAAAAGTCCCACTTCCCATCCTATGCTTCCAAAATGATGGAAGAAGGCAAGCTGAAAGATATCATTGATGCTAAACTGAAGATAGATGAAGAGGATGAAAGGGTTGATATAGCCATAAAAGTGGCACTGTGGTGCATACAGGATGATATGCAGCTTCGCCCGCCTATGATAAGAGTAGCTCAAATGCTTGAAGGGCTGAGCACCGTGCCGTGTCCCCCAACCACTTCTCAAATGGGGTTGGGTTTCTTGAAGTCAATGAGTCATGGGGGTACTTCATCAGGGCCATCCGACTCATACAATAGCGATGCATATCTTTCGGCAGTTCGCCTTTCAGGCCCAAGATAACAGCTACTTGTCACGGGCTCAATCTACACCATAAGAAGCTGTCTATATGGGGGGCTATGTCACTACTTAAGTTGGTCGAAGAACTTCCCAAACCAATAGAGAGGAGAGTACATAAAGCTGAACATGAAGGATTGGTGGTAAAGCTGAGCTTATATCTTCGCAGATTATACAAATATACACAATGTTGTTTGTATATAATTTTCAGGCCTTTTATATACATCTTTTTTCACTTGTAAAATTTCTCAGATTTTGTGACTCAAGTATATTGAATAGCAGTTTATGGGGTAAGGAAACACAGTTGATTAATACAAAAAGGCAAATAAAGAACAAGCCTTTTGGCAAGTGGGTGGCAAATTTACTTGCAACTTCACTTGTTCTACTATTTTCATTTTAGCACATATAAAAATTATGGAAATAATTAATTTGACCCTTCTTAATTTTTTTTGCGCATCATACTTTCAGCCACAAGTATATAAAAAATTATGTTGTTTCAGAATCGAATTTTTTTTTTTAAAAAATGATATTATTTAAAAAATATTTACTTAAAATAAATAACTTTAGTGAATCAATAATTTATTCTCAAAAAATAATTTAGCCATGCAAAAATTTTATTTACTTTGTAGACTATTAGTTTATATTTTACAAAAAAAAATATATTTAGACATGTCATATCCTAACGCTTGTGTAATAGATCCATTTTGTCAGTTTATGAATAAAAATGAAAATTAAAGCATAGTAAATAAAAAATGGGGGAAATTGCAAATACTACCCCCGTGATATCCCGAGTTGGCATAAATCCCCTCGTGAAAAATTTATTATCTAAAAACTCCCTGTGTTTTTTAATGTCCAGCTTATGTCCCCTCGCCAGTATGGTTTATACAACACGCTCATAAAGTTGCGAATTGTCATTGTTTTATGAGTTTTTTTTGTCTAAAATGCCCTCGTTCGGTATAGAAATAGAAGACCTCTTCTTCTTCTTCATTTCGCGACTTCTGCATTTTCCCATTTTAAAAACCCTAGATTGATCCAAAATTATGAATCCAAATGTTGATGTAAGATATCCCCAAACTCCACTGTGCAAGTGCAATGTTAGGGCAGAGATTAGAGTTGTTCAAACCGAAACCAAACCATCGAAGGGACGTATGTATTATTGTTGTTATTTTAAAAAATGTGACTATTTCCGCTGGTGTTTGTCTGAAATTGTAGGAGGTGTTGATGTTGGAGGTTCCTCCGAAGTGAAGTCTGAGATGGACGCTGGGAATGCATCGACCTCAACGCCAAGGCCAGCAACCGAGAGCTCACCCGACAACGGCAATGAAGAAGTGATACTTCAATTTAAGATTTTAAAAATCCGATCCAACACTTAATGCAGATGCAAGCTTTGATGAGTTTGTGTAATGGATGCTAGTTATTTAGTAATAAGGTTCCTTATGTTAGGTTGATGTAATTTGGGGTTATTGTGCTTTGCTTGTAATTTGGGGTAAATGCAATCTGCAGTAACTATGTATTGTTGATTATGAAAACTTTGTTCAATCAACTCTAATGTAATCTGAAATATTAAGTATTTCGATTTATAACTTTGTTATTTTAGTATTTTGCATCTTTTTTTAGTATTTTAAAGCATGAATGCAACATGAAATGCAAATAAATAACATTGACATAAATAGGTTGCAAATGTCAACTTTGCAAGTTTTGACATCAAAGTTTTCCTTACAATCAAAGGTACACTGGTTCCAAAAGTAACAAAACGACACAATGAACTTTGTTAGCATATCAATGTTTTACATCAAAGTTTTCCCTCCACATGATGCATTTGCCACTGCACTCACATTTTCACTTCCCATTGCACTTGCTGTTGCACTTGCTGTTGTTCTTGCACTTGCGGTTGCACTTAAATTTTCACGTGCCTTTGCACTCGCACTAGCACGAGCATGAGCACGAGCACGAGCACGAGCAGTGATAGAATTACCACTACAAGACCTTGATTTCGGTGGTTTTGTTGCACTAAAGGATTGTTCTTGCTGTGAGGATGATGGATGTCGTTGTGAGACTAAAGTATAACGTGAATGAAATGGGGTTGAAGATAGCGATTGATGTTGTGATACTGGAGGTGAAATTGCTGCTCTTTGACTCTCGCTAGGAGCTGTGCCCTGAAAATATTTTGGAAAATGAAAGTTCTATGAGTTTTGTAAATAATGCACAATATTAATACCTGATTAGAAAGTGTTCTGAGACTCTTGGATGAATTTGTCTTTCTTCCCCTGCTTTGAATTCTTGATGAGCCCTGAAAAATGAAGACAAAGTCAGTCATTTATTCGTTACTCAAGCATCAAACTCCTATTACCAAACTGAAATGTTGGCCCTCCCATTACCAAAAATGAAGACAAAGTCAGTCATTTATTCGTTACTCAAGTCAGTCATTTTCCAGTAAGAGTTTTTATCTGAAATGTTGGCCCTCCCATTACCAAACTGGCATGCAATCTCCATTCAGATCCAGCCTTGCACACTGCAGTAACCCTTCTTTTTAAATACTAGCTCCACTCCAGATCTCACAGTCCAATCAACAAGAACACTTCTAAATTCATACACATCTTTGAATTTCATACCCACTAGCAGTTCAAACCTTTTCATGTTCATGATCTCAGAGAAGACGTGATGTTTTGTACAAGAATCATCATCATCAGACTTGCCAAACTAATAAGTTCATCCTCTAACTCAATGTTGCTATACCAACACTCTGTGGCCTTTTCATTATGTGGCTTCGGTTGGCTTCTTCTTTTATCATCTCATGCATCATTCTCTGTAGAAGAGTCTGAATCAACATCCTCATCAGATTCATGAAAGCTACCATCTAATGAGTCTTCATCCTCTCCAATTGAAACATCATCAAGTCCAATGTCATTATCATCTATCGGGACACTCCTAAATGACTCATTTGTCCCCCCTTCATTATCATCAGTTGCATTCATTACTAGTGGGCCAGCCTTTGTATCATCACTTGGATTACATCCAACACCAATAATAGCATCTTTCAGTGGGGTGAAATTATTCTCTTGTGACCACAATGTTATAACACTATGATTTCTAAAGCAATTACACATCGTACGGATCTCTGCATCACCAACAATCTTCACCATTTCAGTGGTAAATGCATTTTTCGACAATTGAAAGAGGAAATGCACATTCATTTGTTGTCCTCCATCCGCTTTTAACATATCAAACAAGTCATCGAGGCAAAACCTATCAAGATCAACATCTGGAATCACAAATTTCTTACCATCTCTGTATAAGTTGTTGTGCTGCTCATCAAATTTCCCACCATGCCACAACTCAATCCTAACTGTCGATTCCATGATGTCTCTATACTGTAAAGAAAAAACATTAACTTACAAAGGAGATCTACCATACACAAGTCGCAAAGAGAATTCCCATTCCAAACGAGGGAAAAAAGTTAAATTTAAGCACAAATTTTATCAGAAAAACAATAACTTACTGAGATAATCGATGAAAAACCACCGAGCACAGGTCATAAAGAGCACTTCGTTGACAATATCATCTCCCAGCTCCAACGCTTGGTTTCGAGAAGGTTAGGGCAAAAGCTTCATCGGATTCCAACCCAGCAAAAATGAAAATGAAATAATTGAGCTTATTATTTAAGGAGGAACATTTTGGACAATAAAAAATTTTGTTTGACTAAAAGCATGGTTGGCATGCGTGAGCTGGACATTAAAAAACACAGGGAGTTTTTAGATGATAAATTTTTCACGAGGAGATTTATGCCAACTCGGGATATCACGGAGGTAGTATATGCAATTTCCCCAATAAAAAATAGTAAAGATCACCTGTGCAAAAAAAAACTTGTCTTTCAAAATAAGTTATCTTCAAATTATTTTTTAAATACATAAGTGGATATAATTTAAGAAAATATATTAAAATTTGACATTAAAAGATTCAATTTATTTTATATATTAATTAAATTTTTGGTTAGATTTTTTAGAACGAAGATTTTATGATAACAATTTTTTTTCCGATTTTCTCAAATTTAGGACCAAATTAATAAGAATAAAATATTAAGAATCTTTCGAAGATAACTCCTGTTCGAAAATGATGAAATAAGCCGACAAAAAATAGGGGTGACAATTGTAACCCTCCAGGAAAAACCCGAAATAGGGTGGGTTCGAGGATTTTTCAAATTCTTGAAGTAAATCAAAGACAAATATGAAAATGTATCTTTAGTTACAAACTCACCCTCGATAATAATATCATTATAACTAATAAGAATAATGACTTCTCCTAATAATTAACCAAAAAATACACTTAAATTCATAACATTCAAATCTTATTCATGATTCAAGTCGTCGTCTCATCATAATTATGTGGTTTCATCTTTTGTGTTTGTTAAAAATATGAATTACAAAAGTT
The DNA here is from genome assembly GCF_012295235.1 of Primulina huaijiensis. Classification (NCBI taxonomy): domain Eukaryota; kingdom Viridiplantae; phylum Streptophyta; class Magnoliopsida; order Lamiales; family Gesneriaceae; genus Primulina; species Primulina huaijiensis. The sequence continues at coordinate 17,270,054 of NC_133311.1, read as the reverse complement.
TGTATTGTTTAAGTAATATTAATATTTATATATATAATTGAATTATTGTATTAATATTCTTTAACTGAATTTTAAGATTTTTTTGGTTAATTAACTCTATATTAGAAAGAGTAATGAAGAAAATATTTAATTCATGTCCGGTCGATGATGATGATGATAGACCGACTCACTCATTACCATTTTTAGATATTTGAAGCGAAGATGATTACTATGAATGAAGATTTAATGCTCGTGAAGTCGGAATGAGAATTTTCAAGTCAATTAAACAGAACGGAATATAAAGGTTACCCAATTAAATAGAGAATCCTCGATTTTAAAAAACTATGATTGAGACGGGATGGAGAAAACATCCCGTTATCACCCCAACCTGACTCATTTAGGGCCCTGACAAAATCAATTAGTTGCTAAAAAACACGGAATAAAATGATAATATTATAATAAAAAAAGATAATATTTACAATTTAAAATCTCTTCTTAAAAACAAAAACTCTTTCGAATTTTAAGACCATTTAACAGTTCACAGGGTCAGTTAAAAAAGTAGGAGTGACATAGAAAGTATTTAAAAAATAAGGACTCTGACTTTTTTTTTAAGAAACAAGGAGTTGACTTTTGATTATTATACTAACAGCAATTAAACTTAATTAATTCTCCTTTTTTTTTTTTTCGATCGACACACATCTTCTCTCAATTAAAATTTACGAGTCTTTTTCCCCAAAACGAGATATTGAATAGACCCAACAATCAATGGTCGACCAAAGCTTGGTCAAAGACCAAAGCTTTGGTCGACCAAGCAATTTGGTCGACCAGACCAACATGTTGGTCGATGACCAAATCAATGATCGACCATTGGTCGACCAAAAGTTTGGTCGATTCACGCTTGTGTCGATTAAAACGTGGTCAAAATTTTCTTTTTCAATCAGCCGATCGATCAATGAAAATAAACAATAAATCGAAATAAATGTTAATATTATCAGATTATTAGTCATTACGTCGATTTGTGTTAAGAATTATAATCGGAAAGGAAATGAAAATGAGATCGACGGAGAGGATTTAGGTTGAGTCGACTGATGAGAATAAATTACGTGTTTAAAATAAATGTATATATATAATCAAAACATTTAAGTAAATTGAGTAATTTTTAAAAATACTTCGTAATGGACCCCTTTTCCCCAAATTTCCCACAGTTCACGAGCAAAAACTGACTAGACAAGACCCACTTAAGAATTCGATCAGATCTTTTTGCTCCTTTGTTGATTTCGCGACCTTTGAATCTTTTGGTCCTTCGGAAGCTGTAAAATAAAGGTTAGTGTTTAGTACTGAGTAGGATTAAATTCCAATTTTTCCCATTGATCTGGAGGCAGAAGATACAGATTTGAGAATGTTGTGTGCCATTAATTGGTTGTAATGCTGCATCGGATGTAAAGTGGAAATGGGTTTTTGAATCTGTATCTTACAGTGGTAATGGTTTAATGTTAGTGGGCTGGGGGGCTGGGGAGATCTGGTGTGGAGTTTATTCCACACCTTATTCTGTTTTTTCTGATTTTTGTCTTTTTCTATGTTTGTTGCTAAAGTCTTCTTCTTTTTGTTAGCTGGGTTTTTGGTGGGTACGAATTGGAAATGCTGAATTTTTCTTTTAGAATTCTCAACGTCAACAAAGAGTCTGTACTGTATTTTTGTTGGTGAAGATGAATTCTTGATTAAGATCCCGCTCAGTGTTTGAAGCACCTTTGGTGCTGCTATACTGCATTAACGCTTGGATCTTTACATTTGAAGATTTGCTTTTGGTAAATATTCTACTAAGCACACTACTAAGTTACTTTTCACGTGAGGTAGAAGTTTTCTGTTCTTCATCAATCATTGTTCGGGGATTTGCAGTAATCCTCTGTGCAACTCTGTTTAAACATTGTACGCAGCGAATGAGGCTTAGTTTTCCCCATATCAAGATTCGGTGGATAGCTGTTTTGTTTTATTTTCAGGACTTATGATGAGAAATATCATGTTGTCAGGTAACTGTTATGATGGATGCTGAAAATGTAAAAGAAGCGGATTATGAAAATGGTTTTCATCGGCCTGAGGTCAATGGGACGTTCAATGGCAGCTTACAACTTGACAAAGTGAGTGAGATTTTCGAGAATGTTGTGAAGTTGAACAACAATGTAACTTCAGGCTCAGAACTGAAAGAAGAACCTTCTTTGCCTTCAGAAATTCATACAAGCCTATTGAAGGTTGGAAAGCCGGATTTTCTTTTCTATACAGTTATCAACCCTTTTCAAACTTCGCCGTGTAATGTGAAAATTTTCTTCTAGGAACTTGGAGTTAAAGAGCCTGGTGATTCTAAGAAATCAAAACCGCTAAAGAGTACGGGGAAGATCAAGAATGAGAAACCTTTAGGCTCCAGACATGGTGCAGCTGCTGGGCTAAGCAGGAGTAAAGATGTACTAAAATCTTTTGACACTTCAAATGGTACCACTGCTAGAGGATGTAGCCCCTGGGAGGATGTTGATCTTAAAGAAAAATCTAAATCATTCAAAAATAAACAAGAAACTGACCAGTCAAAAGCTGCAGGTGACCAAAATAATTGTAAGGTAAATGGTTATATGTGTATGGAATAGAAACTGGTATCCTTTTCATACATTTGCTATTGCCTTCTTATCTGGTCTCTTAATTATTCTGTTATCTCAAATAGCAGGCTGGACATTCTGATGAAACATCGTCTCCCCCAAGTGCCACGCATTCTCAAAAACCACCGTATGTTTTCTCCATTCCAATAAAAAAATTCCTTTATTGGTGTTAACCTCCAGGATATTGTGACTGGACAAGCATCCCCAGCATGCCACTTTGGATGAAATTTTCATACCTTCTGTCTCTTTAATAATTTGTCTATGAAGTTTTCTGTTCCCTGATATTTCATTCTAAACTGTGGTTTCCTTGCTACAGTGAGACAACAAAACTGAACGTCTTCAAAAATGGCCCTGCTGAAGCTGAAGAGGTTTCAAATTTATTGTGGTATCCTTTTAAATTTTGTGCCATGACATACTCTTCCTTTGACATTAAATGTGGTCATATATGTATCTTCTTCCAATTAAAATATTTGTCAATAAAGACTGTACTCGGTTTGTCCTTAAGTACTTGATAAAAGTCCCGATGGAGACACAAAGCCCCTGAAATTGGGTACTCTTCCAACCTATGGTTTCAGTTTTAAATGCGATGAAAGGGCTGAGAAAAGAAAGGAGGTTAGTATTTTGCTGCTTCTAGTACTGACTGTTGAGTTTTTCTGTAATGATATGGACCTGAGGCGTGTATTTTTTTATTTTGTTTGAGAAGTTTTATTCAAAACTTGAGGAAAAGATCCATGCAAAGGAAGTAGAGAAGAATAATTTGCAAGCCAAAACGAAGGTAGAATTCTGATTTTGTGTCATTTTTACAATTTACAGCAGTGAATGTGTGAATTTTGCTTTATTTCTTTTCATTTTTAAACAGGAGACACAGGAAGCTGAAATCAAAATGTGGAGGAAGAGTTTGACATTCAAAGCAACACCAATGCCTAGCTTCTATCAGGAACCTCCACCTCCAAAGGTGGAATTAAAGAAGGTAACTGGATACAGATTGTATATCATGATGCGAATCACTAATCAGTGTGTGCTGTATGTAACATTTGCTGGGAGACTTCAAATTATGATGAATAAGCAGGGTATATCGTGGTGAACTCTCTCTTTTACTGTTGAGCATTGCGACTGTTGATTTTAGTTGGTTCAGTGTGTGCTCCGTCGCAATATTTGAAAGTTCAGCTGTCCCTCGTAGTTGAGATACATCCTTATATTGATTAGTTTTCTAAATATTTGATGTTTGCATGTGCCTAAATTTACTCTATATGTGTGGATTTGTCTATAAAGTATGAGCTTCTTCATGACACCTAATACTTGATCAACAACATGCATTGATGCAGATACCTATTACCAGAGCCAAATCTCCCAAACTTGGTCGGAAAAAGAGTCCACTTACTGCTGATTCAGAAGAAATTGGTGTCCCCAGTGCCCGCCCTGGTAGGGTAAGCTTGGAAGAGAAGGAGACTCCATATAAACTAGCTAAAGCACCTACTGTTGCCGGTATTAATAAGCCACTAAGGAAGTCCCTTCCTAAGTTACCCTCTGAGGATAACAACTTATCAGATGAAAAGAAAAAACCTAGATCTCGTAAAAACTCCATTTCCAAAGTAACAAATGAATCGCTAGTTCAGATGAACAACATGTCCGAGGAAAAGAGTGAAACTGCATCAGATGCCCAAAAACAGGAGGCAGGGACAACTGCTAAGCCAACCAAGAGTCAGACAAATGTTGATGATGAACAGTTTCTGGGTGTTGAAGAACAAACCACTTTCATTCCGGAATCCATCATGGTATGAGCATTGATTTCAGTAGCCACAAAACAGGTATCCTCTAGCAAACAGTCCTCAAGTTTAATTCCATTTTCGCCTAACATGCTGGATATATCTGAATAATGTTTTAATCTTTTAACAGTGACGGCATGGACGATGTTGTGGGTGGTTGGTGTCTCATTTCATACATTTCCATCAAGGAAGTTTGGTTGTTTAATACTCTTTTCAAGCTTGCAGAGTGCAGTGAACTTGTTTTCCTAATTAAATTTAGCACCTGAGTATAGAAGTGGAAGTTCTGAGGGAATTCTGCTGTGAAATGGTCCGTGATCAAACTATTAGCTGTTTTGTATTTTAGGTTGGCAACTATTTTTGGCTTGTATTGTTTTTGTTCAGATAAACCGACGGTATGAATGTTTAGATATTGTATCTGTACTAATTGCTCTTGGTTATTAATTTTGTTGTCTGTTGTTTCTTTGAGTTTTTGTGAATGACCATCCAAACTTAATTGTTGCTTGCGGTTTCTCCAATGCCTTTTTGTACCTTATTATGTGTTTTAGCCTAATTAAAGGTATTAATTACACGTAATGGCACCCCATGCTATATTCGGTACATTCTACATTAAGAAATTTGCTTCTATCCATTTCTTTCTATTCTAGCAGTATCAACAATTGCAGCATATTAACCTCTCAAGTTGTGAGGATGGGAGGAAGATACTCCGATCTTGAGCCAAGGACACGAGCTTTGGTGTCCGGGAAGAATTCAAACCCTGGAAGTGCTGTGATCTCTCCATAATTTGAGATTTGAACTGGGTAACTAAGAAGATGACTAGAAAGGTCTCCGTGAAATGTTTCACTGGAGTACATGTGCCAGTTTTCATCAGCAACTGCATTAACATTTCGCACACATTCAAGACTTTCTGGGTGAAGAAATGAGTCCGCCTCTCGCAGAAGGTGCTCACTCCACAAGGCCATTCTGAAGCCAAAAATCTGACCCCTGGCAGGCTTCTCCCTGCTGGCTAGGTGATGAGGTTGGAATGATCCCATAGCTATCTCAGTGTCTCGTCCCCCGTCCATTGATCTTTGATTTATGTTTGCAGATCCAATGATTATGTATTCATCATCAACTGTTGATGGTCTCAAAAAAGAAACAATCATCGACTGTGTTGATCAATACTTGTGGATATGCTTATTTGGTATTAAAGAAATTATGTTGGCAAAACAATGAATGTTGTGGGCAATGTGATTCGCATACCTATCATCATTTTTGCATGAACATATATCATGAAACGCCTTGACTGCTGAGCTCTGCTGTAATTTGTATCAGGATCAGGTTTCTCTGGTGGTGTGTATTCTCCTGCCGTGGTCATTTCTCTGTTTCCAAGACAAAAGAATGTCAAGTAATCCCTAAGGTCCACATTACCAATCCCCTTAGCTTGTACAGCGGTAGAGATATCAGTATACATCATCTCCATTGTCCTCCTTTGCCAATCCAAGATGGCCTGAACTGATTCACTCTCAGGAATGCCTTCCGGCCACATTGGAATCACAATGTACACTGTAAATCGCTCATTTGCCTTGAGCTTACTCACTATCTTTAATGATAGCTCCTTGGGTATGAGGTGTAACGCGTTGATATCCTCAATTTTGATGTCTCTTGACTTTTTCCAATCAAATGAGCTGCCAAGAAAATACTGATTTTCAATGTATATGAAGTCGTTTGCTCGACGAATGGCGTGGATATATGCATCTTGTATGCTGCGATCTATCACGTTATCCTTCCCACTTACGAGTCCTAGTATTGATGCTTCCTCTGGTTTTTCAGGAAAACCAAAAGCTGCTCCGCCATCAATTGATCTAAATATTTGGACGTTCCAGGTTTCAGGGTCTGCTGTTGTGGTGACATTTGTCGGGGAAAGGATGAACCTATCTAGCTCTTTAAGTGAATAAATGTACTGGTTCCCCACCTGTTTTATCCACCTCTGCTCGAAATTGTACAGCACATCCCAAGCCACTGGCCCTTCAAGTCGACAGTGAACATCGTGCCAGGGCTCTCTTGGACCCCCTTTTTTGATCGATGATCCTGGAAAGTTTGGCTGGTGAAAATCATCATGATGAATGGAGTCCAAGGTCCTAAAAAGGGAGTGACTTCTTGTGTCATATCGCCCATCACAGAGATCTATGCCACCAACAAAACTAACTATCCTTCTCTTTTGAGACCTTTCTCCTGTTGATTCACTGTCTACTACAACTGTTTTCTGGTGGTGTGTAAACAAGGTTGAAACCTGAAACCCCTGTAAAACGCTGTTCCCGTCATCAGGGTTTCTGGGGCACAACACACAACGCACATTAGTATTCTGAAAGTAATCCTTTGTTTCTTGATCATGCGTAGCCATTAAACCATCCTTCTTCAGTTCCTTGACAGAAGTCCTGTCATCCCACACAAGCATGAGAACATTAACTCCTTCATACGCTTTTTGCTTCAGCAATTCTCCTAGAGTCACGTTTCCTCCACGCTTTTGCCTATTTGGGTCCCTTATCAGAGTGATTTTTGTGTTAACCGACCACCCCGTTATGTAAATCAAGTGTTCGGCATTACTGATAGCATCAAATATGTCTTCCCAACATCTCTGAGGTTCATAATACTTGTTGGAGCGCAGAAACTGTGTGATATTATCATCGGGAACGTGAGCATCAGGATACAGTGAAATCTTACAGCCCTCTCTCTGCCTGAAAAAAGTGTGAGTCACCCCTCCGAATGTCGGTGCTCTGATTCCTTGAGACCAGTTACTTTGTTCAGTGACGTTAAAATACTGGAGTTGTACACGGATTTTTGATCCTCTAGGATTTCCATCCTCGTCCAATATTTGAATCCATCTATCCACCATCGTTCCAGTCATAAGTTCCTCAACAGGTAGATAAGCTCTACCAATTAGTGTTGCTCCAACAGGATTATCTTCTTTGACAGTGAAAATTACGTTGGAAATGGTGTGAGCACAAAAAATGCGAAAATGCTCGTACCATCTTGGATTCGAAGGCTCGTTTTCTATCATTCTTGTCCTCCCCACCCTCGCCCTTTCTAAATCAATGGTGGCATATAGTCTTGAGCCAGCCACCTATTTGAATCATATACACGTATATAAAATTTGATATCAACATGTATCTCGATTCAGAAAAATGAAATGGAGTCTCGGAAAAACCGTACCTCAGGCCGGCAAAGCACCAGTTTCTTGAACTGGGATAAGAATCTTTTGGTCGTTTTTTGTGGACTTCCGGTCTTGAAGTTGCCGCCGCGCCGGAGAATATATTGATAAAAGACATTAGGAACATAGAAATATACATGTATAGCAAATACTGTGTTCAGACACAACGACCGAGAAGAGAGAACTTTATAAGTTTTCACTTAATATTTGCACGTTGTATTAACATCTCATGCAATATCTCCAACAGCAACAGATGAATCTAGAAAACCAAACTAATTTTTACGTTAGTGCAAGCGAAATATGTATACCGCGCCACATAATTGAAACCTGCATCCGCTACCATCCAATCTATCAGCCTCGTATATGGTTGCAAGAAGCATCCCATGGAGCAAACGTGGAGTCATGTTTTGATAATCTGCCAAAAACTAGAAATATGATGCACATTATCAATTATATTATTGTTATTTTGTTACAAGAAAAAGAAACAGACCTGCGGAGATCAAAATGGCAACCAATTCAACTTGTTCATTCAAAAAAACTAAACTTAAATAAGCTAACAAAGTCATATAGTAAGTCACGTACGTAGGTAGGAGAATCTAACAAATATTTACTTTAGTTTGAAGAAAGATATATTTGTTACTTTTTGGCGATTGTTTAGTATATGCGCTCTTCACAAGTAGTCGCATGGAAAAAGATAAAAATTATCTCCTTGGTTGATTAATGGTAGTACCTGACTTGCAAGAAATCACTAAATATA
>NC_133311.1:17107253-17261690 GCF_012295235.1 Primulina huaijiensis | reverse complement strand
AATAGGAATTATTATTTTTACTTATTTATATATTATTATTTACTTATTTATATATTATTATTTATAATTATTATATTTATTGTAATTTTAAAATTATTAATTTTATTATTAATATTAATTAATTCCTCCTCATTCTATCATATCAAGTATGTCCTAATTTAAAAACTACATATTCTCTTTCCAAATAGCAAAACTACCCTTATTGTAAAGAGTGATTATTTGGTCATTTAACTTGGTTATTTTTCATTTTCTGTCACAATATATAGGTCAATTAATTATCAGTTTTAGTCTATTTACTCACATTTTTTCACTTTTAGTCATTTCTTCACAAGAATACCAACATAATATCGGAAATAATGACATGACATTAAAAAATAGTGATGTGACAACAAACATTACCGGCATGACCCCAGACATTGTTGATGTGTTTGATGTCACATTAGAATTCTAGTGATAAAAGACCAAAATAGGAAGAAAAAAATTTTTACAAGTTATTTGATTAAAACTGTTATTTGACCGATAACAGAACCCACAATGAAAATTATATCTTACATGACAAAAATATTATTTTTCTTTAATTTATTTCATTAGATTTATTTGTTTAGTTTTAATAGCATCGTTCTATGTTATATTTCGAATAACATTGTTCATGTATTCTAATACAAGCTATACAATATATTCAATTGATAATCTGAATTCAAAATAAAAATATGTGAAACCAATCGCATGATTTTATTAATACTTTATTCTGTTTCAACATATTCGATTCATCATCTAGATTACATATTATGGTATTAAGATAAGGACCCTCCATGATTAGGTACCACCCTAAATAGACTTCTTATCAAATGAAAACAAAATTTAGAACTATTGTCGCGCGCTATATCTTATTGTTGTGATCTACATTGAGCGACTACATTTTATGTGCATATAACAATAAACATCTTTATTATATATGAGTAGGTATTTTATGAGACGGTTTCACGAATCTTTATCTGTGAGACGGTTCAACCCTACCGATATTCACAATAAAAATAATACTCTTAGCATAAAAAGTAATTTTTTTCATAGATGACTCAAATAAGATATCCGTATCACAAAATACGACCCGTGAGACCATCTCACACAAGTTTTTGTCATTATGTAATACCATAACTATACAAATAAAGCGTCGGGAAAAGTCTCTTGATTTGATGACATAGTCGCTCTCATTTTTAGGAAAGACGTTTAATCCTAATCCCGTCATCTTAATAATAATAATGATGATTTATTACAATAGTTGATGGGGGTATATATATATATTGGTTTTAGGGTTCGAATGTTGACCTTTCCCACAACTAAAAATTTGGTGATTCGTGTATCTTGCATCCTTTTGGTGGTCCAGAAAGAGAGAAGGAAAAGGAAAGACGACGGTGAGCAACACATGATTGGACGGTATGTATTAAGTGGGATTAGTTATGGACATTATAGTTCAGTAATTGCGTGTAGGTGTGAGCTTTCAATGCTTCCACAAAATTCCTCCACCGACAAAAAAAGGCTCTTTATATGATTAGCACCATCCCAACTGATCAGAACCCACAGTGATGTTAAATATAAACATGTACTGCGGATTTTGCCCCATCTTGAACACGTAACCATCCAGTTCAAATGGTTGTCCCCAGCAAGTTCAGAGGCGTCCGGCAGCGCCAGTGGGGCTCTTGGGTGTCAGAGATTCGCCACCCTTTACTGTAATCTCATAATCAATATATGTACATACATTTATATATATATAGATATTTTATTTTTATGACACCCTTTTACGTACCACTTAATGTAAGTGGCTCTGTATTAATTAATATAATATGTGTATGTGTACATGCAGAAAGAAGAGGATTTGGCTGGGAACTTTCGAGACGGCAGAAGCAGCAGCGCGAGCGTATGATGAAGCGGCCATCTTATTGAGCGGGCAAAAAGCGAAGACAAACTTCCCAATACTGCAGCTCCCAAGAAACATCGACGGGAATCAAGATTCGGTTCAAGATCAGGAGCAGTACTCCCTGTCGACGCTGGGAGCTAAGCTCAGAAGAAGCTGCTGCAAGGATTCCGCCGCTCCATCCATCACTTGTTTGAGGCTGGACGATAACGACAATTCCAAGATAGGCGTTTGGCAGAAGCAAGCAGGTCGGGGATCGCCGTCGAAATGGGTCATGAAAGTCGACCTGCTCAAGCACGGTAATGATTCAACTGCTGATCAGGATCATGTGATTATGGATGAAGAGCACAAAGTTGCAGTGCAAATGGTGGAAGAACTTCTCGACGGGAACTCTCTCTGTTAATTCCTCTTCCAAATGGAGATCAACGATTGCTGTAAATTGCTCCATTCGTATATATATTTACCCCTCTGCCGAATAAACAGTAGCAGCTGATCTTGGAGANATATGTATTTGGTAATTCGTAACATGCACATTCATAATCACTAGTTAAAGTAACAAAAATTAATTGTATTTGTGTTTTATTTTCTGCAGCTGTATTGCAATTGTGACAATTTCACAATTCATTGACTTGCTTGAATGGAGAAAATCAAAATGAATTTCAAATCTCATCTTTAAATCACACAATTTCAATAGTAATTTCGACGAATTTCAAACACACAAGATGAATTTCATTTGTAAAGTCTATCTCTAGTTCTAGCTAAATACATCAATTCAAGGAAGAATGAATTTATTGTAACAGTTAAGTCATAGATTTTTTTAAAATTTTTTTTATAATTATTGCATTTTCTATAACATAATAATAATAATACTAATACTTTTTTTATGAATACAGAAAATTTTAATAAAAAATAATCATTAAAGAGAAGGTGTGCCAATTGGCTACAATTCTACGATTAACTAACTCAAGTACTTATGGGCCCGGCCCACTCAATAAATATTTGACTTTAAATTTTACAAAATAGCATGTGGCCCAGACTAGACTCACTGTCATTGTCGCTCCATTTCGTTAGTTGTGTTCATCATTAATGCCCCTCCAGGCCTCCAAATTATTTATTATTTTTAAAAGTTCGATTTTTTTTTCAATAATATTGTTGTATGCTTATTTATTTTTATATGATTTTTTTTCAGTTTTTATAATTATAATAACTTACAAATATAATCTAGTTTTGATATAGTGAATACTCACCATAGATACTTGTTCGTTGATTTGGGTTCATGTACATCCAACAGTAGACTTCATATCAGTCGCTCAAATAAGTGTTCACAATGAATATTCATTATATCAAAACTCTATATATATTTATATATATAAATATATTTGGTTTTAGCAATATTGAAAGACTTGTTTGAGTTGTATTGTGACATTAAAAAAGCAAATATTATATAACCACAAAAGAAACACACATTCCCTAAAAAACACACATTCAGAGGATATTCGACTCAGTTTATAAGTGGTTATAATTTGTAAGTCTTTTTTTAAAAGGTTGGGTTATCCCAACTTTTTTTTTTAAAGATCTGATTACGTTTCACTTCTCACTATGTCCTCCACAAATTTTGGTAAAAACTCTTAACCTAACAAATTTTTTTCAATCAGATTTACTTGAACAAATTAAAATAATATTAAATATTTATTTATTAATTTTTTTCCAAAGAATATCAATTTTTATAGTTTTGACAAAAACAGATTTGACAATAATACATAACATCTTTAAGTTATTAAAATAAGTCAATCCAAGTGTCAAAATTATAAGTAGGTCTTTTGTGAGACGGTCTCTTGAATCTTTATCTGTAGACAGGTCAACTTTACCCATATTCACATAAAAAAGTAATACTCTTATTATAAAAAGTAATAATTTTCTGGATGACCCAAATAAGAGATCCGTCTCACAAAATACGATCCGTGAGACCGTCTCACACACAAGTTTCTTACCAAAATTATATACCAAATTAACGCGTGAAGTTTTGTGCTGAATTTACTTTCCGACGAAAAAAAGATCTTAATTTTTTTGGTCGGCGAAGCTAACTTTACAAGTTTTGTATTTCAATATTTGGCCACAGATCGAGGGTCGGGGATCGACCTTCAATCTTTGCGTGCATGTTGATTGAAATTAACTTCAAGATTGTTTCAAATCGCATGACCAATCAACCCATCATCCACCAAACCCCATCATCAATCTATTTAACGGATTCAAATCGCATCACTTCCTGTATTAATATATGCACACACAGAATGTCCATTGTTGCCGAGGCACCAGGTTTCATCCAAGTATTCTCAGACGGCAGCGTGAAACGATTTGCCCCGGAAACAGCGGCGGCATCACTGATATCCACCGGCGGATACGAGTCCAAAGACGTCACAATCGACTCGTCGAAGCCGATAACTGCCAGAATCTTTCGACCTGATGATCATGTCTCAGAAATGCCAGTCCTGGTTTATTTCCATGGCGGCGGATTCTGCATCGGGTCGACCGCATGGCTAGGATACCATGTTTTCCTTGGAAACTTAGCTGCCACTGCTAAAACTATTGTTTTGTCTGTAGACTACCGCATGGCCCCAGAAAACAAGCTCCCAACAGCTTATGAAGACTGTTATTCTGCGCTTGAATGGTTAGGTACTTCTTCAAAGGCTGATCCATGGCTACGACACGCTGATATTTCGCGTGTTTTCCTCTGTGGCGATAGCGCTGGAGGGAACATAGCACACCATGTCACGATAAAAGCCATCAAGAATAAAATCCATGGGCTCACGGTGAAAGGTTTGGTGCCGATCCATCCGTTTTTCGGGAGCGAAAGGAGGACCGAGCTCGAGCTGGCCGAGGGATCAGGTTCTGAGGTAGCTATGAATGACATGTTCTGGAGGCTGAGCTTGCCGGAGGGAACGGACCGCGATTTCTATGGGTGCAATTTCGAGAAGGTGGAGGCTGAATGGAGCCTGTTTCCGGCGGTGTTGGTGTTTGTCTCCGGGCTCGATTTCTTGAAAGAAAGGGGAGTGATGTATGCTGAGTTCATGAAGAAAAAAGGGGTGAATGAGGTGAAATTGATTGAAGCTAAGGGGGAAGTGCATGTATTTCATGTGTGGTTTCCCGAGTCAGAGGGAACCTTTGTGCTGCAGAAGCAGATATTTGATTTCATTCGAAGCTTATGATCATAAGAATTAGCTTATGTTTTGTTCGTTTGATGTAATAAATAATTTTTTATAATTTACACTAACATTTACTTTTTCGATTATTTGATGATGTATCAATGAATAACATCAATGTGATATTAAAAAAATATAACATAACATCGAAAAATGATAATGAGACATTGAAAACCGTTGATCTGTCACATGTCACGACTACAATTAGACCAAATAGCTGAAAATAAAAAATCAGTGTAGTAAAAGTGACAAAAAAAAATTTGAACATTTAATGAATCAAAACCAAAAATTGAATAAGTTAGTAGACCAAAAAACTCAGTTCTTCTTAATTATTTATCTTGGACATAATTTGTTATTGTTCCATAATTGCTTCTAATAATATTATAACCTATGTTATGTTCACCACATTCTCGGTTTATCATAATTATTAAGACAAAAAAATTCATATAATGCATGTATTTCCTTAGCATATATATGCATTATCACTAATTAATGCACCTTGACAAACGTTATATACACAAATATTAAAATTAAATAAAATTGAAAAGTATGAACTTTGATCTAAAACAGTTTTATTTCTCTATTAAAAAAATCTAATATGTAAAAGTTTTTGTAGTTTATTTTTAGGTACTTTTTCAAATTATAATATATGTATTATATTACAAGCTATAATTCTTTATTGGTTTGACCAAATTAAATTAAAACTAAATTAGTATTATATACTCCTCATCAAAATAAAATTTCACGAGTATAATATTATCCGTATTCTATAATGTAAAACAAACTGATAACAAAAATATTGATTAAAATCCATTTTTTTAAAAAAATAAAAGATTGTATAAACACTAAGGTCATGATTGGTATACTAAAATGAGATAGTAGGAATGAAATTAACTTTGGAATGGAACGAGAATATAAATGAACTGATATATTTATTCTATTCAAATTCAAATGATTTGTAAAAAAAAATATGAAAAAAATGAAATTATTTTTAATTGTCAAATAATTTCTTAATTAAATTTCAAAATACTCAAAATTTTTTATTAATATTATTATTATAAAATTATTGTCATCATAAAACTTATAAAACTATTGACCATAATTTTATTTTTATAAGTAGTATTTTATTTATTAAATAATTTTCTTTCCATAAAATATTATATTAATGATTATTTAACAATTATTTTATTTTACCATTTGTTTTTATATTATTTTTATGTGATCATTAAATTATTATTTTAATTATTAATAGTATCTTCTTTATTTTATATATAAATGATTTATTTATAAAGAATGTGAGAGAATATATTTTTATTATGTTTCCACATTTTTTTTTATTTTTATCAAGTATGTCTAAGCGTGCAGTGACCGATATAATACGCGTGGCATATTGCTTGCGGGAAAGTATAATTAAGTTCTGGCCGATGCCGGTTTATGTCATATTTTTCAACATTTTTTTCCCTGCAGAAATTAGGAACCCTAACCCTAGGTGCGCTAGAACCCAACTTCCAAATTTAAACAGGTAAATACGAAGAAAAAACTTTTCTTTGATTATGTATGAGTTTTTGCATATAGTTACTGGGTGTTTGGATCTTTCAAGTTTCAAAATTTTGAAATCTTGAAATTGTGTCTTGAATGGGATCTATAGGAAAAGAGAAAATGGGAGATAACAAGGAGAACGATGCGTATGAAGAAGAGCTTCTCGATTACGAAGAAGAAGACGAAAGAGTCACGGACGCTGTCAATGCTAAAGTAAACGGAGAATCCACTAAAAAGTGAGTTTCTCAATTAGCCCACAAATTTTTTTGGCATTTTCAATTTATAATACCATCAGATGTTATTTCTTAGTGTGGTCTGCGCGAAGTTTTGTTTGTATCTCTATTTATTGAATCTGACGTATACTTGAGTATCACTAGGGAATTCGTTCAGTGTCAGGATTAGATAGGAATTTGTTTTCCTTTGCTATAATTGGGTAAATAGCTGGTTATTGTGGCCTATAGTTTCAAGGCAATAACTTGGTGTGTTTTTATCATCTTGGAGCAGGGGATACGTTGGAATTCATAGTTCAGGATTCAGAGACTTCCTCTTGAAGCCAGAGCTTTTGCGGGCTATTGTGGACTCGGGGTTTGAACATCCCTCAGAAGGCAAGATATTCCTTTGTCTTTAACTCATTTTACTTTTAAATATGATCCATACTGTTGAGATGGGCTGGTTGGAAATTGCTTTAAACTCCTTGTTCCCAGTGCTAGCAATCCTGTTCCTTTTCCATGAATAGAGGTAGAGTGATGTCATTGCTGCTATTGGCTTGTGAATATGCCTGGTATTGATAGCATAATGGGTAGAGGGAAACTGGGAAAGTGTTGTCGTTGTTGCTATTGGTGTGTGAATCTGCCTGACGTTGATAGCATCTTGGATAGAGGGAGGGTTGCAGCGTTGTTGCTATTGGTTTGTGAATCTGCCTGATGTTGATAACATCCTGTATTTTTCGTATTAAGTGGCTCGTATCAGTGTTTATGTTCAGAGTTTTATTGTTTATAATATTTTTTCCGTACTCTTAATTTTTCCTAGGCTTAGCTCGCTTCATTTAGAAATCAAAATGTTTTTTCTTTTTAACGCGTACTTTCTCATTTTATTGCTTTATTTTGTAATTGATGTCAGTCCTAATGAACATTATATGTTCATTGTTATATTTCTCATATCACACACAACTGTCTCACAGCAGCATGTGATTTTATGTTGCTCAGGTAAATCACTATTAATCACCCTTCATTGGAGACGTTGAATGGTAAAACCTTTTTAATTTGCAACTGAGGCTTCCTTGGATCAACTTTCTTTGGTTCTTCATTAGTTCAACATGAATGCATACCTCAAGCTATTTTGGGAATGGATGTTATCTGCCAAGCAAAATCTGGTATGGGAAAAACAGCTGTGTTTGTCCTTTCAACTTTGCAGCAGATTGAACCCGTTGCAGGTCAAGTTGCTGCTCTTGTTCTCTGTCACACAAGGGAACTAGCTTATCAGGCATGTATTTGAACTAAAAAATTCACTGAGGTTCTGTATATGGATCTTGTATTCTCTTGTTATTATGTACTGAAATTCTGTCAGTTAATCACTTGTTTCATGCCTAAATTTTTCTATCTCGCCATTTAATGATAGTTATAATTTATTACTCTGGTTTTTGTGTTTCTCACATTTGCAGATATGTCATGAATTTGAGCGGTTCAGCACATATCTACCAGATATCAAAGTTTCTGTTTTCTGTGGCGGTGTTAGCATCAAAATCCACAAAGATATTTTGAAGAATGAATGCCCTCACATTGTTGTTGGAACCCCAGGGAGGATACTTGGTCTGGCTAGAGACAAGGACCTTTCTCTGAGAAATGTGAGGCATTTCATTTTGGATGAATGTGATAAGATGCTGGAGTCTCTTGGTATGTCTAATGTCATGTTGAACGTATCCTCGGGAAAATTATCATAAAAGTGCAAATTTCCTTTGTATTAAAAACAAAGAGACATGGTGTGGAGTTGTTTTTCATCTTCTTTTTTGTGTTTTCTCAGATATGAGGAGAGATGTGCAGGAAATTTTCAAAATGACGCCTCACGACAAGCAAGTTATGATGTTTTCGGCAACACTTAGCAAGGAGATTCGACCGGTTTGCAAGAAATTCATGCAAGATGTAATGTCTCGTAGCCTGTCCTCGCACTTTAGCTGTCTATTCTGTTTCATAATTCATCTTTTTGCAGACAACACTTGGTGATAGTACAGTTTTTGAAGAACTGTATCTTGATATGTTGTGTTTATCTATTCCTTGTGTCAATATTATGGTTCGTTTGAGACAAAGATTGTATGGAATGGATGGGAACTGGGACGTTTTACACTGTTTTGGTCATCGATTTAATTTAATTTATTTTTTCAATCAGGAATATTCTAGAGAAGAGGGCTTGGTTATGTTTTTAGGTTTCAAGGTCATCCGTTTCAATTTAGTTACTTTATGGCTTGAGCAGCAGTGTTGACTCTAGTTTTTCTGAGTGCTAATTAATAAATTGTCTGCAAGAAGATGCTTCAGATTGACCAGAATCTCAATTCCGGGCATCATTTGCGCCACCATTCATTCCACACTGGATACCGGTTAATTACAGATGGATGCTAATATGCTTTACTGTAACATTTCTTCGTTTCAGCCTATGGAAATTTATGTGGATGATGAGGCCAAATTGACTCTTCATGGTCTCGTACAGGTTTGATTTCTAACAGTTGAATTATAGTTTTTTCCGGTTTATTTTATTTTATTTACTGAATTGATCTCCCATTGTGGCAGCACTACATCAAATTGAGTGAGCTGGAAAAAAACCGGAAGCTGAATGATTTGCTCGATGCTCTAGACTTTAATCAGGTTGTCATCTTTGTCAAAAGCGTGAATAGAACTGCAGAGCTGAACAAGTTACTGGTGGAGTGTAACTTCCCATCTATTTGTATTCACTCTGGCATGTCCCAAGAAGAAAGGTTTGTGTGAATTTTGTCTAACTTTGTTTTCTTTTTATTTCCTTCACTATCGTGTGGCTAGTAACCATCTGAAAGGGGTGAAGGGTGAGTTTATTTGCCTAAATTATGCTTATTCGATTTTAATTTATTCTCTATCAGACTATTATAAATAAAAATGTAAGCAATAATGACTCAATTTTATCTGGGACCAGATTTTGAGCCAATTGCTACTCCTATGTGCTGGCATGATCTTTTTTGTTCACATACACTTATACGCAAAGATTTCAGCTTAGCGGAGTATGAGTGATGAATAATTTTTGCAATGTTTCAGACACCATCACTCTAAATTATTGATTGCAGATTGACGCGATACAAGGGATTTAAAGAAGGGCATAAAAGAATTCTTGTAGCAACAGATCTTGTTGGTAGAGGAATTGACATAGAGCGAGTAAACATTGTGATTAATTATGATATGCCAGATTCTGCAGACACTTATCTGCATAGGGTAATTCATATCTTATCTTCTCATCATCTCCCGAAGTTTACCAACAAGGCAATAACTAACCAGATTTTCATATGATTTTCTGTTGAGTGGTTTAGGTGGGTAGAGCTGGGCGCTTTGGAACCAAAGGACTTGCCATCACATTTGTTTCTTCTGCATCTGATTCAGATGTTCTCAATCAGGTTTGATGTTATGATTGATTTTGCTTTTTGGCCTGCTCATGTACTAAGATGTTTTTTTTGTTGCAGGTTCAAGAAAGGTTTGAAGTTGATATTAAAGAACTTCCTGAGCAGATTGATACATCTACATACAGTAAGTTTGATTGTCTTTATTATAATGTTTATGCCGACTGTCCTATATTTCTTGGCACTGGTATACTGGTTTACCTTATTTCTTATCTGTGACGAAAAAATGTTGCCATATCCTTGTCACGAAGCAACAATTATATCTTGTGGTTTCTGTTGTGTAATCTTTTTTTTTTGGCAGTTACTAGCCTCTTCTGATGTTATTGTGTTTATTTGGCGTCATCTCTCTGTTCTGATGTGTAAAGTTCTTGATATCAGCTCGTGCAATTGTTTAATGTTTTGCAGTGCCGTCTTAGAGCTGTTCAGATCTCATGTCACAATACAGATGTTGTGTGAAAGAGCTGGGAGAGTTACGTTCTGATTAATGTGCTTCAGTTTCTCGATTTCTTACGAAATCTGGACATTTTATTCAGAGGAGATTGATAGTGTGCTACACATTATTGTACCGTATGTTTGAACTTTTTTGTTCGTAGTTTGGAGCTGTGCTACACATTATTGTACCCTTATGATTGAACTTTTTGATTAGCTTAATCTATTGTTTTTGCTTGATCATATTAATTGACAGTTCCTCCGGAATGGTAGTTTCATTCATTTCGTTTCATGTGGTATTGTGCTCACTTATATTACTTGTCTTTCCCTTTGTCTGATTCATCAGAGTAAGCCGCCCTTTGTTTAGTGAAACTCCTTTTTGATATGGCTGCATATTTTTTATTGGTCGATCTCAAACTGTGATTCTTTCCCAGCAACAAGCTTCACGTAGATGGAAAGGTAGCATGGAGTAACTAACCTGACAGGATTTGGGCCCTCTCGAAGGGCTTGAGTACACGGTTCACGACTGCAACCCTCGTCTCTGGCTGAATATCAAATGTCCTTTTCAGACGTATGTTTATCGTGATCAACATCTTCTCTTGCATTTTACAGTTAGAACATGGATGTTGCTTTGGTATCGAATTTTCACCATTGTATTTCGTCATTTAAAAAATAAAGATAATTAACGAGATGGATAACGAAGACAGGGCTTCAGTCGATTCAAGCCTGTGTTCTCTTGGGACCTTCCTTGGTAAAGTAATTCGGAACTGCAAGAGGACCAGATAATTTTCAAAATACCAAATTGAAG
This sequence comes from Primulina huaijiensis, assembly GCF_012295235.1. Lineage (NCBI taxonomy): Eukaryota > Viridiplantae > Streptophyta > Magnoliopsida > Lamiales > Gesneriaceae > Primulina > Primulina huaijiensis. The sequence goes on along the minus strand of NC_133311.1, from coordinate 17,250,171 downwards.
TACCTTTCGAAAGTTGTCTTTGCTTGAACATAAAATGAAAAAGATTACAAAAACTTGCATCCGTGGCTATTCTGGAGTTAGCTCATCATGCGAGTCAAAATCCAAAGCAAACAAATTAAAGAATCTGTAGTGTCTTGTTATCCCGATCACTTTGAAAACTTGAGGATCGAAGAGCTAAAAACAAGAGAGTAATCTTTCATCAATCACGGAAGACTCTTTTCCTGCCTTTATTTATAAGCACGACAATCAGGCTTTTGTTCCATAACTGCAACTTGTATTCCCAATGATGTTACTACTAATAATCGCTTTCTTGATTCATCATAATTCGCTTGATTTTGTTGAATCGTACAATTTCTCCTATCCATCATTTGATTCCGCAAGTTGTGCAAACGGAAGCAACTTAATATGCTGGGGATCTGTAAGTGCTGGTAATGGGAGCCTGTACATCACACCTCACCAGTTCCAGCAGCCAAAAGATACAAGTGAGGTTGGAAGGGTGTTGTTCCGGTATCCCGTGCTTGCATGGCCATCATCTTTTTCTACCACTTTCACTATCAGAATAACTTCTAATTCAACGATGTCTGGTGATGGGATGTCATTCATCATTGCTCAGGATAATGGGCCTTCACCACCCGAAAGCTATGGTTCATTTGTTGGGATTCTTGATCCTTCAACTGAAGGTGAATATATAAATACCTTACAAGTCAGATTGTCTTTTTGCCATGCAATAGATTGGCTTTAATTAATTTCAGAGACAGAGAGAGCGAAATAGTTGATGACATTTGTCACTTTACACACTCATCTTGTTTCTTTTCTTTTTTAGATACTTTCTCATTTTATCTCCAGTAGATGCTGAATAATATATTCTTTATTATTCTTGACGACCGTTCTGATAATTGAAAAATTGAAACTTGTTATGCTTATTCAAGAAACTGATGATATTTTTGGCTTAACTTGTTTCCTTGATACCCAATACAGGGGGTATTGTTCATCAACTTGCAGTAGAACTAGACACATACAAGAATCCACGCGAAATAGATGGGAACCATATGGCAATTGTAACCACAAGTGTGGAACATCCAGTAGCAGTGAGAAGTCTCAGTGATATTGGGATTAACCTTCACAGTGGAAGAAACATCATAGTTAAAATTGAATATGACGGATGGGAAAAAATGCTCCAGATTCACGCTGCATATGCTGGCGACTGTTGGGTGAATTTTCTAAGCCAGAAAATAATCATGCAAGAAACTGTTCCTCGGGAAGTTTATATGGGATTTACTGGCTCAACTGGACATTTGTCCGAAGTTCATCATGTTCTTGATTGGAATTTCACAATGTATGAATTGCCAGAAGTATCTCTAAGTATGGGAGTCGGGAAAATTAAGGGCAGGAAGGTCTGGGAGATTGTTGCTCCAATAACTGTGACTTTTTCTGTGGCTGTCACGGTTCTTGTCATAGCAGCTCAAAGGCAACGAATGGTCAAACATGAGAAGAGAGAGATCATGGAGAGGCTGACAAAAAATGCAGCCAATGGTCCTAAATATTTCACTTATAAGCAGCTTTCTAGGGCAACTCACAATTTCGGTAAAGAAAATCTGCTTGGAACTGGAGGCTTTGGAAGTGTTTACAAAGGAGTTTTATCTAATACAGATTTTTCCACTACTGTTGCTGTCAAAAAAATTAATGCAACTTCAAGCCAAGGTGTGTGTGTACAATATTCCCACTTGAGTTCCTCTTCTTGCTTGGTCAATATTGACTTTCAACGAGGACGAATGGCTGTTCCTTGAGATTATGACATTGAAACCATAATTTTTCAGGTGAAAGAGAGTACTTAGCAGAAATATGCACCATTGGGCGCCTGAGGCACAAGAACTTGGTGCAACTACATGGTTGGTGCCATGACAGGGAGCAACTACTTCTTGTATATGAATACATGCCTAATGGAAGCCTGGACAGGTATATAGGCAAGGATTTTCTTGATTGGAAAACCAGGTACAAAATTCTCTCAGGGCTGGCTTCTGTGCTACTTTACCTCCACGAAGAATGTGGTAGCCCTGTTGTACACCGTGACGTGAAGCCAAATAATGTGATGTTGGATTCAGATTTTAATGCTCATTTAGGCGACTTTGGCCTCGCGAGAATGCTCCAAAACAATGCGTGTGTGACCACCATGGTGGCTGGAACAATAGGCTATCTAGCACCAGAAGTTAGCTTTACGGGTAGGGCCACTCTGGAGTCCGATGTCTATAGTTTTGGGATGGTGGTGATTGAGGTAGTCTGCGCAAGAAGATCAAAGGCTATGATGGAAGAATTTAGCCTTGTGGATTATGTGTGGAATTCACTCGAAAAGGGTCTGTTATTGTCATCCGTGGATCAAAAGTTAGGAGGCAAGTTCGATGAAGAACAAGCGAGAAGAAGTTTAATGGTAGGATTAGCATGTTTGCATCCTGATCAAATACTAAGGCCAACAATGAGAAAAGTAGTTCAAATCTTCCTGAACCCTGATGAGCCTTTGATGGAATTGCCGGAATCAAGGCCGACCGAAGTGTGTTTGTCCCTGCCATCTTCTTCTCCTTCCACTACTCTGACCGATTTTGGCTCCGTTGCACCTCATTATGTTAGTCTTGGGCAAGATTTACCAGATGAAATTACTATAAAAATTGAAGCTTAGTTACTCTCAAAGAAGATTTCTACCACCTTGATTCCATCACCATATGGCCCCAGCCCAGTAAATAATAGTTCACGTACTTGTTAGATCTTGCCATCTATACCTACAAAAAAAACATTTGTTGATCAATGTTTCCGGAAGAAAAAGAAATTACTTTTCTTCGGTAGAAAGGGTACACAAGAATTTATTTAGCGAGGCTTACTTTAAGGATTGGGGTGTGGTCTTGAATCACCCAGAAAGCCCATCAAATTACTTTGTTGTTAATGATCTCGTCTCATTGGATAGCAATGGCTGGAATACAAAGAAAAAAGAAAGTTTTGCTCTTTTCCTAGAAAGTACATTCAATAAAGAAAAGCAGATTGATGGGAGAATTGGGGATGTAAGCACCATCTTGGGTTCTTTTTTCCTTGAAAAAGTTGGCTTCTCTTTTAAAAATACTATATTACAAATCACTTAAAATATTAGATAGAACGTAAACACATGTTTTTCTCGCTCTTCCTTTATTTTCTTTTTTCCCATAAATGCTACATTTCTTCTTATAATCGTTCCTTGTTCGATGTCTGCGGATTTTCCAGTTTTTGTTGAATATTTTTAAATGAAATCATGTATAGATTGATTTTCAGTTCACGTGGACTGATTTCCAATTCACGTGGACTGATTTTCGAATGTTTTTTCGTTCATGTAGGTTGTTTTAGATTGTTTTTTTAATTAATGTGGACTGATGTCGATTGATTTTCAGTTCATATCGACTAATGTCAAATGAGTACGCTGAATTTGACCGATTTTCACTTCACGTGGACTGTTTTTGACTGATTTCCACTTCATTTTGACCTGTGCCGATTGACTTTTAGTTTATGTATATCATTGTCGACTGATTTTCATTTCATGTAGACTAGTTGACTGGATTTCATTTTAGTATATATATATATTTTTATGTAGATAAATATTTAGAGATGTCAAGAGATACTTGACGAATATCTTCCGACGTTATGTATTATTTTGCATTTCTTGCACTCTTGCTTGACAATAGTTGTCTACCCGGATCCCTTCAAATCGAATAATCTCCTTATGTATTCAGCAACTTCAGTTCATTTATAAACTTGCGCTGTGATTTGTGCGTCGGATTACTTCACTTCATTTATAAACTTCAAATTCCACCAAGCTCGAATATATGCCATTAATATTGTTCGTTTGTATATTTTGAACCAAATCCCACAATTATTACTCATCATTCCATCAGTCCAAGATACCTTTTTTTTCTTTTTTTGGGATCTGATAATTATTATAAAATTGAATTACCAGAATACCACTTGAATATTCATCCGTCTCTAAAATATAGACTACATTTTATTTTTCGATTTTTCCAAATATAATCCATTTTTAATATTTAGTATATATATATTTATTATTATACATCTATCAGGTCAGTGTTGAAAAGATGTGCGACATTTCTTGAATAAATTAAATTAGTTTAAAATAGAAAATTAGTTTTCTCAATGATATTTTTAATATGTATGAAAAATGTATATTTGAGACGGATGAAGTAAAATACACTAATCACTGAATTTGTTTTAGTAGACAATCGCGTTATTTAATTTATTAAATTTTTTTATCTTTAATTTATTTATATATATGGCTCTGTTTGGTACGTGTGATGTGATAAGTAAATAATTAGTAATTAGAGTGATTAAAAAATGAGATATATGGATTAATAGTATGGTGGGATAAATAACATGGTGTTTGGTATGATTTTAAAATGATTGATTAATTTTGTAAATTTTATTGCAATGACCAAAATGCCCTAAGTGTTAGTTAAATATATATTCTTAAAATAATTGGATAGATAATTAAATATTTATAATTATAATTTACATTTATTAAAATTAATTTAAATATATTTATTAAAAATAAATTTGTAAATATGCATTTACTTTAATAATTAAAATAGCAATAATATTTTGAATGTTAATGTTAAATAAAGTTTAAAAATAATTACAATATTATTGTTTTTTTTAAAATAATTATAAACGTAGTAGTTGCTTATGACTGAATTAACAGGGAACACCATTCACTCGCAACATATGGAGATACAGAATCTGCCAGAAAACGTATTGTAAGCGAACTTAGGGGTGTACTTGATGCAAATCCTCTTCTCCAGGGAAGAACAAAGTTTCCTCAATATAGCAAGTCGGGGTTGAGACGGTTGGTTAACCAGAGGTATTTCTCTACATATAAGTTTAACACTTTTCTGTCAGTCGGACATATTTTTTAGTCTTGCTGATTGTAAATAATGTGATAATATGCAGCTTGAACTGGCAGCACATTCATTGTTCGAATCCTCATCCGCAACCTCGTATAGACACCCTCTTTACTGATCACAGGTGTCCTGGACCTGATGATGCACAAAATCAATCAAATGAGGAAATTTCATTGGTATGGTTCAATAAAAAAATTAATGTTCTCTTATTAGCCTCATCTTGTTAAATTTTTTTTTATTCAATTCTTTTTCAGTCTCCCATGTACATGTCTGCAACTGCTAATCTGTCCTTAGCGACAGAATCCGTAATTTCTGCTGGGACCATAAATCTTGAAAATTTGTCAAACCAAGGTGGTGCTTGTATTTTGTGTTTGAATTTTCATCTGGTATTTTGTTTTTCACAAATTTTGACCACAATAATAATGGAACTTTTTACTGGTCCTTCAGAGGATAGTAAGGATTGCCATGATGCCTCAAAAATAATATCAACTAAGAATCATGATGAGGTAACACCATATACCGTGAATCAAAACATATTTCTTTCTTGCATTTAATAACTGAGATCAGTATTTTCTAACAAGTGAAAAAGCAATATAATGCAGGTAATGTCAAATTCAATATCGAGGAACGATTATCAAAATGCTGCAACAGAACTGCTAGTCGACTTTCCCAAGTCTGTTAGACGAATATTAGACATGGTATCCCAACCGACCAGCATGGATTTTCACCCATTTCAAGACACTCTGCTATTAGGTTGACTTTTTGTTCCCATTTATACTTTTCCAAGCTTATGTTTACGAGGTCTTATAAAAGCTGTTAGCTTATTTTTTCCAGTTGGAACAAATGTTGCGGATATAGAGATTTGGGATGTTTCTGGTGCTGAGCAGTTATTCAAAAGACAATTTGTGGTCCGGGAAGTAAAGTCGGTCTCGGAAGTATTTCTGGTACAGCTCTTCTCGGCTATGACTAGTCTATGGTGACAGCTGAAACCTGACTGACTTATATCCACTGCATAATCAGGACATGAAAAATAATCCCAGCATCTCTGTCAATCGAATACTGTGGAACCCTGATGGTACATCATTCGGTATGCACATTCTCCCTAAACTTAGCTGCTTTTCTATTTTCCTGCTGATCTAGATGGCTCTGTTTTCAAACAACAGGGGTCGCATACTCAGAGCGCATGATACGGTTGTATTCGTATCATAAAAATGGCAATTATGCTGAGAACCAATTAGAGGTAGTTTTTGTAAGCTTTTCTTTGTTTGTAGTAATAGTAATTCAGAAACATTCATGGCGAGTATTCACTTTCCAGATTGATGCCCATGTTGGCAGCGTAAATGATCTAGCATTCTCTAAACCATATGATAGACTCGTCGCCATCAGCTGTGGTGACGACAAGTTGATTCAGGTTAGTTTCACTATCAAATATATTCAACATATGTCATGCAGCAATTGACCAATCATCTGTTATCATCTCTGCAAGGTCTGGGATGCCGTGACTGGTGCAAAACAGTATACATTTGAAGGCCATGGCACTCCCGTCTACTCCATATGCCCTCATATGAGGGAAAATATTCCTGTGAGAATTAGTTGATTGTAAAACCATTTTCTTTATTTATTTTTATTTTTTTATATTCCTGTGAGAATTAGTTGATTGTAAAACCATTTTATTTATTTATTTTTATTTTTTTTTTCTCGAATTCACTTTATTTTGTTGCAGTTTTTAATGTCTATCTCGACAAGTGGTGAGATAAAAGCATGGCTATTTGACAAATTGGGATCAAGGGTTACTTATGCTGCACCTGGTTTATGTAGCATGAAAATGGCTTATAGTACCGATGGTAAAAGGTGATTGGCTGGATTGCTTAGCTGTTTGTGTTTTTGCCAATGTACACTGAGTTTTTATGAATATTTTCAGGCTATTTTCATGTGGGGTGAACAGAAATGGAGAGTCATACATCGTTGAATGGAATGAGGCAGAAGGTGTTATCATTAGGAATTACCTTGGACTTTGCAAATTTCCTTTGGACATGGTGACATTTGACACATGCAGCAATAAATTTTTGGTTGCTGGTGATGACCATAAGATCAAAATTTGGGATGTAAACAAATCTGAAATATTAGCATCTATCGAAGCCGATGGTGGTCTGCCGGTATTTGTTTCATTGCCAAATCAATTTTGGTTAAGCTATAGATACATGGGATAGATGGTTGTCTAATGTTCTTCTCTTATTGTGTTTTTTTTATTAAAGGAGAGTCCATATGTATGCTTCAACAAAAAAGGCACTCTTTTGGCTGTTTTTTCTGATAAGTATCAAATTAAAATCTTAGCAAATGATCATGGTTTTAAGTTGCTGGAAGATTTTGCAGCTGTTTCTGGTTATTCCACTAGATGCATTGCAGAAACCTTTGGAAAGGTCAGCCCTTGTGCAGTTGGTCATCAATTATTCGTTTATAGTTTCTTCTTATTGTTTGCTTTATCCCATCCCCCATATTCCCTTCGTTCTCCTGTTGTATGAAGTATCTTTCCTTTTCTTAGTCTATCTGCTACTGTCGCATTCTTGTCCCTTTCACTATGGTCTTAGCCTTTCATTCAGGCTTTTTCTTATGTATAAGTTGAATTTTGGTATAGCTTTCAGTAAATCCCAATCCTGTCCCTCTTAAAGCTAAAGACATGGAGGGGCCTGTCCAAGCTGTGAGTGGTTTCCTAAACTTCAACATAGAATTCTTGGCATGCACCATTTAATTATTATTGTACATTTATTCATAGAAATGACACAAACTAAATAATGTGTTACTCATAGGAAGAAGTTCCAGCTATGTTGGAAAATGTAAAACCGAAAGGGCCCGCAGATTCAAACAAATTGGAGATGCCAGTCGTTTAAAAAATTGTTGGAATCTCACGCTGTCAATCCATGCTGCTCACTTCTGAAGTTAAGACAAATATGGTATGATAGACATGGATTGGCTCTAAAATTTTATTTCAACTTCTTTACGGTTCCTTTGCCTTGCATGTGTAGAGTTGGGAATGTGCTTAATTTTGCCAATTCTTTGTTTTTGTCGTTTCAGAATTCTTGCAAACTTTGATAGAGTTTTCTTTTTGGAATTTTTTAGATTTGAGATTGTGTTTCGTTGATAATTTGAAAGTTGGTATGGTTAGGGATGATTAGGGATGGTTGATCTTATATCATTTGCAGAGACTACTGGGAAAAAGTAGAGGGAGTAATAGTTATTACATAATGGTATTTTTAAAAAGGTCATATGGTTTACTTATTCTCAAGATCAAAACGGAAACTCGACCATGTAAATGCTTATGTTTTTCATTTCGAAGTGCTCTTATTGTGCTGATAATGTCACTAGTTAACTTACATGCATGCATAATGCAAAAAATGAATTTTAAACAAGTAGTTTTACATAATCCCATTTGATTCGACGATTGGTATACACTCATGCAGGTAATGGCATTTTGGCATTAGCTCAAGATGGGATACATTTGTTGTGGAGATGGTCAAAAAATGAATCTAATATGAGTGGCAAAGTAAGAATTCGTTTTATCTCGTTTGATTATTGGCTAAAAATCAACATGTGGAAGTTATTTTCATTCATTTTTTGTTCTTTTTTAGCGTCTCATTGGTCTTTTTCAACGGTATCTATATCTGAGAAAAAAAATGACTTATTTATTGAGAAGTCTCTTCCCTGCAGGCAACTACAAAGTTTTCCCCTCGACTATGGCAACCAAAGAAGGGATTATTGATGTCCAACGATCTTCCTGAAAATAGCGTGGACGATGTTATACCATGTTTTTCTTTGTCCAAGAACGATTCTTATGTTGTCTCAGCATCAGGGAGGGTGATCACTTTGTACAACATGTTGGTATTCAAGGTAATGTTACAAAACTAGTGCTGTCTTTAGATGATATTTCAGAATCCTAACTAAAATGTGGTGGTTAAATGCAGAAAATCAGAAATGTGATGGCGCCACCACCTGCTGCAACGAGTATCGTGTTCTATCCTCCGGATAACAACATAATTGGGATAGGCATGGATGATTCAACCATTATCATATATAACATACGTGTGGATAAGGTGTGAAATCAATCAATGTCCCATTATTTTTAAATAATTTATGTACACACACACGTACACAAGAGGAGGATGCACGTGTAATGTGTTGAATGCTGATTTTTCAGGTAATAAGTAAGCTTGAAGGTCACCGTACAAGAATTAGTGGGCTTGCTTTCTCGACCACTTTAAATGTTCTAGTCTCTTCGGGAGTGGATGCTCAGGTTAGTGATTCAAGCAGCTCTTGCCGTTTAGTCCTTTTGTTAGCGATCTGATATATTGAGGTATAAAACTTGGATAAAAAATAATAATAATCTGATATATTGAGGTAGGACCATCGATCACTAGTAATAGATGATGACTGCAGATCATCGTGTGGGATTCTGTTTCATGGGAGAAAAAGAGAAGCACAATGTTGCAGATTTCAATTGGATGGTCGGCATCAGACCTTTCTGAGACAACCATCGAACTTGACAAGAATCAGAAACAGTTCCTTGCTGTACACGAGACTCAACTCGCGATATATGAAGGAGCAACTTTGCGATGTGTGAAACAGGTTTGAATGTTGTTGTCTTTTATAAACCAGTTATGTTCTTCCTTTTTTGTGTTTCTACTTGACTTTTATGTCCCCTCTATACATACTACTCTCAGTGGCCCATCACTGCATTCTGTGCACGAATTTCCCATGCGACATATTCATGCGATAGCCAGTTGGTGTATGCTGTGATGAGAGATGGGATTGTTTTAATAGTTGGCGCATCAGATCTCACACCAAGATTTGAGATTGATCCTTCTGCCTACCTAATGCCTCGTCACAGGTATTTAGATTTGGGCTGAGGAAAACTTGCATGAATATATCTATCTTAATGCACCATTTTAGCTATTGACTTTTACTTGTGGATGCAGTTGTTATGTGTATCCAGTTGTTGTTGCTTCTCACCCACAAAACCCCAACCAGTTTGCCTTGGGATTATCCAATGGTGGAGTCGTTGTGATGGAGCCTGGTGAATCACAAGGTAAATGGACAGAGGATTGAGCGTGCATGGTTATTATTTATTATTATTCAATAAATTTATAACTACATGAGATTAAGGATGTAAATGACAAATCTTGTAAGTTTTGTTTTGGTGGATACAACCAACATCGTTATTTACGTCTATATACAAGGAGTTAGTTCATTGGAGAGTTGGGCTTTTTTGTCATTCCAGAATTCATGTTTAGAATCTTTCTCCGTTTTTTCACATATTATTATGATTAGAATGATTAGCAAGGTGTAAATAAGTGGAACCGATTCAAAAATTATCTGATTTGTGTTTTAAATTATTGAACTCGGACACAAATTATTTGGTTTAATAGTTTGTGAGCTTTATCATACATAAATAAATATACATGGACCATTTATTTTCGAGCAATTCACGAATACGTTTTAATATCTCGAAATGAAGCCTTGCTTCAAACAAATTTAAACCAAAAAATTAAGATTTTTGAGCTTCAAATCAAACTCGAATTCAAATATATCTAACTCCAACCGAATTCGAGCCTTGAATTTTTTTTGTAAACACAAGATCCAATACATTCATCATTTAAACAAACATGAAATGTAATTTAGCCTCACATAATGTTTTTTGGTTTCTCTAACGTTTTCATGCTCTTGAATTCACATGCATGTGTCCAGAAATAAGAGGCAACCTGTAATATAATTATGCCAGCAGTTCTCACATAACATGTTGATTTGGTATATAATATAGCAACTTTGACATCAAATAACTTGGCCATCGCTTTGCTCGATTCTTATGCAGAAGCAAATTACAAAGGAAAAAAAAAAGAAAGGAAGAAAGACAAGTAAATTATTATTGTCAGAAACCAAAGTAGAAGTTACACCAGTTAAAGGACATTGAATGGTAGGTCGGTCTAATTTGTGTTCAATTTTCACAAATTCAATTTTCCACCTTCGCTATAGCAGATGCATAACTTACACTGCTGTCTCTCGTGGATTTGCACTGGCTAGACTGTTCATATCGGAGAAAACGAATCTTCATCCTTGTAGAGCTATGCTTTAACATCTAGTTGAATATGAAATATGCAAAGTAGTCATTATGGATGAGGTAAAATGCATCTTATTAAAAAACGAACATGTATGCAGGTGCTCTTACGTGCATATCTAATTTGAGAGAGTAAATGGAAGGTGAGAATACACTCGAATAAACAAACATGTTCTATTTTATACCATAAGATTATTCTACAAGCAAAGATGCCCTTTTTGTTATAATTCTAAAAGGGAAGATGCCCTTTTTGTTATAATTCTAAAAGGATATTAAGATACTTACGTGGAGAAAAACACTAATTGGGTGTCGTCCACAAATGGTGTTGTCCGTCTCCAAGAGGTACTCCTTAAATGCATCTGGACCTCCTGTTTCTATTATATCCATGCCCATTTTATCCATTGCTTCGATAGACTTGTGGATTGCTCCATGTTTCTTGTCATAACGCATGTAGTTGAACCTAGAGTAAAAATCGAAATCATGTTATGCTTCAGTAAAATACGTGAAAGGACACGTTCATTTAATAAAGCCATACAAACATGAGCGATTAAAAGGATAATCTGCAAGATTTCAAACTTTATGCACATTTTCATCTAAATAATCCAAGTTGGGGAAAGAAAAAATAAAGGAAAAGGCTGCTTGCATGAGATTTAAGGAAATAAAAGTTGAAAATTAACATAAAGTTGCATGAGCACCTTGACATCATTATCGAAAAGTTATGTAAACCCCCATCGCTACAGTCTCCCTGCTCAAGGAATCCAACTTCGCATTATATCTTGACTGGACTGTCGGCTGTACATGCCACCCCCCTCTCCCTAAACAATATTCAGGTGGGATTTCGGAAAACTATCTTGATAATTTTGTATGATGAAGTATGGAGTCAAAATCTAACTAATCATACAAACACAAAATATAATACAAGTCGTCGTATTTTACACATGGCATACTTTTACCAATTCGATAGGAACTTCTATTCCATAAAAAATGTTATAGTTACAATAAGAGTCAGAGACTCTAGCAGAACTGATAATGAGACTACTATAGAACATGTTTGTCATTAACACGATAAAGAACAGATCAAAAATAAAAATCAGGAATGCAACATACCGGGATCCCCAATGACAAAAATCAGAAGAGACAGAGAAGAAATTTGTTGGGTCATCCACATACTTTGCCAACAACCGACCATACATGGCTTCATTTTCAGCACTAAGAGCACCAACTAAGATGGGCACAATCTTTACAGAATACCTGTTCAAATTCTTCAATATATTACCCCAAAAAATTAATAGTAATAAAAAGGACGTGCATCATAAAAATAGAAGAGAGGGAATAGTAAGCCCAATCGTGATTCACCACAATCATACCCCTGGAATACTTGAACTAAATATGGTAAGTGCATTTCCATGCTATGTTCAGCCTCGTCAACATGAAGATCCATCAATTCGAACTTCCCTGTGGCTTTTAGCTCCTCGACGACTGGCACAAACACCAAGCAAAAACTAAAATGAGTGGCCATGAAACCAACATTAAAAAGAATATCTTGGGAAAAAAATATACTATAGAACTACTTACAGAACCTATTGGTACGAACAATTCACGATTACTCATTGCATCACGCCAATCCAACCACATTCCATTTTAGTGAAATTGGGGACATATCATGATGCAAAAGGTCCCATGAAATTTATTTTAAAAGAAGATTCTAAGACAAGGACATAATGGCAATTTTTCTGAGATCCACGGTAGAATTGAAGCTACACTAGGGTCTAGGTTCAGACTTCAGTCACTGTACCTTCTTGATCAATAGGTAGGTCTCCTATTGGTGTCTTGTACACAGTGGCTTTTGAGAGTGCACATTTGGGAGTGTAATAGTGGTGAGATGGGCCGAGAAGAAAAACCCGAGAACTGCCAAGAAAAGAGGTATTCATCACTTAGGAAGAGAGGAAGCTTGAGCTATAAAAACCAATGATCATGTGACGAAAGAGTGAAAAGTTCACATGTTCGCAGGGTCTATGTTTCCAAATGCATAGGCTGCTGCTCGACCAGAATATGAATAACCTGCATGACTAGTGAGTTCAAAACACCACCCAAACTTGTGTCAGAACTGTTGCATATGATTACACAAAAATAACATTGATATTAAAGACTTACGGTGCAATTACACCTCTTATGTCAGGAGATTTGGCCAAGCCGGAAGACCTAAGCCAACCATCAAGCTCTTCGGCTAATTTTGTAGCTAAAACATTATAAAGGAAACCTAAGATCAACACTTCTCTGAAGATAGCAAATATATTATATCAAATACAAGTTATATGTACATTTTTTCACTTGGATCAATACCTCTCCATTAAACTATTATTTTCACGATTCACAAGTAAATGAACTTTGCAAGTAAAAGCATATATTATCTAAACAGAAACCATAAGAAGGCCACAATCACAGTGAATAACCAGATGATGAGAGAAAACCATCAGGGCCTATATAACATCCATTTATTTTTAACAATCCTACGCGGAATCCATATCTTTTAATAATCCTATGCAGCCCTTAAACTTCTAGGTTGAAGTCATATTATAGCTAAATTACGCAAAAACAATCATGCATCCCAATTGTCGCAATCATTTTACTTAACTACTTACTAAATTCCGTAAACAGGTATCGATAACGCAACCAAAAGACTGGTCACGACTCACTTCGGTTTGGAATATATGAACGAATCCTAACCTATGAACAAAAAAAATCAAGCCTTGGAATAATTGACTCAAGAAGGCATTTTTCAGCCACGAAACATTAAAAATATGAACTCTTTCATTATTTCCTAGGTGAAAAATTATCACTGAGCTATTTTCGATAAATTTTAACCAACAATAAAAATTTTAAAAACAAAAAACTGTGTAAAAGTGGGAGAGGCGATGTGGGTAATCTAGATGTAAGAAAATGAAGCGGAATTTAGGGTACATACGATTGTCGGTGTACCATGAACCGGCGTGAGACGCTCTTCTGATCTTCTCCATGTCGCCAAAAGCCCTAATGATTCTTCCGATGGTTAGCTAAGTTCGATATTCCGACGCAAAGTGACCCGATCACTTTTACTCCCTTCTGCTACAATTTTCTGGGAGAGAGTATGTGATGCGGCCACCGCAATGGACCGTCAGCATATCTTATTATTATTATTATTATTATTATTATTATTATTATTATTATTATTATTATTATTATTATTATTATTATTATTATTGTTATTACTTATTCCAAAAATCCTAAAGCAAAAATTATTTCAAGATATCGAATTCTATATATAAAAAAAGTCAATTTGATGGTAGCTCTTATCCAATAGATTATTTTCAAAAATAAAAATGAATTTGACAAAAATTATTCTATTCGATATCATCTTATATTAAATGATACAAATATTTTTTGATATAATAATTTTTTATAATAATATTTAAATTTAAATTTATTCGTTACATTATATCGATAATTTTTAAAAAAATATTCAAGCACTCATACTTATAAAATTTAATCATTAATTACATTAAAAAAAAACCATCATGCTTCACACATGTAAGATACTAATACTGAGAAATTATCTCAAAAAAATACAAATTAAGTAGTTGAGATGGTGGATAAAAATACAATTACCTTATTTCATTCTTTTTCTTTTTTTTTTTCATCTCTCAAATAACAACATTGAGTATAGTTTGACTAATTATTGTGAGAATTTGATGAAACATAATATATAATCATGTAATGTCCTATCGTTCATTTCGAACAACTTAGGTTTGTGATCGATGTGATTTGATTTCGATTAACGGAGTAAAATCACCTTTCATATCTTTTGCATATTTGTATAATTTTATATGCTTTAAAAGATGACTAATATTTTTGAGGAATCTTAAAGCATTTAAAATTTATAGTATGTCGAAATTATTGCGTTTGAGTTGTTCTTATATAGACATATATGAACACATTTTCACATAAAATCTTTATTATTCATTTAAGAAGAAAATGAAAATTATTTTCTTTCCTCTTGGAAAAATCTTGACGTGTATCATTCATCGTTATTGATGTCGGTGTTAATTTAAGTAATGTCGTTGACATTATTATTGATATTCTAAATACGATCCAAAATTTATAAAAACATTATTTTATTTGACTTCGATCGTTTAAATTCATGATTCGAATAACTTCAACCAAGATTTCGTATCATGTAACCGCATCTAAATTTGGATCAGAGACTAACCACGAGGAAGACTATCATCCCAAGACTAGTCCGACCAAGTTCAGATATTTGAGTTTTACCTTAAAAATAAATAACTAAGAATGGCGGCCAACGGGTTCTTGGCTTTTCATTGACCTCACTTTGGGTTTACCAACCAAACAGGCCTTTATTTTTTCTCATCTAATTTAGCAAAATCTGTAATCCAAAAAAAAAATGATAAATTTAAATACCTACTCTCCAGTCTCTGCTCATCCTCCTCAGCTCCACCACTGCTCTGTTGGCCTGTGATTATTTTAAATCAACGGCCAACTATATAGAAGATCGTGCTTCACTGGGTTTGTTTGTAATTTTTTTTAAAAATTTTTTTAGTAATTTTCTTTTATCTTTTCATGTGTGTCTCTGTGTTGTTTCGTGGACTGTTTTTCTCGGGTTATGGCAGTTTATTGCTATTTTACCCCACTTCTGTAATGGGTTGTCAAAAAGCTCGGATATTGGCTTTCTGAGTTTCTATTTAGAGTAGTTTAATTTGTTGATCAGATTTTGTTAGGGAGAATAATTAATTATTCAAGAATCCATATTTTATTTTTTTATTTTTCTTTGTTTACTGCTGCGAGATTTGAGGTATGGTTGTTTATGAATGAAAACGGATGGAACTTCGTCCAGTTGAGTGTTTTTATGTCGGGAGAAAAGAGAAAGCATCATGGTTATTTTGGGTGTTTGGATACTGACGGGTGGGTGTTTTCTATATAAAGCCGCAGCATTTTATCCTTTAGACTAAAGGGTATTCATTCCATTAGTTATACAGCGTTGCAATTCAGAGATATGGTCATTCTGGTGTTAAGTTATGTTCACTTGAACCCTAGAGAAATAGAGATAAAGGTTGACAACCTAAAACACGATTCTTGTGAAAATGATTTCGAAAATATAACTGTCATTAATAATTGAATTTATGTGGTATTCAAATTGTGTGGTGGGATGATTGGATCAGTTCACAGTATGTCCAGGAAGGGCAGTTCAGCATATTAAGCGATCAGGGAATTCATTTTTTCTTGGTTGATTTGAAATGAGTCAGATGAAGACTGGAATTTCCTATCATTGTAAACATAGGGGGTTAAGGAACATCATGTTTTGCTGCCAAATGTTTATCGAGTATTTCCCGCCTTTATGAAACATGTAAAATTTTTGTATTACGTAAATATGCGCGATTCACTTTTTCCTTGCTACTTTTTTGGTTCTATTGTCGGGGGTGGCTTGAGTTAAATTTTTTATAGTTTCAACTTTTCCATTTGTTGCGTTCAAATCTTTTTATCAAGACATCTAAACGTAGCTGATTTCAGGCTGTCATCTCTTCAATTGATGGGAAGCAAGAGCGTTGAGCGCACAGATAGATCCCATAATGACGTGGCTGGGTGTTCTGAAACTACCGTTGAAATTAAGATCAAGACTTTGGATTCTCAAACTTTCACTTTGCGAGTGGATAAATGCGTAATCTATATTTCCCTCTTGCTCAGATCTTTTGTTATTCAATTTTGTATGCTTGTGCACCTGAACCTATGTCCGTCTTTTACTCTTTTCCTTTATTCACCCACGTGTTTTATGTGTGCCCCCACACATATATTATCCTAAAGCTGTTTTGAGTTACCATATTTCTTCTTATTGCTCTACTAAAATTGCATTTATCATTTTAATAGTTATAAACTTCGTTGGTTTCTTATGGCACTATCCCATATTATAGTGATGTGGATAATTTTCTCCGAGATTTTCAAGTTAATTATTTAAAGGGATGGTTGGGTACTTTATCTTGTGGGGCGAACGGCAAGCAATCTGTGTGTTATTGAAATAAAATTTAGAGTTTGTAGTGCGTTCATGGTCTAAGAAAATAGAGTGGTGCGTTATGATTTTTGAATTTCAGCAAGTATTGCAACTTAGGCGGTTGGGACCTGGATGAAAATGGTTTTTACTGTTTCTGTGAAGACTAGGAATCTGTGGTGGGATATGAAGGCACAAGTTATTTCTATTTAATTTTATATCTTAAGCTGTTCGCCGGATATATTGTAGCGAGGCTCATGCATTGATATGCATTAGTAGGGCTAGGGGTGAGAAATTCGGTTCTGTTCGGTTTTGATAAAAACTCGAACCAAACCAAGTGCAACAATTTTAGTTAATGAAACCAAACCATTAATAGTTAAAATCTATACCAAACCAAATCTAAATTTTCAGTTGAGTTAGGTTTGGATGATTGATTTTAAATTTATATTTTTTTCCATGTGAAATATTTTAATTATTTTAAACTTAATTTAAATTTTATAAACTAGCTATTATAGACAAACAAATATCAATATTTACATAGATATTAAAGTATTTAACAATATATTATGTGACGATGACATTATAAATTTAGAATAAAAAATATAAATCCTCAAAATGAATTATGTTAGTTTCAAAAGAAACTCCACAATCATCCGGTATCACCTATATTAATATATTTATCTTAAAAAATAGTAAATAAAAACATTAATTAGATTTGAGAATGAAGCAAAACCAGTTATGACAAATTAAATTTCTATAATTGAAAAATTGTAATAAATTATGTTTTAATTAAAGCCTATTATATATTTTTTGAATTTACAAAGTCGGTTTCGCTGATTTTAAAACTGATCGAAACCATGAAATCAATTCAAACCGATGATCCTCCTAAGTAGGGTCACTGCGATGATACTTAGGCATGTTGTCAGTGACTAGAAATTGAGAATATGGTTGTACATATTGATTTCAAATTATTCTTAGTTTCTTAATTTGTACACTGGTTGCAGGTTCCTGTTCCTGAACTTAAGGAACACATCGCTTCTTTAACTGGTGTTCTGTCTGAGCAACAACGCCTTATATGCCGTGGAAAAGTTTTAAAGGACGATCAGCTACTCTCTGCGTACCGTATCCTTTGAAGTTTTGATTTGTGTGTCTTTGCTTTGAGTTGTAGGAAGGGCTCTTTTTCCTTTCGATTGTTGATCTTTTTCTATTGTTTGTTTATTTGTCTTCAGTGTATGAGGCAATGAAAAATCTACATGAATTATTCTCTCCCAAGCAAAGAAAGATGAGAGAATTGTTGTTTGCTGTTACATTGTGAGATTGCTATGGCTTAGTTGAGTCTTTGACTCTATGAGATACGTCATAGGTGTAAACATTTGGGAATGATGATTCATTTCAAGGGACTCAACAGGAAAGTCCTTTGAAAGAGTATGGATTCCTACTCAGGTTCTAAGAAAATAACTTATGTAAATATTTGTTTTGCTTATAGAATGTGAATACTATTAAGCTTAATATTTACTGTATTTCACATTCATTTGGGAATATCTGTATGAGTTACACTCTAAAATTGAGCATTTTTTTCAACTTAATAGATGAAATTTAGTTTAGATAAACATTTATTGGAAATATTTGTTGTTTAAACTGATATATTTTCTATTGCATTTCTTTTATTATATAGAACCATGCGAGCCTTGACTACAAGAGGAAATTTTGACACTTTAGCGAACATTGTGTTCTCTAATATCATCATTTGAAGGAATAACATATTACCTTAATCCACATAGCACATGCTTGAAAGAAAGCGAGACTAAATTGTTTGCATAATATACAAACAATATTAGTTTCTCTTGTAAACTTTTATTGGAAACCGCATTGCTATTAAGATTTTATCATAATCTTATTAATTGACCTGGAGCAAGGATCAAACTGATTTCATGTAGCGCCCTTACCCGAGCCACTGCTAAACAGAATAATAAGCACGCAAAATTTAAACTTGATAGCAACAATTAAACAGCGGAAACCAAATAACTTAATCATCTTACAACCCAAACGAAAACAGAACAATAATATCAGTCTTAAACATTAAACATTAATACAATCATATCGAAAACATAATCCTGCACGAAAATACGAGAAACCAAATAAAACCTCCACTAAATCACCACCGAAAACCCAACTGCTCTAACCACTGTCTTGGCCGTCCGAACTGTTTAACCTAAGACCTGCCCTGTGAAATAGGGTGCTCAAGATGAAAACAAAGACGTGAGCGATAATCGCCCAATACGAGAATGTACAAGGATACAAACTGATACGATGCATGAGAAATGCAAAATGCTCGAGTATCAAGGATCAAGTCAAGAATCAAATGTTCAGTCTAAAAGCGTCGAAGTGTATAGTCTCTGATCTGCCCTAGGCAAGTTCTGGCTCCACACTCACCATCAGAGCGCGGGTCCCGTCAGACACCGTAGCTCTCGATGCCCACCCGTCCACAATACGGAACATGGCTCAGTGGCCCCAACAAACGAGGTATATCTCAAAAGATATCAGGGCCAACATGATATGACATGCATAATATGCCAACGCATTAAACCATGTATCATGCAACGGATAAATATGCATCATATAAGTGTGTGTACTACGCTTGGATATCTCGGTCAGTACATCATGTACCTCACTAAAATAATCTGACAGAAAGTTTACTCATCCGAACCTAACAATACCAACATAATGAAATCACTATCAGGCCAGATCTTGAATTACCAAACATGATTCAAAGTTCTTTCTAATGATCTTTAATCACTATTTAAGGCTTCAGGATTATACTTGTGTATGTTGTCAGCCCGTTGATGATGTCCCGGTCTGCATGTCTCGATTCACCGATCCCTCCTCGAGTCGAAACTAGCTTCGAAACTTCCCGACATTAAACTGCTCTAGAAACTAGGTAGAAAACCTAAGCTATATGGCTAGAACTTGAGAGAGAGCAATTAAGGGAAAACGGTATAAGAAACAAATGAAATCAACTTCTATTTATAGGTTGCATCCGGACTAGTCAGAAGATCCGAAATTAATCTTTTCTGTCACGTGTTATAATCTCATTCGTCTAGTTGGATTTCTCGGGATAATGTAATCTGAAATAGATTGGGTGGTCCATTTTAAATTCGGTGGATCTCAACAGGTTGAATCCGAATTATCAATTCCTCGATAATACTTAATTAACAACTCCTTAATCATCTCTTAATTAGTATTTCATTCAAAATAAGAATTCGGGTCAATACGTTTCATATTCAGGCAAACGTTGGTTCAATCTGTTTATCCATGGTCCAATCAATGGGTTGTAAATGTGATTTTTATTTCAAACAAATTAGAAGTTATATTATCTTTCCAATATATTAGTTCAAGGACAATGTTCTTGGTACGAGGATAATTGATACTAAAAAAAATAATTGAGCTGTTGGAATGAAGAAATATCTCCACAAGTTTGTAGTACTTGAATTGCATGTTTTGTAATTATTCTATGAAGATGTGTTTATCATATTCGTTTATACTTGAGTGAGAATCTGAGAGGGTTCTTTCTTTATCGTTCTACTTTTGCTTGAGTTCCTTGATGCATGAATCTGTAGATGTAGAAGATGGTCACACCCTGCACCTGGTAGTGAGACAACCAGTTACTCCATCTCCGGAGAGTTCATTTGATCTTCCAGGTTTGGTTTAGCATACATTTTATCCAATAGATCAATCATCGCATAGGTCGTACAAATTCCTCACTTTGAGGTAAAAAATTGCTTCATGTATTGTGCTTGCAAACAATCCTTGTCCCCCCTAGAATTATGGATTTTACACGATCAGTTTAGTTAGTGTGAACACAATGGTGCATTTGCTTGGGAAGTGGGGACATCACATTCTGGAAACATGATAAAGGTGTTTCATTATTTCAATTTTCAATCATCATAATTCTTGGAACAAGATGTGAAAGCCCTTGTCTCTTGCAGGATTTGATTATTGTTGGTTAGCATGACTAAATTATGATTATTGGGAATTGTTGAGAATATTGTTATTAAGATAATCAGTTGTATTTATTTGAATTTGCTTTTATTCAGTTTTTAGATTAGAGTAATGTTGTTTAAGCATACCGGTGAGCATTATGAATTGATTTTGTAGTCATGGATGCATGATCTAACAAAGCAGAAACGCAGTATGACCTTGATTACTGAGTGTGGCTAAAATAATTAGAGAACCTTTCTATTCCTTGATAAAATCTGTAACAACCATGTAGCTTTAAGCTTATTCTAATCAAATCAATAGTCATTGTGAAGCAAGCTGCTTCAAACACCACCTTAGTTTTATGCACTAATCGGAACCAATGATCAAACAGCGTCTCTATTGAGAACGTTGTGAGTTCAACCTGATAACCTACTCCGTTTGTCTCAGTACTATTGTGCAAACAATTTTATTTGGCTTCATGAGCCCTTATTGAGGCGAATTTCTAGTGACACATTGATGTTTACTGCTATTGGTCTTCTTTAAGTTCAGTTTTTCATTCTGTTTGTGATTATCAAGCTTCTCTCTCTCTCTCCAGCAACTGATCCAACGATAGGAACGGGGCTTAATCCCGGCAATCAAGAAGGTTCTGGTATGGTTGTTGGAACCTTCAACTTATCAGAGCAGGGAGATGGAGCATTTCCTGATCTCAATCGGGTAAATATATGAATATTCACTAGATTATATGAACTACAATTCTCTAATATACATATATGTTTCTGGTGGGGTGCTTTATAGATTGTCTCAGCTGTTCTGAGTTCGTTTGGAATCCCAAGGTCTGGAAATGGTGGCGAAGGAATTGATCTTAATGTGAGTGTGAATGCTTGACAATTAGCACTCTTTTCTGAGCTATGCTAGTTTTGATTCAATGCCATCTTTATTTGAGTGTTCTTCTGAGAGAACACTCGATTTTGATTATTTTTTCATGTCTCTCTTGGACAGCTACTGCCTTCGGAACGGCTTTCGACTGTGCCCAGTCATGGTGGTCTTAGAAATTCTAGAACAATGCTGTCTGACCAATTAGGTGCTGCATCTGTTCCATTGGAAGCTATGCAGCCACCGGTAGCACTCATATTTAATCAGTTCTTATCGCACACAGTTCAAATGTTGATACTTCAAACAAACAAATCAATATTGTGTTGTGTTTTTCATAAATGAATGTCTAATTACTCCTCTCCCTGTATTAATCTTTGAAGAAAATGACCATGTTTCTTGCAGATAATACCAGATTCATTGACTACTTTGTTACAGTACTTAAGTCATTTGCGGCAGGAATTTACTGCCAATGGTGTGGAACTCTACTCGATTGAAACTTGTATTTCTTCCATTTTGTTCAATCAACTTTTCTCATCTTCAAGTGTTTGAGTTTTTGACTTTCCAGCCGGTGGACAGATCACAAATTTTGGAAATACTTGTTTTTCTGAGCGTGATGGACATGAATTAGACACTACTATACGTTCTAACGAGACCAGAGGGCTTCTGACACCAGAGTCCTTGGCAGAGGTGATAACATCTACCAGACAACTGCTTGTTGGCCAAGCCACTGAATGCTTATCGGTATGAGAAACCTGGTAACTGTGAATTGATAGATATAAATCAAAGAAGGGTTCTCCAGTGATCATCAAATATGACAAACATAACACTTGTCGTGGTTAGAGATTTGTGCTTCTATAACTCTGTCTTCAACTGCAGCAACTTGCTGGACAACTGCAGTGTCACACAAATGTTACTGATCCATTAGAGCGGTCAAGAATTCAATCTAATGCTATAAGATCAGGAGCTCTTTTCCAAAATTTAGGGTCTTTATTGCTTGAGCTTGGCAGGGCAATAATGACTCTGAGGATGGGTCAAACACCTGTATGTTTATCTACTACCTGGATAGATTGAACATTTACGTTTTGTGGTATCATAGTGTCTGTTTTAGCTTATAGAGGTAGCTTCATAAAAAGTTATTAGTCTAAAAGTTGCCCTCCATCTAACGAGGATTATTCATTCCATCCTCAGGCTGATGCAATGGTGAATTCTGGGCCCTCTGTTTTTGTATCCTCAACGGGGCCCAATCCTATCATGGTTCAGGTGGTATTTGGTTGAACAAGTGTTCCTCCCATTGTTTGTGCTATAAGATTTGTTCACCCTCTCCTTTATTTACCAACTACAGCCCCAGCCCTTCCAACCAGGAGGAAGTTTTGGTTCAGTTCCAGTTGGTACTGCTCAACAGGGCTCTGGATTAGCTGCAGGCTCTGGTGGTTCTGGATCTCTCCCTCGAAATATTGACATCAGAATACGAACAGGTGCTGTAGAAATTCCAGTTCAATGGAGTTTTTCTTGGCAACTTCTGGAAAAGCTTAATTTGAATTGCTTCACATATTTATTTATTGTTTTAAAATCAGGTTCAGTATTTCCTCGAAGAGATACAACTGGGTCGCAGCCTCATGGGCAAGGTGCTCCAGTGTCTTCGAATAGTGTAAATTCTGGTCCACAAGAGCCTGCGGGATTTGATTCAAATTCAAGTAACAGGGAGCCCCAATTGCGGGCAATTCCTGTTAGAACTGTAGTGGCTGCGGTTCCTGCAGCTGTTGGGCGTGGTGCTGATTCATCTCATAGTTCAATAGGAATATTGTATCCAGTCTTGGCAAGAGTTCAGCAAGTAACTACAGGAAATCCAAATGGTGCAATAGCTTCCCAAGCATTGGATCCAGATCACGCTCCTGTAGGCAACACCCAACAACCTATATCTGTTTCTGCTCCACAACAGGGAAATGATGGAGTGACTGGGGGTAGTGGTAAGCCTGTAATTATTTTTAATTCACTGGTTATTGCTGTGAGGTTGTCTGTTTATGGATTGTTTTAATCATGTCAATAAATCAATATAAACCATCTAAAACTATGATTTTATGAGAGGTAATTTTACCTGTGAATTTAATGATTTATGTATAGTTGGGTTATTTACTTTAGCACAACTTTCAGGCATTAGCAATTCAGCTGCAGAAGTGATTGTTGGTCAAGAATTCTCTACTCAGATCCAGGGTGGACTTGAGCAGCTGCTGAGGACAATATTTCCCGGGGAGAATGCCAATCCCCCGAGTTCAGGTTTGATTCCAGATCCTAGTGAATTAAGAAGGCAGGATGTTGAATCAGCAGCAGCAGCAGCACCACCAACCGTGAGCGAAGAAGGAATACAATTATCTAATATACTTCGTCAGTTAATGCCCATGATTACTGAGAACATTGGAATTTCTTCTGTTCAAACACAGGTGACAGACATATCCACTCCAAGGGAATTTAATTTTAAATCCTTCCTAGAGCCTAAAGTCGAGACAATCTCAATGCCTCGTTGTTTTCTTACCGAGATTGTTGTTTTAATTCGTGTGGCACTTGCAGACTGATGCAAACCAGGATGAGGAGGTTTCTTCCAGCCATGAGCGCACCTGCCCCCCCGAATTAGCACAAAAATCAAAACGACAAAAGGTATGATTGATTCACGCCGATGCACTTGTTTGCTAACACTAACAACTTGTATGATGAATGTTTTGTAATGATATGATACAGAGGGAGTGAACATAACGTCCAGTGGGTGCACTTTGATGAAGAGAGATGATGGATGTTGTATGACTAGTTTTGCATATGAAGGCCAACCCTTTGGCAGTTGGCTCATAGCTATTGCTTGTTCTTTATAATTCACATGGAAAGATGGCCTTGAATTCTTCTCCCTTATTATTTTTATCCGTGGATTCTTTGGTACCCGACCTGGGGATTTTTTTTATAATAATAATAATAATAATATAATATTCTTTATTTTATTAGTTTATTGACTCTTGTGACATCAACAAGGATGAGCGTTACTTCATCCTCGTTCGAATTATTAATTAATATTATTAAGAATCTGAATGTTAGAGACAAATTTGTTGTTTTAGTCTGTGTTTTTTTGTTTTTTTATGTGTTTTTTGTTTTCATTTTATCATTTTAAATTGCAATATGACTTTTCATAAATTTGTATGATTATAATATTATTCATATTTGAAAAAATATTGTACAAGCACTTGACGCAGGTCGGTACATTGATGTTATGTTAAAAATCTCGATTCAACAACCGCTATCCTAATTACATTCTTTTAATTTAATCCTCATTACCTTCATAATCATTGTTATTATCATAATAATTATTATTATAAAAAGGATAAATATATAAATCATCTCACCCTCTAATTTCTATTTTTTTAAAGTAAGCTTTATATTCCTGCTTCACATTAAAAAAAATTCCGATTTTTTTTTATGTGGAATGTTTCAATATTATTATTAGAGTATGTCTCTTGTGAGACGGTTTCAAGAAATTTTATCTGTGAGACGAGTTAATCCTATCGATATTCATAATAAAAAGTAATATTTTAGCATAAAAAGTAATACTTTTACATGGATGACTCAAATAAGAGATCCGTCTCACAAAATACGACTCGTGAAACCGTCTCACACAAGTTTTTGTCTTATTATTATTGTTATCTAAATTATATTATCATAGAAGAATAAATTTTAAAAATACAAACTATCGCAGTTAACTAATAAATTTAAATTGTTTATCGAATATTCTATTAAAAAATATATCTTTAAGTTCTTAATCTTGAGTAGGTCTCTTATGAGACGGTCTCACGAATCTTTGTCTGTGAAACGGGTCAACCCTATCGATATTCACAATAAAAAGTAATACTTTTAGCATAGAAAGTAATATTTTTTTATGGATGACCCAAATAAGATATATGTCTTACAAAATACGATCCGTGAGACGGTCTCACACAAGTTTTTGCCCTTAATCTTAATATAATCTATTAAATTTTAGACATTTAAATTTTAGACATGAAAAAAATTACAATATATATATGATTTTAGTGTACAATAACAATAATTATTTATAAACGAAATTAAATCTTTTGGGCCTTGTTTGAGCCCAATCTGCGACGGGCTTCGTCGGTCTCAATGGCATTTGCCTTATAAGAATAAGAATTAGGGTTTCTTTTACTCAGTTTCGCCACCTCCTCAGCTGTTGCTCTCATTGTGCCCTCTTTCTTGCACTCCGCAGCCAGAAGACAACCATGGCGGAACAGGTACTACTATGTTTCCAGCACGTACTGCCTATCTTCCTTCGTATCTTCTATTTTTTCTTTTATTTTGCATTACTAATTATCGGTCCGGTGATTGGTTTTGCAGACTGAGAAGGCATTTTTGAAGCAGCCCAAGGTTTTCCTTTGGTAACGTATTTTCTATAGATTTGTGTTGTTCATAGTTAGGTACGTTTTTGTAAAACTTTGTTTGAGTGTTGAGGAAATTGCAGCTCGAAGAAGTCAGGAAAGGGCAAGGTACCCGGTAAAGGAGGCAACCGCTACTGGAAGAGCATCGGGCTAGGGTTCAAGACTCCTCGAGAGGCTATTGAAGGTGTCCTTTTACCCGATTTTTATACGGAAAGCCCAACCTTTATCATTAATAACTTTTAATAAGCCCTTGTTATAGTTAATCCATGCCTTCTATTTAGTTTACTGCCGAAATCATTGTTGATTTTTGTTCTAATATTATTTGACTGTAAATACGATGGCTTGGTCCTGATTTAGCATCGGTAATTGGTTCTGGGAAGAAATTAATGGTTTATATAAATAAGATGGCTTTTGTTCTCATTGCATCTGACTGGTACTCGCTTGCTCACTCTAGTATTGGCAATTGGTTCTGGGAAGAAACTAATAGATTTCGTACGAGTTGCTTCTACTGCGGTCAAATTTCTCACTTCTCGGGGTGTCGATTTTGACTTGTGATTGGGCCCGCTAGTACAACTATCATCTGTGAAGTAGTGAATGTGTTTGTAATTATTTTGTTGTTTGCTTGCTATTGGACTTGGTTTTGTTTATGTGGATAAAATCTAAGATCCTAGAATAATTTGATTATTGTAAAGCACTTTATGATTGTCCCTCGGCTTTGGCTATGTGCTAACGATGTGGAATGTTCTGTAGTTTCGTGTTGATATTAGTCTGCACCTTTCGTGATTAGGTTGCATTGGTGAGCTTGTTACCCAGTGTTCTAAATGGTAGGGCGGCCGCCTCGACCGCACCGCCTATGCACGAGGCGGGTGTTTTAGGCGGCTCAAGCTATACGGCGTTGTCGAGGCGGCGAGCAGGCGGGCAATCAAGATTTTTAGATTGTAGTCAACAATTTTAAAAACCTAGCCAACAATTTTAAAAATCTAGTCAACAATTTTAAAAACATACTCAACAATTTTGAGTCTGATGATGAGAGCTCATTGATGTAGTAGATGATGTATATGTAGATGATTCGGAAGATTAGTTATGTTTAGTCTATTACTTGTTCTAATAATGGATAATTGATTGAAACTTTCAAATTTAAACTTAATTTTTTGATAAAAGTAATAATATTATTTTGTTAACATAATATCATTAATATGATGATGAATCTTTATTAATTGCACATTATCTAGATGATGTTATATTGTATGAAGCTTCTTTGTGCTTAAATATTATTTAATTGTACATTTTACATAAAAAATGATGATATATGATTATCTATATTGTATGATTATCTATAAAAAAATTATTTAAAAAAATTCAACCGTCTGGGTACCGCCGAGGCGGTAGGCGGTCACTGACCGCCCCGTCACTGCCTCCCGTTATTTACAACCTTGCTGTTACCCGGTAGCCATTGCTCGTCAGTCAATCTGATGGTGATAGAATTTGTTTGAATCAAACATTTGGGGTTTTCCGTATTTTTTAAAATGGTTGTAACGATACTTGTTTATTCATTGTTGTGGTCTCAATTTTCCCTTTCTGCAGGTACATACATTGACAAGAAATGTCCATTCACTGGAGGTGTGTCTATTAGAGGTCGTATCCTCGCCGGGACATGCCACAGTGCTAAGATGATGAGAACTATCATTGTTCGTCGGAACTATCTGCATTGGGTGAAAAAGTACCAGAGGCAAGAATGATATTTGATTTTTAATGATCTAAAAATGTTTTGTTTCCGTGGATTTGATTAATTTATGTAGTTGTTTAGGTATGAGAAGCGGCATTCCAACATTCCTGCACACATATCCCCATGCTTTCGTGTGAAAGAGGGAGACCATGTTATCATTGGCCAGTGCAGGCAAGTGTCAACCCGTCTTCCTCTACTTCTTCACTTGGTTTCTGTAATTTATTTGTGATGAATTAACTTGCCATTCAGGCCCTTGTCAAAGACTGTGAGGTTTAATGTTCTTAAGGTTATACCAGCTGGTTCTTCTGGTCGTGGGAAGAAGGCCTTTACTGGGATGTGATGACAGACGTCTGTTTTTCTTGTTACGAAGCCGAGTGATGTTTTTTTAAGACTTTTACTTTAGTTGGATCGGCCATTGTTGGTTTCCCAAATTTTGTTTTACCCAGTAATTGAAATCTCTCGAATCTCGTTTGGCTTTGCTAGAAAAATTGAACGATGAATTAGTATTCCAACAGAAGCTGCATGCTCGAATTAACAACATTACATGTTGGAAAACGTCCGGCTGGGGATTATTTGTCAAAAATTAATATAGGATGATATAAAGAATGAAATTTTTTAAAAAAAGAATAATCGGGCTATGTAAAGAATTAATTACTGAGTTGGTTAATAGAGAAATACAAACTCGATAATTTCAAGTTTGATTCGATATAAATTAGTGTTTTGGAAATGAACGTAACCGATTTTCAAATTTTTTCTTGAAAAATTAATATTTTTTTATGGTATGGCAGTATGTTTGGTGTGACCAATATCACTTGGAAAAAACACTTCGGTCTTCAACAATCGTGGGTGGGAAGCCGTTTTCTGCGGTGATCGTGGGTGAGATTGAGGAAGAAAACCACGACCCTTGATCGGTTTATACCTCTTAGAGCAAAAACCTGTTTTATTTCTACAAATCTTTACCCTATGTTTGGAAGCAACGATTTGGATTTGGATTTGGATTTGTGAATCATTGTTTTAATCGTTTGGTTAGTTAGATTTTCAAAATAGATTTGGATTTTTAAAATGAAATTGACTGGATTTTAAAACTAGTAAGATTTAATAGGATTTGGATTTAAATAAAATTAAAAAATATCTATAATTTTTTTTAATTATTATCTTTTTATCATCTTTATATGTAATAGTTGGATTACATGACAAATTTATTTAATTTTTATTTTATTTATTTAATTTTTGATATATATTCTTATAGTTGTCATAAATATTGAACAATTATTTATTCAATAATAATTTATTTTGTATTTATAAAATTAGAATGTAGTTGAATATTTAATTTTGAAATACTTTATTTCGTAGAATTTAAATTTTAATATTTAGATGTTATGTTTGATTATTTTATTTTAATAATTCATTTTGTGTTCGTTAAGATTAATTAATTAATTATATAAGAGTTTATGTGGTTTGTATAAAACAAATATATTATTGAAATGATATAAAAAAATATATGATAAAATTAATTTTAATTTTTCAGGTTTTTAATAATGTAAATAATATGTTTTAATTCTTAAATTTTGTAAAAAATAATTACGCTTATTTTAAAAAAATTTTTAAATTTTCAAATTTAAATCTTGTTTTTTCAAATAAGAAATGATAAATTTTCCCAGCAACGAAATTGGAAGAACGATTGATTACACTCAAGTGGTAATTTGGTAGATGTCTGAATTGGAGTTCTTCTTTTAAGGTTCTGTTGTTGAGAATACTGACACTCCATGACACTTAAGAGGTAACTTTTCTATCTTCTATGTGTTTTTCTTTCATCGCTGTTGATAAACTCACCCGGATTCTATCTTCTTTGTTTGACGAGTAATGATCAACATTATTTCAAAATTCAATCTTTGGTACATTTGATGCACTTATGACGTTTAACAAAAAGTCCACCTGAGCATATTAAGGAAATGGTAAGGTATTAAGTTAGCGATTGAATTATTTTGTGATTTTAAATGGTTTGGAAATCTTCTATACAAGCATGGCCAGTTTAACTTCTTTTCTTTCTGTTGCACCTTATTTGCCTCTATTCAATGCTTTGTGGTCTCATCTGCTAACTAATAATGTTATCTCTGTTTCTTTTTACGCATAAGCTTCATTAGACTACCGTGCGTGCAATAAGAGCCTCACTAATTCAAAACATCACATGTGTATCCTGAAAGTCATCGACTGCTACTTGAGCATATCCATTCCTAGAGTGCTATTCTTTGTATTTTTCTCTTTTTCTTTGGTGTGCATTGGGGAAAGGGTTTAAAGCATCTCAACTATTTTCATTGATTATTTAGTATATCATTACTATTCTACATCACTCTGTGTTTTAGGTAATTCACACTCCTCTGCCGAAAGCACCACTAGATACTGCAGTAGTCACTATTTGGTTTGCTATCACAGGAGTTCAGCCTGCAATTACTGAACATCCTAAAAAACAGCAAATCACATATTCATAGACAAAAAAGAGAGAACAATTCACTTGGACCTTGCAATGTAAATTACCAAGGAAGAGCAGGGTGCTGCCTTTTCCTATCACGGTGATCTTTCTATTCTACACGACTATAACGACTTGATGCTTGCTCCCTTTGAATATTCAATCTCTCCTCTTCCTCTGCTTCGACCTTTCTCAAGCTTATATCTGCAGTTATCGAAAACTAATCTCGCCATGAAAGTACAATTACGAAAAATTAAAATTTATACATGATTCAATTGCTTCTATTGTAGCGAATGATGAATACATTAGATTGGGAAAAATAATTGTGCACGTGCAGCATAGCCATTCTTTTTTACTCAATTCAATTCTTCTATATCAGTAAGTGTAAGCCCTCTGAATACAATTGAAAACCTCGCACCATATGAATGAATGAAACAAATATGATCATTTTGAACAAATTCCAGTAAATTGAACAAAGCGTATGCGGTTATCAGGTCATACCCATGAGCTGCACCAAGCAGAAATAATTGAAGTAAACAACATAACTAAACTCCATTATTTCCATGACAACTGAAATCCTCGATCATTTCCATTTTTTCCCAAGTTAATTAAATGATGCCTTATAGCATCATTCTTCATTAATTGTGAGCAACATATATAAGTAAATAAAAATCTTAAATTAATATTTTCATAATCTGACTGATGATCAAATTGATCTATTTAAAAAACAGTTCAAACGGTTCGATTGGACTGATTTAACTGAGAAGTTGGATTGGAATATCGTAACATTATTTAAACTAGTAGACGACACTGAAAAGTTTGATTGGAATATCGTAATATTATTTAAACTAGTAGACGACACACACGCAGTTGCATGTGTTTAATGATCGCAACCTATATGAATTTTGATGGTTGATGAGTTAGGTTGCTTCAGAATTAATTCGGAACCAATAAAGATTCGATTAAATAACTATTTTACCATAATACAACATCTATAACAGATAAATAAATGTTGTTCAAAATGGATACAATTTTACAATTCAATGGTATGTGCAGGAGACAGTCTGCTCCTTTTCTCTAACATATAATTTTCTATCCACACACACGAACAGGGGAAAAAAAGTAATATAATTGAGCATAAGAAGTAAGCCTATAATTGCATACATAAAAGCACGATAGATTAAAAAATTTCTGGTGAAAATTGAGACCTAAATTTTAAGCCAACATTTCCGAAAATAAGCTTCACAAATAAAACGAGAAACTCCCAACAAAAAACAAATGTAAAGATTTGAAATTCATAACCAAACATCAAAAAGTTAAAAAGCTTAACTAAACATACTGATAATTATTCCATGAAGAACTAAATTAATACAATTCAAATGCCAATAAATTATGAGTGATATAACAAATTTAGGTATTTTTTAAAAAAAGACGAAAAAAACATCTTACAAAAAATTCCATAAAAAACTCTTTGAGCACCTATACAACCTTCTCTCCCCGCAAAAATTCCTTTAGCTTCTACTTCTCTTAGTATACTCTCCCCATGGTTGCAACTTGCATATGTCAGTTGTAATGCAGGTCATAATAATTGAACTGTACAACCTTTTATCTAGTGAAACACCAAGTAGTTTCATCTCTTCAAATGAATCTTTAGCTATCTAGTTTGAGATTACCCATCTTGTTGTACACGTGAAACAAAGAAGACAGAATGACTTGATCACAGATAAAGCCTCGGTGGCTAGAAGTATGTGAAATTCAGGAGTGAAAGAGATAATACTTATTCTGTCAACTTTTGTTTGCATGATGTAAAGCAGATGAGGAAAATAACCAAGTCATCATTAATCCTACATGATATAATAAACACAGAAAAAAAGATATTAATACAAAATTTATTTATCAAACATGTTACAGACTCAACACAGCAGCAGGAATATGATAAATAATGATACCTAGCTATGGTGTACATTGGAAATTAGTGGTTGGTGCAATGGAAAAACTTTAGGAAATTAATGGTTCACTTCCTACTTCGACTTGAATTCGACAATAACATTAAATCCACCATAAAGTTCCCCGTTAAGATTGCTCTCCCGAAATCTCAAGAAAATCTTGTGGGCGTTTTCCACCACCGGTAATATGAAAAACTAGCAAGCAAGCAACTCAGTATACCATGTACACTTTTGCCATACAATTTTTTGTTTATAGTGTATATATAGAGCCCACGATCTCTCATTCTAAATAAAACTAGTGAAACTTGTAAAGTTCATAATTTCTTTCAAAGTCGCCACCAATATATTTCCTCGTGCTATTCTCACTCTAAACAGCAGAGTAAGCCAGTGTATCATCTTAAGAACCCCAGTTTGGAAGATTGGCAGTGGCTTCATTCACCATTTTCACCAGAGTAACCTGCCATATCATATCATAGAAAAATATAACGGTGATGACGGAGCAACACTTGAAAAGATATCAAATAGAACACTAGTAACTAAAGTTTTCTATAGAGTGAAAACATACCACGCTTTCTGGGACACCCGCTGGTGGCATGGAAAGGTTTCTCGGAGGCCAGGTGCTGTCATATGATCTTTTGTCAAACCTCCACTCTCCAATCTTTCCATATGTCAACTTACCCTGAAGGATGTGAAACATAAATTTAAGAATGTAAAAAAAGCTGACAAGTTTTCAAACAATAACGATAAAATAACAAAACAAAGAGCCCGTCGGGTAGAAATACCTGCAAATCATAGTCGCATCCATAAGTATAATGAATTATGTAAGCTTTGCCAATTTCTGTATCCCATGGAGGCTGCAGGAAATTTTGAAAGACGGACAACTTTTAGTTCATCACCAACATGAATGGCAGAGACTCCAAAGCACAAGTATCACCCATCAACAAATGGCGATCAAAATCCAAATTCTTTGATCCAAAGAAATGAAAATGAATGGCTAGAGGACTATCAGGGGTTTAAATGCACTAGGTTCTATATGTAGTGTACTACTTTTTCAAGCTATGGAGCAAGCACATTAGAGAGAAAATTCCAAGAAAGAGGAAACATAGTCTTAGCTAGTGATATATACCAGCGATAACAAATTGCAATTCAAGTCTCTAATTTGATAGAAGTATAATATAGTAAAAGTAAAAGAAACAATTAAGTTATCACTTAATTTCTCATCAGTAGATTTATTTATCATTTTGTAACTTTAAAATAGGAAAACTTTACATGGATGAAGTGCATTTATGTGTTTATTTAATGATTTGATTAATACTCGAAGATGAGTTTACCAGCTATTGGATGTGCAAGTCAAAACGATATTCACATGTAATATGACATCTAATGAGAACCGATAAGAATTGCTCTAAACCATGTTAGACACCTAATGTTTAAAGAAGGAATATATTGTTTTTAAAAGAAAACTTCTAGAAATTATAAAAAAT
Source organism: Primulina huaijiensis (assembly GCF_012295235.1). Lineage (NCBI taxonomy): Eukaryota > Viridiplantae > Streptophyta > Magnoliopsida > Lamiales > Gesneriaceae > Primulina > Primulina huaijiensis. The sequence continues at coordinate 17,216,208 of NC_133311.1, read as the reverse complement.
TTTCCGGACCTGAATCATGAATTCCTTGTATAAGATGTTACCCACACCATGAACTGCTGATGCAACAGCATAGGCATACCTACATTTGCAAAAGTTGAACTTAGAGAAAAGCTAATCATTTAGAAACCTAATGTAGTCACTTACATCTCAAGAACCCATCCAAAAGCTTTATCTGTTTCAGGATCCTTCTTCATAGCCAAGGAAACATTCATCCAAGTGGTAGCTATCTTTTTTAAAGAATCCTAAAATCATTTTATTAAATTAAAGATGGCACATCTTGCATGAATGAACAGAAAGAGAATTAATTTATCACCAGTGAACCTCGTAGAAAGAATAGATACCTTTCCTACAATGACAGGAGAATTCCCTATTGGGTCAATGTTAGTTATTGGTCCCTTTTCCTCGGGGAAGAACTTCCTCAGAACAGCCTCATATTTCTTAGGTTCAATGTAAAAGAAAGGAAAAGCCGCTCCAAGACCATCTCTAGATAAGTTTGGGATGGGCTTCACCAGAATGTGGTCTGGCTCAGACATCAATATATAGCTGCATAATGTCAGCACAATTATGTTATATATTATTTTCTTACATCATGGAACTGTAAGGTGATCATGACATGGGGAATAAGAAAGTTGGTATGTGTTTCCATACTCTTCTTCAATATTTTCTTGCTGAAGCCATTGCACAAATGCCCAAGGCCTATTCAGAACTATGTAACCCTGAAATTGTTGAATAGGACAAAAGATAAGCGGAAAGAATCAGACAAGATTCTAAAAGTTACAATTCTAAATTTTAATCAACAAATCTATGAGCCAATTACTTTCCATCCATCAAGTTGTTTCTAACTGCCAAACGATTCAATCAGCTACCGCCTACCCCATAAGTATAACTTTGGTGACTGACTTGGAACTACGTGTGCTAGCACTGCTTGGGCAAGTGAAGAAAGAAAAAACTGTTTGAGCTTTGGAAAAAGGTATCATAACCTTATGAATGATTATGCATGTGAACCTCACATCCTTGCAAATTGTGAATTGTTGGCGCTACGTAAATATTTTACCATCCAGAAACTACCAACATATCTGGCAAACATGTGCAGTCCATATACGAAAATGATTTCATAATTTTGATACGCAGAAGAGATTCCATCATCAATGTTTCTGAAGGGGACATATCACATATTTCCCTTTCACTAGTTCATACAGAGGAAGCTCCTGATGTATTCAAAGACCTCTGCCAATATCTCTCCCCAGAAATAACAAACACGAACATTTTATTAATTGCACATTTTTTTGCTTCCTCCGAGCTAAACTAACTTGATTGGCTACCAACCATAACAGCAATAATTAAACAAGCCTGAAGAACTGGCCTTGCAGATACTGAATCAGAATAAAGAATCGATTTTGTTTCAAAGTCCACCTCATAGTTGACTTGAAACAAACACCACGATGAACAACACCTGAGAAAATAAACACAGAAAACGAAACCTGATCCATCCCAGAAGGAAGCGGCTGAGCAACAAAGGTGGGAATCTCATCCATGAATTTGTCAGGTTTGCCGGAGTGCAAAATCCTAGTGAAGCCACCCATCTCGGAATTGGGCTTATTCTTCTGCTTCTTGAACCAGTAGTACATCACCCTGCACTGCCACGTGTTGTATACGGAGTCAGAGGCGGTAACAGCAGTGTGGAAAAGCCTTTTGGTTTTCTTGCCGGCCGAAGACGAGGATGATAAATCAGTGGGCATCTTGATGATGGGATCTTGAGAAAACGAAGAACGTGACTTTGTAGAAGAAGGCCCGGGGAAATCCTGCTTGAGTGATGCCTTAGCAGAAATAATGATGTTGTATGTAATGAGTGCGGTGGACAAGGTGACCACCAGCGTAAAGAACAACTTCCCACACCCCATTTGAGTGAGAGGAGACGAAGAAGAACCCCGTAGGCTTGAATTTTGATTCTTGCCTGTGTTCCTTCGATGGACAGAAAAATGAAAAAAATTATAAATTAATAAGAGTGGGCTGCCTTCTTTTGTTTGGTAGAAATGGATGAAAGACTTTTTTGGCTGCCAAGGAGTAAATTATTAACAATACGATAAAAATATGTGTGAGACGATCTAACGAGTCGTATTTTGTGAGATATATCTCTTATTTGGGTCATCCATGAAAAAATATTACTAGTATTACTTTTTATTGTGAATATCGATAGGATTGATCCGTCTCACAGAAAAAGATTCGTGACATCATCTAACAAGGGAGTTATTCTATTAATATATATATTGTTTTTATTATTAGTAATAATATTTGGAAGCTGAGAGTGTTGACTATAGGACATAGGGTTCTTGTAGTGATTTTCTTGGGAAGAAAAAAGTACGCAAGTAGACTAGGAGAAATTAACGAGACAGAGTCACTTGTATTGGTCAAATCACGCCACTTGTTTTTCATTTTTTAGGCATAAAAATATGATATGGTTCTTTATTTATATAGTTTACAAATGTAGAATTGAGAGATTAATGATGTTGGCAATCTTTGATTGATTCTTTTAACTACCGTATCGGCCAAATTTTAAGGGATTATTTCTACATCTACTAGAATTTTGAAAATACTACGAATATTAATAACTTTTGTAATTCAAGAAATAATTTATAGTAAAAAAAAAGACTTTATTAGAAGTTCAGAAATAGAAAGAAAAAACATCAACGAGGATATTTTTATAATCCCATACCCGTAAAATGATTATCAAAATTAATTAATTTGAAGTGGTTGTATCATTTACTCTCGAGTCTCGTGACTACTACAAATTTCTACTCCTCTTCAGCAACAATTTACATAAATCCATGAACCAGCGCCACAGACAGGAGAAACAGGACAATCCAAATTATTCAAGAAAACAGAAGTTCTTGGTTTTTGCAGCAATCTTCGACACACGTCCCCCTTAAGTGGCCAATTCGCAATCAAACTGGGTCATCTCTCCACCACTCCTTTGATGCGAGGAAACCGATCTGCCCAACTAGAATAGCCTGCGTCAAAGTATCATGTTGGAGCTGGTTACGTAAACAAGAACAAATAAGTTCTATTTTAACTCGAAAAGACCGCTTACATGAAGCAATTATCTCATGAAGATCAGCCTCTGAGTTGTTATTCCCAACCATCAAGTCCTGAATTTTACATTAGAAATTAAAGGCTGTGAATACATCACCAAACAAATGGAAACTTGCACATTTTTTTTGGTTTGTTGTGGAATGGTAGTTTGAAAGCCGACAGCGAACATATTCTTTGGATGGTATTGCTCTAAGATACAAAACAATATAATTTTGATGGGCTTATGCAAAAGCAACCGAAAACTTCTTTTATCGTTTCAGTTGGAAGTGAAATGAAAGTCTGGCTCAGAAGTTCAATCAAGTAACCTGGAGATTACTGTCCTACGGGTAACCAAACAAAAGAAAAGGAGGAAGCACCATGGAGGTTACCGGTACAGTGGTAGCCAAGCTTCTCTTCATAAGCAGTGAAAGACTAATCAGATTGTCTATGTTGAAATTCGTATGCTGTAGAAGAGCTTCCTCGGAAGTTGAATCAAGTATTAGTGCACAAATGGTAGATGCCATCATTATAGAGGATGGGTCCGTCATGTTCTCTACATATCATGTATAATGTCAACCGAGTTCCTTACAGAAACTTAAATTAAAACTTTTTTAAAAACAAACTAATGAAATGACAATGTATAATAAGCACGTGGCTCAGTCGATATGAAAAAACAATATCTTTCATTAATCCAATGAACTTTATGAAAAATCTTAAAACCCGAGGCCAATCCTCTAACTTAAACTAGAAAGACCATCATAGTCTTAATTAAGGTTCAAAGTTGTTAAGCCCATGATCCATATTTTCTTCCTAACTGTGTTTTACATATGACCACAATAAGCATTCACTCTCCATCATAGGCTATCCCACTGCCTGTATCTTGACATGTTTTATGATTAGAAATATACGTTAATAAATTTAAAATGTTCAATTGTAGGATAAAACATTCTTTCAACCAATCTTAAAAAACAAAAATAACAAATTATAACCCATCCGGATGCATTCACCATTGTAGATGGGCCACTTTCTTTCTAATGCCACCTTAACTAATTCTTTTCATCTTCGCTCTGATGTCTAATCAACAAAGTTTCATTTGAAAATCAAGATTCTAGAACTGATTACTCTATTAATGACTTGGATAAGTTCACTTTACACAACCCTAAGAGAACACTCAAGCTATTAGAGAGAGATACTAACCTGTCCAGTGGGGCAATGCTAGCAAAAGCTTGATATAACTAGGATCATCCAAGGAGCAGTGAAGTTCCTTTCTCTATTCACAAAAGAAAATGAATTTTTTGTACTAGTTTTGCATAAACCTTCTAACACTTTTCATTTGTAACGAATTTCGAGAATTTCGAACCTTTAATAGGAAATTCATAATGGTGTCGCATGCCAATAATATGGTCCCATCATCCTCAATCTTACAACTGCTAGAATCAATCAATGAAATAAGGTGCCCAAAAACCTGCAAACAAAATTAGTAAAATCACAAAAAAGTTCTCGATTGATGATAAGACACTGAATTGTTGAAACATTTTTTTATTATAAATTTCTGTTAGCACAAAGAAAATGACAACAAATGATCATATCTAAAATATTCAATAAGATTGGCTTGTTACGTGAGAAAAGTATTTGTAGGCGAAGAAAAACACCAAATTACTCAAAAATTTGCTTACCGGTCTGAAAGCCCCAGTAAAGGCAACCATTTTACATCCATCACTCGTCATGGTTATTTGGCACAGCATCGGGAACAGAAAACAAATGGAATAAGAGGAGCTGACGTTCAAAGGCATATCAAAGAGTCTAGTCAATAACTTTGCAAAAGGAGAAGTTCCAAGAAATGTGAACTTGATTAGGAGTGCCAAACCTAGGCTCGTCATCCCCTTCAATTGAAAGCATATAACCAAGAAGCTGCCCGACTTTCTCTCTGCATGCATCAGGTGCTTCTGCAAGATAGCTGAAAACAATACAGTCATGATGACTAAATTACAATTTCAATCTTTCATAACTAAGCGACCGCTATGCATGTTATGTTTGTCTGAATGCTAAAACCTGAATAGACTCTGTTTGATTAGTTAAGAACCTTTTTTGTCTGTTAACTTTAATAGGAAATCAGCTCTCTCTCTCTTGAAATGAGGAAGAACTGTCGAGTTCCTAGTCAATGCTTCACTTTCATAATGTGGTTGTATATGGGAGCTCCCAGTGAGCTTGTCTATCTTCGAACTTGTTTGGAACTTTTGAACTGATTTACTGTCTCTTTTCATTCCGAAAATTTTCAGTGCACAAAATGGGCATTTTATCCGTGAAAAGAAAAATAATCTACATGTCCCATTAGGAAGGGAATGAGAAACAAAGAAGTAGAAACTTCTACGGCATAACTTATATATTCTAAGAACAAAAGGAAGTCATTTACATCAAATCAAATAATAGATACATACAGGTGACATCTAAGAGCGGAGGATCAAAATAAATTATGGACACACACCTCCCAACTACTCTGACCGAAGCTAAAAGATCATCTCCTTTTTTATGCCCATGTTCCTGCAGGAAACATGATTATAAAATTTAATGATGGTGCATCAAATTGAAAAAATGCTTCAAGAAAAACATGGTATACCTTTGCTTCCTGCAAATAATCAAGAATCACACCTATGGTCTCATCAAGACCACCAAGGATTTTGGAGAAAGTGCCTTCAGTTATGATTGAATTAGAATTGGATTCTGAAAAAAAATTCTGTTGTGAGCTGAAATGTAAAGAACACATGCCACTAAGAACTACTATACATTCGACAGTAATAAAACAAGAAAACAACTTGCATTATCACTGTGAGCTTAAATGTTAAAAAGCATACCGCCAAGTATAATTTCATGAGCAATGCCATAGTCCGCATTTTGCTAAGATATAGTAGAAACCACAAAAGTTGAATTCTTCAAACCCAATGGAGTTTATAGGCCTTCCAATAGCTTTATTGATAAAAATCTAAGATAACATGGCTTTTTTGTTTTTTTTTTCCCACAGTAAACAATGATTCAATAGTGTTATTCAAAAATTGCTCAACATCAACCTAATGACATTACATAAGTTTAAAATAGCTGTATAACTTATCAAGGTGAATACTGAATACATAAATAAGTAGAATTTGAGCATGTCGGAAAAGTAGGAAAGTAGCTAGTTATTTCTTTCTGTCTCCCGCCCTCTCCGTTTCGCCCTTTATCTGTCCATGAACATAGCATAACCTAAGATATGTCAATTAGTATGCACCTTCTCTAACGACACTTAATATTATTGTATTAACCTTTAAGGTCTACAATCAATAGAGTATATGGACATAATCAATGAAAAACTTCCTAACTTCATCTTTTATGATGGAAAAAGGAGCACAACAACAGAGGCAGCAATATTATGATTTAGTACCTTCACTTTCACCAAATTTTGCGACAAGTTTAATAATCCTTTCTACCAAAGCAAAGGTAACACCAAGATTCCGTAGCTTCACCAGAAAGGCTTCAGCATTCATAGAAGAATTCTTGTCATCTTCATATTTTAAGTATGCTAGCTCATTTAAAAGAACAGCTATTTCAACCCTAGATGACTCTAGGACAAGCAGTATACACCTGGAGAAATACAAGTAAAATTCTCATGTTGCCTACAACAAGAAAATTTAAATGAAAGTAAAAGAGAACAAATTGATAATTACATGGTTCGTCAAATCACTTACAGATCGGCACGGGAAGAGTTTTTTTCAGCAGGTAAGGTAATTGGTCCAATCAGCCAATCCTCGCCGATCATGGATATGACACTCTCAGCTATAACAAGAGCCTGAAGCTTCTCTTCAGGAGCTGCAGATCAACAACTAAAAATAAGCTTCACAAGAAAATACAGACGACGTTGCATAGTTTGCAGAAAAAGACCATAATTGTTCGACTATATTCCAGTAAGAAACCTTAAAAAACTACCATGAACAACTGCTGGCACATGAACTGAACTTTTTATCGGCTAGGATAATTCTCAACAGATATGAAATATAATTCAAAAGAACGATAACATCTAGAGCTAGGTATTAATAAAAGAACTAGAATTTTCTGCATACCAACTCGATTCTGCAAAACATCCACAACACCAACACGCAAGTAAGTTGACCAGTTATCTACCACCATGGACTGAAGTACACCGTGAAGAGCAACCTAGAAATAGGTTATCGATGCCATAATAAGAAACACGGCAAGGAGATAAAGAATAATAAGTCTTTCCTGAATACATCAGTAGTTAAATAATATATCCTTGGATTAGTTGTAGAACAATATGTATTATATATTATAGGTCACTCATAAAAGACTGGGAGATTCACAGAGATAATCCAACACTGGACCTCAGTTTTAGATGAGATTTGGTTTTTTCAATAAAAACCATAAAATAAATTATACTTTTGCATAAGCTGGCAAGAAAGGTAACCTGTAAAGTACAAGATGATCTAACATGTGAGTTACAAAATCTAGGATAGGAGTTAATTTTCAATCCATCTTTTACAGTTTTACTAGTCAAAAGAAAACAGATATTGATTAAAGAAAATAAGTAACCATCATTTGGGAGATACAAACACCGATAGTTTTCATAAGAATCAGCAATCATCCTTTCACAACATCATTGTGTAGACATGTCAAGGTGCATGGCCAAACACCATCTCCTCAAAATATGGGTCCATGTCTGACTTACATGGCATCGCAATTGCATTGAATAAATCTTCTGCTTCATAATTATGCAGCATAAAATAGAATTTTCTAAGGAGGGATAAAGAACTTACATACCGAATAATTTGATGACAAAATATTAGAGAGGAGGTGAAGTGCCTCAAATTTTAAAGCATTGTGCAGAACGGCAAATTGCTTTGCGATTGTAGTTACCTGGAAACACCATGAGAGAAGAGCTCAAATGAGAGAAAAAATATAACAATCAGTATGATATAGTTTCATCCCAGTTGGCGGTCATATGTCATACATTGTGAAAAAGATTGGCAAAACGCAATCACCATTTTTGATAGCTCATGTGGATGCTCAACATAAACTGTTTCCCCAGGCAGCTTGCTGATCATCAACTGCACAAGTCTCATCGCAAGCTCCATAGCATGAGAACCTACACCATATTTAGCATCAGATATTGACCAGGATGAACTGTTAAATTGCAAAATATAGACTACTGTTTTACGTGTGTTGTGCTTGAGTAAATGACCAAATAGACAACTTTAGCTGTTGATATATGTCGCAGATTCATTAAGTTTTGTTGCAGCATTTCTGTACGGATTAAAAATATGCAAATTGTTTGATTGTAAATAAGAACTCAAAGTAATTAAGAAACACAAGCACTTGCTGACGTTTGTCCATCTTTATTCAATTAATAAACAAACATCATGATAGGTGGAAAGTAATCACCATCTTGTAAAGTAGGCAATTGAGAAGCCAGAACATTCATTCCTCCCGATTTAAACAAGGTTATGGCTCCATCTTCATGGGCAGTAGACACTAATATTAGAAATTCATAGCACTCTTCAAAGATAGTTGAATTAGATCTGCAATTCCAAAAAATCAAACAACCAGTTTCCACATTAACATGCAAGAAACATAATTTTCTACTCGAAAACATAGTTTGCAAATATGAATAACATGTATTCAAACATGAAAATAAAACATAGAAGATGGACAACAAAACTAGCAGTTCATGCAAATACTTATTGTTCGGAATAGCAAAGCAGAGGTTATGAGTAAGATTAACAGCTACAAATCATGCAAACCAAGGAAAAGACCCTTCCATGAGGATGTATAGAAGGGCAGTCAATAGTCTATTCTAGTCTTTCCAAAAGTCATAATCTTGCAAGGAAAGTGTGATCTGTGCGCTCAGTAAAAGCGGTCATGGCCCGTCGATGGAAAATGATGATTGATATACCGACAAGAAAAGTCTATAATTTCTTCTGCCACCGAGAGACAACAATGCCAACCACAAACATCACGAAAGCTAATTTCCATGATCTGGAACCTTACTTTTACCCTCATCATAATATAAACAACCGAATGTGCTAACAGCAACTTAACTAAATTAAGAATATCACCATTTAATTCATATGTTGCTCATGTGATTGCACACATCACAACGTTTGCGCCATTAGATTAAACAGAACAATATAAGCAGAGGCAAAAAGAAACTTGTGGAAAATAAATAGTGAACAACGTACCTTTCTGATAAAATCTCCAAAAAGAGGGGAAATTTTTCCAGCATTTGTTCAGTAGAGGCAATCTGGGAAACCCTAGCAAAGGCAGAGAGAACGGTTACGGACAACCGCAAGTAGACGTCACGATTATCATCATCACATCGACCGGCAGCAGTCCCTTTCCCCATACCTGTGAGCAAAAGACGGAGAAGGAAATTGGGGTCCAGAGCGCGGTATATTTCGAGGATGGTATGCTGCTGGTCGCCGGTGTTGCAGAATTTGGTGACCAAAAAGAGGCCAGCCATGCGTTGAGAGTCGGTTTGACCCCTCAAAAGCTTCAAGATATCTTCCAACGAAGGAGAAGACGAAGATGAAGAGGGTTTTGCGGAAGAATCAGATTCAAACTCCAAGATAGAACCTTGTTGTTCCATAATTCATGCAAGCACACCGAGGAAGAAGAGAAGAGTCGAGGCACTTCTGTACTAGTGGAGGAGGGTTTAACTACTTAATTATCAATTTCGTCCACAAAAAATATAATTTTTATTTTAAAGTGATTTTTATGCTCAATTTTAGTCAAAATTATGTTAAAAAAAATCTCATGTAATTTTAATAACATGATTATAAAATTTTATATACGATATTAATTATAATTGTAATTTCATCCTTTATTCTAAAAAATTATATCAATTTAACCCTCTTTTTCATAATGTTTTTTTATTAAATAATTAAATTTTTAATATTTATGGAATGCATCGTGATGTTAATATATTCTCATTTAAAAATAAAATTATTCATGATGATACACTTTATAACATAAAAGTGGAAAAAAATCACTAATAAAATACTTATAATTACGAAATAAATAACTAACTATTAAGAAATGATTAACTTAAACTTCGTTTTATTAAATAAAATGTTTCTAGGAACATGATTTTTTAAATTTTGTAACCAAGGGTGTATTTGAGAAAAATATTATTAAATTTGACTCCATTTAATTCTTTTTTTTAGAAAAATATGCATAATGAAAATTTAAAATTTCCACTTTTTTTTTGGGAGAAAATATTTTGATTTTATTTTTCCTAAGATGTTTAGACCTCTGGAATGGAATTTAATGCTAGAAGTGCTTATTATTGTCATCTGATTCTGCATGATAACCTCTTGCCCATGTAAAAATAATAGTAATTATTATTATTTTTAAATTGATATATAAATAAATAGTTCGATTAACACTCTTCTCCATTCATTCCCAAACTTCAAGATTTAATTATAGGAATTGAAGGAATTTAATTCATAATAATAATGAATGATCAATCAAATAATGATGCATGAGGGGGAAGGCGATGCATGCAGTTTGAGAGAGAGGCGCAAGAAATCTTCTATCAGCCTTTCTTCCTGTTTCAAAGCCTCCAATCACCAACGCACCGGATCCTGGGACGCCAACCTCAAGTCGCAGTCGCCGTTGCCGGAGATCAAGGACAAATGCCGCAACCTCATCTCACGGATAGCACGCCACCGTCGCCACTCCTCCGCGGAATTCAGCTACGATCCCCTTAGTTACGCCCTCAACTTCGATCACGACGAACCTTCGTCCGATGAGGAGATACGAATCAAGAATTTTACATCCAGGTTACCATCTTCGCCATCGAGGGGAAAGGCCACAGATGCGCCATTTGATCATTATCAGCTGCCGAGAACTCCTCCACGGGAATTGGAGAGTACCCTCAAGCCAACGGCAACCGGGAATCGTGAGCTGCAGAGAGGATTTGAGGCCCTCTCGGAGAGTATGAAGAGGACTCCCGGCAAATGGCAATGACCATGTTGCATGCAATGCCAAACAGTTTTCATTTAGGTAAATATATTGATTAACTAGTGATATTTATTGCATACAAGTTGATTTTATTCATAAATAGGTTCATCAATTTCATTTTGTCCGTGTCTTTGTTGCTTATAAACTTGTTTCTGACCATACCTACGTTCAATGTTTCCTACAAGCTAGACATTATAATTGTCTTTCTCCACCCCACTGTTATTTTCATTAGCAGGCCGAATTTTCGAATGAAACTCGAGTGCATAGACATCATCGTCAATGTAATAGAGGATATATGTATGTATATACGTGTGTGTGTGTGTGTACATATCGATAAGATTATGTTCCATGTAATATTATGTTCATTAATCACATTTGGTGAGCAGTGTGAGCTTATCCATGCACTCTTTCGAATATGAATCCATATTCTGAATGGGTTTTGTTTCATCCACAAGGCAATGTTTTGGAATAGTGGAGTGTTTACTACATGACAAATGGGTCCTGGAAACGAGGGCTATTAATCTCTTAAAAGAAACCAAGGACTTCCAAGTGTAGATTGGGTGGATATTTTTGAAATCGGAAGAAACCGTCTATGGGAAAAAATGACAATTTGGAACCCACTTCTCTATGGTGCGCGCCTACACTCTGAAGGTTTTTTCACTGCCAACAAATACACAGTACTATGAATTAAAAAGGGTGTTTACGTAAGTAAAAAAGAGCCAAAAAATTTGTGTTCATCTATACAAAATAAAATAAACAAAATGGATTTGGATACCATTAGCAACCGTGTGTAGTTTTTACTTACAAAGAGCTGCAATGGCAAATCCACCCTTCGCATGTGGAGCCAAACCAAAAAGGTAGCCGTAGCAATACAAAAAGAATTGGATTCCACTGGAAACTTCAGGGGGAAAAAGGCAACGAAACTCCTATTCCTTGAAGTCATCCTTGTCATCAACTGGAATTGGCAAGTTCCTCCAGTACACAGCAAGAGCACTTCCACCCAGCTGAAAATTGCAGAATAAGTAAAAAACACACTTGCATCAAACTTGGCCAGAATCACTTTGAAGCGAGATACATAAGTACTCAAATAATGAAATGACTCACCGCCATACACACAACACTCACAGCTGAAGGAACAGCGACAAGAGGATTCGTAAAATGCTTTTGGGCTAGCAAAAATCCTAGTGCAGAGCTCTGGAATAACAGGAAACAAAGAGTGAAGAGCTTAGTTAAAGCATAAATAAATGTTATTGTGTTAGGTCAATTCTCAAGAGCTTGAACGTTCAAAAAAATTGGTTTCTGACATAGTACAACAGTTAGGGTCACTAGATTAGGTTTTACACAACATTCTCTGCGAACTAATACAAGATCTCATGCCTCTATAACTTTTTGAGTAAATATTTGCATGCTATTTTCTAGATCTCACAAAAACAAATTCATTTGCCTGTGGTTGTGTCGATTTTATTGCACGATCTGAAAACCTATATTTATAATTTTATAGTTTTCAAGACAATAAAAGGTAATGAAACAAAACCCAAAAAAATGCCTTCATGTAAGACATTTCACATTGTTAAGAAATATGAATCCATAACAAAATGTTTCGGTGAAAACGAAGAGTTTAGACCCCATAATAAGTACAGTAGCTCGCGTTGACAAGAGAACAAGATCATATCCACATTACACATTTGATCTCTAAGATTCTATATGGCACAGTTTTACAAAAGAAATTCCAGGAAAAAATAATATTTGATAGTGCAAGTTCTAATCCCGCTAATATTTGTCATACCTCATATTATCAGCTTTATTTTTAATTTGCTAACAACCGCGTTTATCTTTGTTCACCTTTTAAATTGTGGCATCTCTACTTCCTATCCAAGCGAGTCAGATAACATAATGAGGCAGCTCATATATCCCTCAAAATAGATTGTCATCGATCTCTCAAACCCGCTCAAACACAAGCATATACCGTACTTTCCACAAAGTGGTATGAGTTATATCACACAGTCACAATCCATTTCCAAGTCAACCAATACTCTTGGATTTTAAAGAAATGAGACTTTTTAATTACAAGTGATAATTTTTTCTTCTGAATCTGACATTGGAAAAGATACCTGCATTCCACATTCTATTGAAATAGTTCTAGAAGTTGATTCACCAAACATTAATTTCGGAATCCAGTAACCAAGAAAAAACGCTGCAGCGTGCAAGAGGGCCACAGGGAGTAGTAACTGAGCTCCCTGAGTTTTCAAGACATCTGAAACTTGCCCAATCTGAAAACACAAATAGAAAGTTCTCTATGAACACGAACAATCAGACTAACAAAGTAAGAATCTGAGAAAAGGTGGCAGAATAACTCGTGAACTTACTGGGCTTGCGCAGAGAAGGGTGGTAAGAACTACTCCAACTAAAGGTGTAACAGTAACTATTTTCGAGGTAAACTTTGGAAAAAACTCATTTGATAAAACTGCAAAACAAAAAACAGTTGACCAGGACGTGGTCGTTCAATTAACTGTAACTACAAGATAATGATTTTGGTATTTACACCAAAAAGGTTCACAAAGTTCAAGTTTGCTGCTTACCCCCAATAACTGTTGGCACTAACACAACCTGAAAAGTACTTATAGCAAGGCCCTGCAGGAACGATAACCAAAAAAATTAAAGTAGGAAAATTATAGAGCATGAAGTTTTAGAGCGAGGACATCAAAATCAATTCATTGGCTATGTAAATGACTAGTCTTTTTACCAATAAAATAAATGTACGGAATTGAACTTACGGCTGCATCAACTGGCACAAGCTGGCCTGCCAGAAGCTTAGTTAGGAGTGGAGTCATCACGATAGCACCAATTGTCGAACAACTACATCACCAATGGAAATTCAAGACTAGTTCACATAAAAACAGTAATTTGTCTTCTTGCAAAGAAACAGAAACTCTCATGTACAGGATGTCGTTAATCAGTGATGTAGTTTTCCACATTGTAATGCAATATCTCAAAATTTAATTACCAGATGTCAAGACATGATGTTCTGTGAATATTTTTTAAATTGGCAATAATCAAGATTCTACTTTGATTTCAATGGAGAGCATAAGTTATTTGGATAGCCTTAAAGGTCAGTTAATGCATAAAAACAGTCAACACAATGAATATAAACGATTTTTATGGTGATTCCAAAGTTTAACTTGGACCGATTGAGACAACAACTTGATAGATTCGCCCCCACAAAATCCTTAATGATTGATGAAATGTAGATGAGCTAAACACTAATGATGCATCTCATGTACCCATTGATGGAAGACATGACCTTAAATCCTTGTCAAGGGTATGTTCATAACAAATGGTACCTAGACTTTCGTTTTTTGATTTACAACCTCAGTAAAAATCACTCATTATGAAGCATTAGTTTTGTTGGCCAATTCATCGATTGCTTACTTCTATCTGCACCTTCTTGGAACAATGTTCGCCACAAATATAATGGCAGCCCTTGCTTTCAGCTCTCATCATTAAAATGGCTAAGCTGAATTTGATGATAGTTCTTAAATAACAAAATTTTCATAAACAGTCACGGACCAAATTTAGGTCAATTTCATTTCTTTGCCAAGTAACCCAACACCCATTCCAAAATCTGATTTTAATTCAGATCAAGCTTGAGCCTACCCTAGATCATCCTGCAGCATATTGACAGCACGATGACAGATCATGATCGGAAGCATAACTGACTTTGACTGAATTTCAGAAGTTTCAAAACAGCTGTTTGTAAAGAATACATCTCCTAGTTATGTCTTCATCATCAGAATTTTTCTAGGACCTTAACGATTAATGCAAATATCTAGCTATAATAAATTCAGAATAGGTCACACAAAGAAAAACTTGTTAAAAGACTTACGTGGTCATAAGAACCGATAGTGCTACATTTCCTTTAGATATATATGTAGCAACATTTGATGCTTGGCCTCCAGGACAGCATGATACCAAAATAAGTCCAGTCGCTAGAGGAGCAGACAATTTCAGAGTCTGTTTATCAGTGCAAAAGTAGTTTACAAATCCCAGTGCAGAAAACTTCTGGATTTACTAGTCAACAGGTGTGACATATGAAATACAAGCCAGCGGTCCAAAAATCACTTTTGATACAGTTAATCACATTCTAGAAATACAATTCAGCAGAAAAAATATTGTTAGCAGAAATATTTGGACAAAAAAATTCTTGGTGTGCAATAATAGCAATTACCAAATAAACGTAGAAGCTCAAGACAAAAAGAAGGCATACCATTGCAAGAACAAAGCCCAGCATTGGCTTGATGAAGTATTGAGCCAAAAATCCCACACCCACCTGAAAAGTCAAGAAGCAAATTCACTCACACTGTTAAAAGGTGAAAGATCACATCAACTGATCAATTTAATACAAACATTCGGAGAGGCTGACAAATGAGATACTACATACAGTCCAAGGATTACGCAAGCATTTCCTGAAGTCTTCAAATGTCAGCGTCAATCCCATTGACAGCATGAGTAAACCCAGTCCAACGGTAAATAGTTCCGTTCCTAACCAAGTTACCTGAGGCCAATAGACTCGACAATCAATTGCCATTCAATTTTCAGACACTGAAACTTAAAAATACTTACGGCAGTAGGTTTATAAATCCCGATAACAGTACCCAAAATTACCTGCATCGGTACATAGACTGATGTCATACTTTACTCATAAATGATTCAAATTCTTTTGGAAAAGATACACAGAACCTAGCACCAGAAAAAAATATCTTACAACAAGCAGAATGGAATAAACATACCCACAGAGGAAAAAGAGTAGTCAATAATTCAATTATCCTCTCATATTGGCTCATTTTATCACGAGTACCACTAGAAAAATCTCCAGAGGCGGCTTTCGTGCAACGGATTCTGAATTTCCTAAATAAACAAAATAGATAGTACAGCAAGAAAAAAATTGATTGCACAACAAATGAAATTCAAAACCAAACTCAGAGAATAACTCAAAGTGGAGCATAAATCAGTAAGTAGCCCATTACCATTGTCGATAATGTTTTGGCGAGCAGGTGCACCCTGTGTCACAAGTTAGAATTTGGTAATAAAAAGCATTTACACATCTACTGCCATAGTCATGTTCATGAATTGGAACAGTTATTTTCCAGGGATTTGTTTGTAGTATCCTCCAATGTAAAATAAAATATGATGTATACCATTTTCTAGCTATTTAAATTACCTGAAGATGTGATAACCTATTTACTGAAAACATTCAATTGAAGAATCTGAAATAGAGGTCATAAGAATAAGATCACAAATGTCAATTTCTGAAGCTTAGTCACATAAATCATTTTCTTACATATTTCAGAATTGGTAGTCCAAGTTCCGGCTATTTTTCTTAGGTGATATAGCAATATCTCCTGAACATTGCCAGTGACAATAGACTGGAGAATCATTACTTGTACACCAAACAAGGAAATACACATTAAAATAACTCTTTGAGTCCTGATATAAAAGAAAAAAGGCAAACTGTACCTGAACAAGCCCGAGAGTTGGTTGAATTTTTCTGATCCCATTGACTCTCTGCGCTTATGAAATCCAACATCTATATGTGGGTAAGTTGCAGCAAGATGTCCTCCTTGCTCCTTTACTTTGAAGTATTGACATTCCTTTACACGTGTTTCATAGGAAGCCATCATTTTCAGCTTGATGCCAGTTCTGAATTCCTTCCATTGCATATTCTTTCTAAAAAATGGAGCTGGAGAAGTGACATGTCCAGGAACACGAATCCCACGTGCTTCTCCAAGAAAAGGGCATCTCGGGTAACTGCTATAGAGACAAGAAGCCAAGGTCAAGTTTTTCAAATCATAAGCAATGATAGTTTCAGCAATAACCAACATCAATGTGGGTGAGTCCTAGTGTAACTCCCCAGGGCCCACTGGGTGGGTTTGTGCAAGCGAGCCTCTATGCAATGAACTTCGACTACTTATTATCCATCCTTGTTTTAAACAATTCAAGTTGTCAGAGTAGCTCATATACCCACTCAAATTTCTTTAACTTTCAAATCAAGGTATCACGACCATCCCTCATAAGGAAATACATGAGTCTCTGTTACGTGCCTGCGTTTGGAATCGAGTTATGGGTCGTTGGATAGTGAAATCTTCTAGTTCGGAGTAGGACTCCTGCCTTTTTGATTTACGACCTTGACGACCTATGATTAGTTGAAGAGTTGGGGCTCGTGAAAACAAGAGAACCACCCGATCTTTGCAAAATAAACTTTTATTGATAATTTTCGATATCCATCCCTTTCTCCCAAATCCATATGTATAATAATGATGCAATCCCCACAACTGAAAGAAAATCCTACCAAATATCAAAAGATATGCTGAAATTAGAGATGTCAATGGGGTGGATATGGGGCGGGTATGACTAAACCCAAGACCCGCCCCATGAAGAAAACTCAGACCCATTACCCGCCCCACCCCGATTAAATATTCTTCGAACCCTCCCCACCCCGTATACGAAATGGGGCCGGGTAGACCCGCCAGACCCATGAGACCCGAATTTTTTTTATATGAAAACAGTAATCTTCTTATCACATAATTGAATTATGAAACAAACAAACCTCTAAATATAACAAATAGAAAACTAATTCATATCTTCGACCACACTTAATAATAACAAACAAAATATTTTCATAACATAATGAATTACATAAAAAGAGGGAAAAAACTTGTGTGAGACGGTCTCACGGGTTGTATTTTGTGAGACGGATCTCTTATTTGGATCATCCATGAAAAAGTATTACTTTTTATGCTAAGAGTATTACTTTTTATTGTGAATATCGGTAGGGTTGACCCGTCTCACAGATAAAGATTCGTGAGACCGTCTCACAAGAGACCTACTCAAAAAAGAGTTACTAGCTCTCCAAAAAAAGTTTTGACATCCCCAAAAATAAGTCATAACAGAATTTAAACAGATCAATATAAAATCAGCGAGTAAGCTTGATTTCAGACACATTCTTCAAGATCATCTTCTTCTTCATCAAGAATGGTGGGACAAGTTGGTAATTACTTGAAGAATTACCTACAAAATTAAAGAGAGAAAGTACATTGAAAATATAAAACTGTAATTTAAAACCGTATAAAAATGTAATTTAAAGAGAAAAAGTACAGTAACGAAATTAAAATGAAAGTACAATAACAAAATAACCTTCCACCTCAACTCACAACCATCTTCGTGTGCACATCAATGCCTCCACAGTCGTTGGATTAAGCCTACTACGATGAGGACCAACTATTCTTCCGCTATTGCAAAAGTAGAGTCAGATGCAACAGTTGACACATGAATATCTAAAATATCCTTTGCCACTTTCTGTAAATTTGGATATTTGACCCCATTCGTCTTCCACCAACTAAGAATATCAAAATGTTGAGTCCGTGGCAAGACAATTTCTTCCAAATACATATCCAACTCGGTTAGGGATTTTGACGCAGCTTGGCTTGAACTTGAAGCCACTTATTTATCATACATATCTAAAATATTAATATCTGATGCATCAATATTAGAAACAGACGAAGTCCCATCAATCCCTGAACCACCACTATTTTCCAATTATTTTTTTGTCTTGGATTGGTAATCTACCAATAAATCACAACAATTTTGTTGAACTTCATCAATTTTAGATTGTGATATTTCATCATAAATTTGGGGAAAATAAAATTCAACAAGCTTCATCTTATATCTAGGATCCAATACAGTAGCAACCCCCATCATAATATGACAATTATACCAATATTTATCAAATTTATCATTTATATCCACATATATAGGGCGGGTATGGGGCGGGTATTATAGAACCCATGACCCGCCCCATACCCAGATGGGTCTGAAAAATTGGACCCTAGACCCACCCCATGACCCATTTAGTATGCCCAAACCTGCCCCAAATGGGGCGGTATTGACATCTCTAGCTGAAATCTCAAAAACAAAGAAATAGAAAAAACAAAGAAATAATTATCCTTGCTAACTAAGGAAAAAATCTTCTTGCTCCTCAACTTTTAACCCTAAATTTCCCTTGTGTGAAACGTTGATACCTCTTGGGCTCGTCCTCCACATTATTGGGCTCGTTCTCCACATTGTCGTCCACAGCCCCTTCTCGGCCCACGTTTTCTTCGCGGCTCGTGACATTGCCATCCCCTTGAGATGCAAGTCTGCCTCCTGATTGCCCTTGAACTTCTTGAGCGATGAAACATGGAAAACTGGATGGATTTTGGATGATTCTGGGAGTTGAAGTTTGTATGCGACTGACTACCGAAAATGGCCCATAGTAACGAGGGCCGAGTTTCTGATTTTTGCGATAAGCTACAGATTTCTAACGATATAGCTGCAGTTTGAGCAGTACCTTGTCCCCCACGTCGAACTGGAGTTCCCGATGAGTAGCATCATATTGTGTCTTCATGGAGTTTTGTGCTTGCAAGAGTCTGTTTTTCAATTCCCCAAGAACTTGATTGCGAGTTTGTAATTCTCTATCCACAGAATCAATGCTTGAGAGACCGGGGCAGTATGACAATAGGCGTGGTGGGGGACGCCCATAGACGGCTTCAAATGGCGTAGTGCGAGGAGAAGAATGAAAACTGGTGTTGTAGCAATACTTAGACCATGACAGCCAACCTATCCATTTCTTTGGATAATCCCCTGTAAAGCAGCGCAAATACATTTCCACAATGCGATTAACAGCCTCTGTTTGACCATCGGATTGTGGGTGATATGCAGACATCCATAATTGTGAACTACTCAATCGGAAAAGTTCCTTCCAAAAAGAGCTTGTAAAAGTGATATCCAGATCAGTAACAATTGTCTCTGGTAGCCCATGCAATTTAAACACGTGATCAAAGAAAATGTGAGCGACGTGCACCGCGCTATACGGATGGGAGAGGGCCAAAAAATGAGCATATTTAGATAGACGATTGACGACAACCAATAACACACTTTTGCCTTGTGATACCGGGAGCCCTTCAACAAAATCCATGGAGATATCGATCCATATATGCTGAGTAGGTATCGGTAGGGGTTGGAGTAACCCTGCAGGTTTTAAAAGTTCCACCTTATTACGTTGACATATGAGACACGTAGCCACATACTCTTGGACTTGGCGTTTCATTCCTGTCCAAAAGTAATCACAGGAAATGCGATGAACAGTTTTCTAGAAGCCCTCATGGTAGGCATTACGGGTACCCGAAATGATACTGGCAATGGAGGGAGAGATCTTCGACAAATAAATACGCTGACGATACCATATAAGACGATCCCTGAATTCCCAAGGCCCTATAGCTTCGTCTTGCAGGATTTTTTGGATAAGGGGTTGAAGTTCGGCCGTGTCCCGATGTTCCTCCCGAATGGTGCTGAAAATCGCTGATTGCGGCAGAGAGATAGCTTGTAAACTGCCCTCCGCGTCATCACGTCTGGACAGCGCATCCGCCACCACGTTGGTGCTGCCGGCTTTGTATTCCACGTGAAAATCAAAACCCAAAAGCTTGCTAACCCAATGCTGCTGTGGTGAAGTCGTAATCCGCTGCTCCAGTAAAATTTAAGGCTATAATGATCGGTGCGAACCACAAAAGTGTTGTCCCAAAAATAAGGTCGCCAATGACGCACCGCTTTAGCTAACCCAATCAACTCCTTTTCAAATGTAGGAAGCTTTTTGTGTCGTTGGGGGTAAGGGTTGGCTAAAGAAAGCAATGGCACGCCCATTTTGATGCAAAACTGCACCAATCCCCATATCCGAAGGGTCGCACTCGACCACAAAGTGTGCTGAAAAATCCGGCAAGGCAAGAACAGGGGTTGTTGTCATAACAGTTTTTAATAAGGCAAACGCACGAGAAGCCTCGTCGCTCCACTTGAAGGAGTTTTTCTTTAATAGCTGCGTAAGGGGAGCTGCAATGGTGACATAATCCTTGACGAATTTATGATAATAACCGGTGAGCCCCAAAAACCCTCGCAAGCCTTTAACTGTGTTTGGGGCTGGCCATCAGGTGATTGCCTTAATCTTATCCTCATCAACCTTGACACCCATTTGATTGACGACGTGCCCTAGATAGGCCACCTCTGTTTTGGCAAAGATAAACTTAGATCGCTTCAAGACAAATTGCTGCTGCCGTAATATCGAAAAAACTGTGCGAATATGACACAAGTGCTCGTCCCACGTTGTGCTGTAGATCAAGATTTCATCAAAGAAAACCAAAATAAATTGCCTCAAATATTGTCCAAACATCGAATTCATGATTGATTGGAAGGTAGAGGGGGGTGTTGGTAAGGCCAAAAGGCATTACGACAAACTCAAAGTGGTCGTGGTGGGTGCGGAAGGCTGTCATGTGCACGCAACTAGGATCCATAAGAATCTGGTGGTATCCGGCCTGCAAATCCAGCTTTGAAAAATATTTTGCACCATGAAGCTCCTCCAAAAGCTCGTCTATGATCAGGATCGGGAATTTATCCTTGATAGTTTTTGCATTAAGAGCCCGGTAGTCGACACAAAACCTACAAATGTCTTTTTTCTTGACTAGAAGTACTGGGGATGAGAACGGCAAGTTGCTGGGTCGAATGAGACCCTTCTCGAGCATATCAGCGCATTGTCGCTCAATTTCGTCTTTTTGGGCATGAGGATATCAATATGGGCGCACCACGATGGGATTGGCCCCGTGTTCCAATATAATTTTGTGATCGGCGCTGCGAGAAGGCGGAAGTCCCTCGGGTTCTGCAAGTATATCAGAAAATTCTTCCAAAAGATGTGCTAACTGCCCCTGGGGGTCTTCTTCATGGTTGCGCAACGTAGATAAATGCAGGCTAATTGTAGTGCCTCCTTTTTGTAAGCCATATAATGCAATCGTTGTGCCCCCTTGCAAGAATCTCATCGACATATCCTTGAAGTTCCATGTGATAGGACCCAATGTTTTCAGCCAATTCACGCCCAAGACTACTCCAAATTCACCCAATGAGAAAATGAAAAATTCCACACAGAAGGAATGTCGCTCCAGTTGGATTTTTATGTTACGACAAACTCCCGCGCATGATAATTTTTTTCCGTTGGCCACTGTCACCCAAAGGGCTGCTGGATTCTCTATCGGCGACTTCAATTTATATGCCAAGTTGGTGTCCAAGAAGTAGTGTGAGCTGCCCGAATCTATGAGCACCACGACCGGAACCCCATTAATAGCCCCCTTAATTTTCATGGTTTGCGCTTGTGAGGACCCTGAAATCGCGTGTATGGTCAGCCCCAATTCGTGTGATTCCGCTGCTTCACCATGTTCTTCATCGGTTACTTCTAACCAAAATAATTTTTTGCATCGATGACAGGGGACACACATTTCATCACAGTTAAAACAGAGCCCATGTGATCGGCACTCCTCCATTTCGGCTCGATTCATTTTTTTAACAAACGGCGGTGAACTTGGATTAACCCCTGGCTTGCGCGGTGTTTGAGTTCCTTCTTTGCGCTCGAATAAGCGAGCAAGGCTCATTGCGATTGCTAAATCCATGGGCTGCTGGATTTCTACCTCAATTGCAATCTGCTCCATTAACCCGCTGATGAATATTTCTACTTCTTGTTTGCTGGTGAGAGCACAGGCATGGGCAGCCAGTTGTTCGAATCGGCGCTGATATTCCCCTACGATTCCTGTTTCGCGTAGCTTAGATAATTCTCCCAATTTATTGTTGCGGATCGTCGGGCCAAATCAGAGATTGCATTGGGTCTTGAACTCTTCCCACTGTAAGTTCGGCCTATCCCTTTCTAATTTGAGTTTGCGCTTCTTCTTCTAGGTGGAAGGATGCTGACTCCACCTTTTCCTCTTCCGGTGTATGTTGATGTCGAAAAAATTGTTCGCACCGATGGATCCATCCCAACGGATCTCCATCGCCATTGTAACTAGGGAATTCTAGTTTTGAGTATTTTGGAATATACCTACGGCCTTCTCCCTCGTCGATGCGCTTCGAGTCCTCACGACGCGGAATGCGTGAGTCCTTGTAGCTACTTTCCCCGCTGTGGCCACTGAATTTGCCGACCGTGTGTTTGCCCAGCTTAGTGAAAGTTCCTGCAAATGTGCGGCCATCTCCTGCTGCCGTTTTTTGGTTGCACGTTTACCCTCTCGGTACATGTTCATGAATGCCTCAAATTGTTGTTCCAGCTTGCTGATATCCCCCATAACTGCTGGCTCTGATACCAATATGTTACGTGCCTGCTTTTGGGATCAAGTTATGGGACGTTGGACAGTGAAATCTTTTAGTTCGGAGTAGGACTCCTGCCTTTTTGATTTACGACCTTGACGACCTATGATTAGTTGAAGAGTTGGGGCTCGTGAAAACAAGAGAACCACCCGATCTTTGCAAAATAAACTTTTATTGATAATTTTCGATATCCATCCATTTCCCCCAAATCCCTACATATACTAATGATGCAATCCCCACAACTGAAAGAAAATCCTACCAAATATCAAAAGATATGCTGAAATATCAAAAACAAAGAAATAGTAAAAACGAGGAAATATTAAAAACAAGGAAATAATTATCCTTGTTAACTAAGGAAAAAATCTTCTTGCTCCTCAACTTTTAACCCTAAATTTCCCATGTGTGAAACGTTGATACCTCTTGGGCTCGTCCTCCACATTCTTGGGCTCGTTCTCCACATTGTCGTCCACAGCCCCTTCTCGGCCCACGTTTTCTTCGCGGCTCGTGACAGTCTCACCACAATGCATGATCGATCCTAAGATATCAGAATTCTAGAGGTGACATCTATCAGTTCAAAAGGTGACTCATGCGTGTATAACTCTTTTTCCAACAATTTCAAACATAGATCCACGCACAACGCACTTTTGCCATATAACACTTAGCATTTGATATTCCAACTCAGCTTCTCATATTCCCCTCTATTAAGCCATGCATTAGATTAGGAGCCTTTTGAACCATGATTTACCTTTTTTAACCATTGACTAACAATCTTTATTCATTTATTGAGAAGATATACCTTTAGCATTTATCTCTTTAAACATGCATCATGCCACATGAAGTCTATGACATTGCTAGTCTGTAGAATGAAGTTGTGCTTATGATGTAACCATGAAACGCATTCTCACAGATTTTGATCTTTCAAAGGTTTCTAGTTGATAAAAAAAGAGAATGGAACATATATTTACTACTATTCATCTCGTGTCTCAAGTGCTGAGCGTGGTACTCACTATCATTAATAGAGTTTAGTGTATGTTGAATATGCATAGATTAGATGATAAGATAACTCTTTGATTTGTTGGTAGTTTAGATAGCATTTTATCATTTATGTCTAAATTCAAATTAGATTAGATTAGATAGTATTTTGATTGGGTAAACCTCTATATATTCTGATGCATCGTTTCAGTGTAATTCATTCAATAAAATAGCATTTTCCCCACATTCTTTCTTCCAGTAAAGACATGGATTCAGAGACAGGTTGCTGCCAATGACAAAATACGGCATGTCAGCTCTTTCTTCCTCCGGAGCCTCATCCAAGACCATCGGATCCTCAAATCCAGCATGCCCAAATACTGGGCTTCTCGAATCATCCACTATCCCAATCACTTGTCATAAATTGAATGGCAGGAACTACCTGTCTTGGTCTCAATCTGTGATGCTATTCGTATTCGAAGAGGATTTTCCATGAGATGGGAAACGCAAATTACTAGTTCGGCATGAAGTTTGTGAATAAATGATTGTATAACATCTTGATTATACATGATAAACCAATTTCCCAACCAAAAGATTCACCAAACCGTTGTCTATAGCTCCCCACATGAGCAATTGATAAATGCTAACCAAAATTAATAAATTTTACCAGAATGAGATTCTAGCCATTAAATCTTATTTGTCTCATAATAACAACAAAAAGGTTATCGTCGATGATAATTCAATAACATTTAATGTTTGGGTGGTTTCGGATTATGGGAAGTACACAAGAGGGTGTTTTTGTCTTAAAATGTCAAGGAATTCAAATTAAGTTGGCTTTCTTGTTTCTTGGAAAAGTTGTTCTCGGATATCAAATAATGATAAAGTCACCTCAAATAACAAACAAAACACACAAGGTAAGGCAAAATAATTTAGAAGGAGGATTTGTTTCTGGAAAAGTAATTTCTCAAGATGAAAATATAACTTAATTTTCATTTTTGAGCTGGACAAGAAAGAAAAAAGGACAATTATTATAATCTATACAATTGGCATTGAGATTATTTGCATGAAAACCGTTCGACTTATTTAATTTATATGCACTTATTCGTTTTAGTGTTTTCATAAATATATCAATTCAGGCTCGATTGAGCCTATTTGTTTAGATTATAACTCAGATCTAATATCCCAAACCATGGTGAGTTTTCTCCCTATCTGTATCCTAAAATCCATATTACAATGGACAGTTCATAGAAATTGATATAATAAGGATCATATTGTGAGGTATGCATCTCGAGCTTTTTTCACTTTTGGAGTTAAGAGTACAATTTATTTTTTATAGTAATCAATTCTACATAATATCAGGATCAAAAAGATTCTGTATTTTTTATGGATCGATTTAAAGGAGCCCCAGGACACCAACAAATCAAGTGCAATAGTAGCACTTTACACAAAAGGCTCTTCTTGTAACTTTGTCATAAAGCTGCTTACTCTGCTATATCCATTACATTACTAGAATAATCCAATGTATAATCCTATAAATGTATGCAAATTCCTCCAAGAAGCTGAAATCGAAAAGGGATATCAAAGTTAACATAGATTGTTAAGGTATGACATTGTCAGCCATGCTTACCAGGATATGACAAAAGCACTAGGGGAAGGTGCCATTGCTCGACAACCTCCTCTCACTTCCACTAATATCCAATTTTCAGCAGTACCCCTAAAATGAGAAGAATACTCTCATGTGTAAATCAATATTATCACCAGGATCAAGAACGAGAGTATCACGCATAGATAGATCCCTTTCAGCTATGAGCTATGCTTCTCACTTAACCAGTATATGCAAAATTTTCAAATATAATTGAATGTCACAAAAAAATGTTAATTTCTACAAACACATACTTGCATAAGCCAAATAAACGTTCACTGCATCCATTAGACCTAGATACGTGTACATTTCGTAAGCCATGAGTTTGACAGCTTATTTTCTACTCAAGACTCTGGGTGATCAGTCCACCAGTGATGAGATGGGTAATCGGAACTTGGGAAGAAAGAATGGAGAATTATACTTTGACCCCATGAAAAATCGTCAGCAAATCTACTTCAAAATATCCAACAGAACAAAAACACCGCCAACTTTTGAGTTGGTCATGAAGGGTTAACTGAGGCCGGTTGCCACAACAACAAACGACCAGTCAAAAACATACCAACACACTCAGCCACTTGTAGGTTTATCTTCATTTTAATTTTTCTTTGTAAGAAACTAAGAATGTCTGGCGACCAATTTCACCACATATCATGATGATACTCAAATTCAATCAAGGTTGAGTTCATACGAAAAATGAGGGTGTGGGGTGGGGTGGGGGTTACACATGGTTAACAAGAGTCGTAGATACGCCGGACGAGGAAAGAACTTACCTGAAGAAACTTCAAGAAACCAGACCAAATAATGAACGAACGCTACACAACAGTCTGCTAGTCAATAATGGCTCGAGGCAGCAAAGAGTTGGGACTGAGCGTAGAAAAATTCTGCCTTCGACAGGCCACTTTTTGAGAAATGACAGGTTTGCCCCTATGGAATGTGGACTCTCACTTTCATCCACCGTCATCGGAGCATTAATTTGATATTAGAAACATTTTTTTTCGAGTAGATCTTTTCTGAGACGGTCTCACGAATCTTTGTTTGTGAAACAGGTCAATCTTATCAATATTCACAATAAAAAGTAATTTTTTAAGATATTTTTTCATAGATAACTCAAATAAGAGATCTGTCTCATAAAATAAGACCCGTGAGATCGTCTCACACAAATTTTTGTCTCCTTTTTAAAGTAGAGTGAGTTTACATGTAGCTTTAATACCATAAAGGAATGGAAATACTTTATTAGACATAAAGTAGACAACTAATAAAGAAGTATTTAACTTCTATTACACTAAAAGAGAAATCATTCACATTGTTTTGACTATAAAAAGATATTGTTAAAAAGATCATCGAAATATCATTACAATTCTAGTTCTTTTTATCTAAGTTAAAAATAAGACGATGATTGTAAAATCTTACACAAAAGAGGAGAATAGGGTTTGGGTCATAGACAATAGACGAGACTAATCTTTCATACTTTCGTCTCAACTCACGGTATTCCGAAGTATTGGAGCCGTGAGACCACAGAATCTTCTATAAGTTTTTTATTCTCATATGTTTCGAGGTCTCTAGCCTTAAAGTTCCAATATGTAGAATATGTGGGAAACACAAAAGATTTAATCTCCCTAGAAATACAAATTTGATAGACTGAAAAAAAGTTCTTGCAATTCAGTTTATGAGTGTGATATCTCGATTAATGAAAGTGATTCATTTAAGTATCGCCAACTTTGTAGTGGGTGGTGACCAAATTTGGATATCTCCATTAAATCATACATGGATTCATATTTCACTTACGATGATATTTGATTTGTATCCGACATTAGATCAAATGAATAAACATTGTTTAGCCTATTTACTCATGATTCTTTAGTTACCACAGAACTAACTGGAAAACCACATCATGCACTAACATCAGGAATCTGAAAGTTAAAATTCGACTGCATAATATGAGAGAAACACTGTGTATCAAAGACTGCTCCAAAAATGACAACTCTTTGGGTCCAATCAAATTGCTTCTGAGTTCTGACAACGTTGATTACTATCTCCATTTTATTGTTTTTAAATTCCTCCACAGCCCAATCCGAAAAACCAGATCTCTCTTTGCACTTAATTTTTCTTGGGATTCTTCCCCTCCCTACATGTCGTTAGACTATTGGATTTAGAAGCTAAAAGGATAAGGTCATCTTGAACTATTGGAAACTCTCCTCCAAAGCCCGAGGAAGGCACGAATTGACTTTGGATTTTCCGATTTTCTGTTGCTATTTCAAGAGTTTTTATCTCCATAGAAGGTTCATACTCTTATACCTGGATTTTGGTTTGTATTTCTGAGTTTTTACTTTGAGTTTGATGCTTATTTCAGCTTTAGTTTTAAGTCTAGAATATGTAGTTTTTGCCACTTGAGAATTCACATCCCATTTGTATTTAAGTGGCCTTGATAAGTTCTTGGAGTGGATATGTACTTTCTTGACTTGGTAAATGGATAGAAATTTACTACTTTCAAGTATTTTTGGATAAAATGTCTTATTGTTAAACTTCTGAAATTGAAATTTTGACATTTTATCTTTCTCAAAATAAATGCGGTTGTCTTTTCACTTTTATGCACATATTTGAAATTATATATCAAGAAATTATGAATTTGTTAAAAATACAGTTGAACCTAATGTAGTTGGCAAATACACATTATCGACTGGCTAAAAAGAACCGGATGCTAATTAATTCAATGATCGGATGAAAGATATGTTATAAATGAATGATTGTGTCGCTGTGATATGGCAAGGTTCATGTGATTATCCCGCAAGATGTAACGGCCGCGCATTCAGTCTAGAAAAGAGCAGAGGCCATGGTTTTGCAGGTTAACTTAAATATCGAGAAAGATGAAGTTAGGATGTCGGAACATGAGTTCAAATTCCTGTCTAACAAGTAACATTTTGTGCAGTGCTACTCTCATGCAGCGTTCGTTAAAACGGAAGATGACTACTCTTATCAATCTTCCTTTCTGCATGAAGTTTGTACACAAAAAACTTTATTACGGGAAAAAGTAATAAATAATGGCAGCACATAAGAAAACATAGATGCAGCTCACAAACGAACCTGGATTAAAGAAACAAAATGTCCCAAGTAGTACACATGGAATGTAAATTTACTGTCTACAACAACCGCGAAGTGATTCAAATGGTTTGCAGCTGAGAGAAGGAAATTCGTATGGTCGAACCACCGAGTGACGTGGCGTGCTTCCACACAAGAGCTTCTGTAGCCTGCTCCTCATTTTCAAAAAGGACGAGAACCTGTTTCTTTCCCTTCATTTCAAAGAGTTTCACACTAACTATTGTTCCACAATCCTCCAAATGGGCCACTATTTCTTCTTCAGTAACATCTTGAGGGAGAGTGGAGATGTGGATCATTTTGGTTGGCGAACAACAGTACCGGTAGTTTTTAACAGCATTACGATTGAAACGGTTGAGGTTAGAATTGGAGTAGTCATGGGAATCAGCTCCAGCTGTAATGATAGAATGCTTGGAAAAATTCACCTCCAAGCGCTTTCCAAACAACATGGCACCCTATATGAAAAGCAAATGTAAGATCGACAGCAATTAAAATCAAGAAAGCCACACAAACGACTGAATGTTCTTAAATTAAAGCTAAAGGATTTCCATATTTCCTACTGTTTTCAATCATGAAAACTAAAGCTGAACATAGTTTCAAGCTAGAAAATAGTGCATCGTTCAAGCAATCTAACTACACAAATTTCAAAAGAAATTTACCGGACCTTCAGAAAGTGCACAGCCAATTCAGCCTGAAAGCCATCACTCATTTGGACTAATGCATGATCTGGCTTATTTCGAAGAAGTTTGATTCTGATAATGTTGCCATACAGCGAGAATAAATTAAAAAGCTTATCCTCATCAATTCTCTGCATAAAAGAAATTAATGTGACGTATGGAACAAAGAATGTCCTGAAGTTCAAGAGTTCTACTAAAGAAATTAAGCAGGAGATGGGCAACTCTCTTCCTTTTATAATAAATTAAATTGGAGCAATGGGCTGCAGCTTGTAAATGGAACGCACGTGTATCTTCATGTCTGTGTATGTGTTTGTACGAGAGAGCAAGATACTCACATCAGGGCTCAGATTAGATACAAGAACCGTGCACCTATCATTCGTACCACTTATACCTGGAGGCAAACTGCCTCCAAACGCAGCAGCAATGACAGCAGCATTACCCATCTACAATTTAGGACAACAAGAGATCGAACATAAACATTTTCAGTGTCATTTCCAAATATTTCAGATGTAACTCTGGAGCCAACAAGTGTCATAAATCATAAGATATCAATGATTAAATAAGTAAGTATAAAGGCTGTCACTCATTCATGAAAACACTGGCGAACAGTTGTCAAGTATATCATTCAGACAGAACTTCACAAGATTGCATGGATACAGCATGATCATAATTTATGTGTACCACTTTCCATTTGGTCAGCAAAAGATGCCAAACATATGCAAAACTCAATGAATTAAAATAGTTAAATGTAATGCAATCAGAGTTGTGATGGAAATAGCATGATTAATTTTAAAAAGGAACACGAGAATGGTGCTGCTCAAGGCGCTAATAGGCAATCGCATAAGCTTTAATTCTAACTTTATCAGCATAGAACCCTCACCTGCGGAAATCCAACTGAGATGGACAGAAAAAGAAAAAAAAAACAGAGAAGTTAGAAACAGTAAGAAAAGAGAAATGACAGGTTTTTCAGTAGTTAATTAGAAACCTGGATGTGCACATAGGCTTCCATCTCCATACCCAGGCTGTGACAAAATGAAACAAAAGTAGAAAATCCTATCAGAAAACAGAAACCATAAAAAACTAAATAATATAAACAGTAATATTGCAGAAGAATGGCTTTTTCTTGAGTGGACTTGACCTTTTGTTCTGAAGGCAAAGATGGGTTTGTGAAATCTCTACATGGAGAAGAGAATAGTAGCACCTCATCAAATACAGAACAAATCTTGAGGAGAAAAAATGACATTACAGAAAACTCACCAACTTACCGAGAACGTTCATTATTATAGTTCACTTGCAACTCGTCAAGGCTGGATCAAAAAGAAGAGCTAATAAGATACCAATATAGCAACAACACAAGTTGTGGGAGCACACAGATCAACAAATATGGGCACCTAAACCCAATGATATTTAAAACTCACTTTGAGTACTGAATGTCCAATTGACAGCAACCATCATATATATTTCGTCCCTGTTGATAGTTGCAAGAGACATGCTGACTTCATCCCATAAATAAAAATAACATATAAATATTATACACCCATTATACCTGGAGAGAGGTTCTTGCAGTAATAGCATTCTGGTTTGATTGATATTGAACTAGAGCTTGGAAACCTACACATTATGCAGGTAGGATTTTCCAGTATTACTCAGAAAATATAACATAGTAAGTACTAAGTAATCCCAGTGCATTAAAAATGCAACTTGTAGAGGCAGTGTAATCTAATGATTAAGAAAGCAACAACAGACATTCGCAAATCAGTGAATCACGATCCAAATAAAACTCATCCCACATAAATGCGAGAATTCAATCATCATGCATAAAAGTTTTCCTTAAAACCTGGAGATACTGAAATTGGAAATTCTGACATGACTAAGAAGATTAGAAATTCAGAAGTGACCAAAGAGAGAAATTATGAATATGCTGACCAGCCGACTTCTGAAACGTGACGATCTTCTCAACAAATCCATGAGGAGAAAACACTTGATGCAGCACTTCCACAGTAATAGGATATAGCATGTGATGTATTGTAACTAAGAGAATTCGATTAGGCTGAGCATCCAGAAAGAGCCCAACAGCAGACCAGCATAGAGACAGAAGAAATAGAAGACAAGGAAATGAATAGGATAGAATATAGAAAGAGAGACGAGGCAATGATATAAAAAGACAAATCAAGCATGAAGCAGTAAGCAAACTAATAAACAATCTAAAAGAGAAGTTGCAACTAAATATAGGGTATAACAAACTTCACCCTCCCCAAGAGTAGGCAATTACCACTCTTGTACTTCCAATTGTATAATTAGCACACCTAAATAATTGAAAACAATGGTTGTTATCGTGGAGTTAACAGAGAGGGTAAAAATATAAGTCAACACATAAACATATTTAGAGATTCACAGAGCACACAGGAGTTTTTTTTTTTTTTTTTAAATGAAAACCTTGGTATTGACAGGAACCAAGAGGCGCGATTTAATGTTTGTGATCAGAGTCTTCGTCACTGATGTAGCCGTAGATAGGTGCAGCAATGGGGTTGGAGGGTTTGGACGGAGTATGGGATAGATGTGGATACTAGGAAAGGGATGAATAGATAAATAAAACCAAAAAACGAATGAAAAAGAGGAAAAAATAAGAGAAATATATTTTGGGATATAAATATCTTTTGACTCATCAGTCTTCTCAACTTGATAATATCCTAGTGCTGAAGATTGAAGAGTAAATTAGTCATTTCGCAGAAAAATATAAAGCCATCTGAACCTCAAGGAAAATAAAAGTCATTGTGGTTCTAAGAGGGAAAGTATCAGTAATTATATCAAACCCGACAGGTGTTACAACAACCCATCAATATTAGTTAATTGTATCACGTAAGTTCTAACTTCTATAACAGGTCACCTTAGGACATATTTATGGAATAGATGCTACTCAAACAACTTCATAGAAAAACCAATGTGATAACTAAATGACGAATCCTAGCAAGTACCGAACACATAATGTGACCACGTACAATCTCTAATTAATACAACAATGAAAACTTTACAAACTGGCATTAACTCACACAATTAAAAATAGGTAAAAAAAATATAGGTATCCAAGAAGTTAAACAAAAATGCCATATTTACGAAATAGTCACCTCTTCTCCTCGTGGTTGCGAATTCTGTTCCATAGTTGTTAGCTCTTGGTGTGATGAGAATTGAATATAAACATTTCTTCCCCTACGGACAACAAGAATTCATTGACCGACTGGATACCAATAACAACAGGAGCTCTTTGAACAAGAAGTTGAATTTAATGGAGAGAAATCATCAATCTATCACATACCTTACGCTTGGCTGAACGTTTGTGTAGTATTGTATTGAATTTACCGCTGAAGGGATATCTTGCATTTGAATGAGAGCCTGCCATTTAGGTAAAAGCAAGAATATGATTAAATATGCTTTTACCCTTGTGTGTTGACATGTGGTATAGCTTCTTAACTATTTTAACAAGAAATATACTTGATTTTTGGCTCGAAGCATCACAAGCTTGGTTATAACCCCAAATGGTTGGAAGAGCTGGAGCAAATCATTCTGGAAAAAAAATGAAACGAATGAATTGGTAACAGGGTCTGAACCTAGAACTATTCTGCAGCTAGCGGCATAAATAGATACATATAAGTCTGTAGAGTCTAAACACGATGATATTAAACAAAGACGAACATTCTTAAAAACACATACACCAGCTAACTAAAAAACCCAAAAGCGGAATTCACATATTCATAGTTAGATGGAGATACCACCATACCTCGGAAATCTCATGGCCCACATTGCGAACATGGATAACTTTTGAGGGTTCTGCCATTACAAACTAGCTTAAACCAAAACCTTCCTCACCTAATTCAAACTGGTATCAAATTGATCAATCAGCACGCCCTTCGCTTGCAATTCAATCAATTCAATTGATTTTTTCAAAAATAGAGATTAAAAATCGATTGCTATTGATGCACAACAAAGTTTAGCAGCTGAATAATTGATTGCGGTGCAGAATCATTACTTAATAATCGAGATGAAAAACATTTGCCGGGAAATTGACAGCAACGAAGCACCACGGTTTGAAGAGCTGGGAGCTAGGGTTTGGGTTTCGGTTTGCCAGTCGATACTTCTGTTTACACATATGCCCTTGGGTTCGTTCAACATCTCTCTCTCCCCACGCTGTAGGGCGTGCATGTTAACTGGTCAACCTTAATACCCATACTAAATTTCTGTCTTAATTTATTTTTTAGGATTAATTCTCTTTCCTTTATTTTTCACTCCCCAATTCATTTAATATTTTAAGAGCAATTAAATTTCATAGGGTGGCGCTGTGCAATTTTCTCTATATTTTAATTGTCATGGATATCAGAAAAATTGATTAAATATCCTCGATAATTCTTTTTTTTAAAAAATGACATCCTTTTCGGTGACATTAAAATCCATCGCTCGTGTTTTTTCATATGATCTGCATGTAAATTATTTTTCTTAACTATTAAGTTTAGTTTATTTATTACATAGTGATAGCTGGAAAAAAAACCAAGACATAGGTTGTCCACCAAAAAATTGATTCAAGTGACAAAAGATATATATATTAGATATACAGTTTCATCCAGAGATGACAATTTCTTTCAAACCCGACGAAGAATTCGATACTCAACCTGAATGGAGGAGGGTATATAGAAGATTTTTTTATCCAATTAAATAAATAGGCAATCAAGTATGGGGATTTTCGAGTATGGGGATGATGCGGGTTTTAAAGAATCCTATGGATATCCAATCTTCAATTCGGACGGGTATATGGATGTGAATAAATTTGAATATCCGATGAGAATCAATAAATAATAAATAAGTGATATATATTAATAATTAATTTTATTTTATGGACTTTAATTTATATTTATGATATTTTAATTTTATTTTTTGTCTTGTGGTGTATAGTGTTAAATCTATGATCATCTCGAGCAAATTTTTAAATAATTGCGGCATTTGATTAGTGTAATGCTTATTTAAATTAATGTTGTCGATATGAATAAATAAAACACATAATTATTTTTTTTCTACATATTTACATAAGCATTTTTTTCACTTCTTGGATTTTTTTAGGTCATCCACATCATTATGAGTAATAAAAAATTTTGATTCTTATTATTAAAAAACGGCGTGATAAAAAAATTTATTAGCAGCTCTGTATTATTTTTTTAATTCTAAATTTTTTAAGTACCAAATTAATATAAGGGAAAGCGGTGTAACACATCAAACATATATATGATGGTTTTATTTAATCAAGCAAAATACTGTTTCCGAATAGAGATTACATCACATATATATAAAGCAACCCACCTTAATTAAGTTGGTGAAAATTGTTTAATTATTACTAATTAAAACGAAAACATCAATCCACTTTTAAATGTTTTTGTTTCACCCAACTTTCAGCAAAATCAAATTTTCGCAGGGGTTCCTGCGGTGAAGCAAGAGACGACACAGCCAATGTTTTTAGCGCCACAACCTTGGTAACAAGAGAGAGCTCCAAGCCCACTGGCTCCACAGCCTACGGCGCAGGAAACCGATTCCTGCCCACAATCTATCAAGCACTGCCCTATTTGTGATTGCCCTTCGACGAAAGACACCATTACAATCACACACATGACTGCAAGAAGCAAGACAGAAAGAAACCCTTTCGCCATAGATGAATCCCCGAGGAAATTAAACAAGGTTTGTTTCTGTTTGAATGTTCGATACTATATTTCGTATCATTTAGACGTTCTTTTATATGCATATCGCAGTTTCCATACGTCATAGGAAGATAGCATTCTGGTTTCAGATGCAGTTTTTTGTTTTTGTTTTTGTTTTTTTTTTTTTTCCTTCAATGGAGTTGGCTTGAGGGTTTGTTATTATCTTGAACTGTTTTTTTATCAGCTATGTTGTTTTTATTCATTTTCGGACAATTGAAAAGGTTCAGACATGAGTAGGGTTTGTTTCAACGTAACTAATCGGATGACTCCATAAGAAACTAATTAGGTTTCTACGTCATCGTAGTATTAATTAGAAATGCCATGCATGGTGCATGGATGATATCATGTGTGGTTCAATTTATTGTGTTTATGGGGATAATAGATTATTATATCTTCTATTTTCCATTTTTTTTCCTCAATTACGTCCCTCGAACTTTTCATGTGTTATTTATACATCCCTCATTTGTTAATTTTTGTCCGAAGCCAACGATTTGCTCTAATATCGGTCGAAATGGAAACACCTCATATGCCTCGTTCGATCGTCATAAGAGGATAATTGTTTATTAATTTTCATTTTTTTTAACTCATTGCGACTCATAAAAAAAAAAAAAGCACATTCATCTAATTTGTANATTTGTAATGGATTTAATGTCTGATTTTTTTTTTTTTTTTTGTATTTTTGTAGGGGCTGATGCAATTTGGCCTCAATGTATATAAGGCAAAATGTTAATTTCGGTTTATATTTTTCCCCCTAATTTGACACTTTAGATTGTCAATTTCAATATAAGTCATATATTTTTCAATTTTTGACAATTTAATCATTTTTAATTGGAAGTGCTAATGTGATACCATATCATAGTCACGTAGACGATGCATATATTCGACGTCGACGTCAAGTCGTAAAAAGACTAAAATTGCAAAAATAACAAAAATAACGAGCTAATTAAACTGAAATTTGACAACATAAATGATCAAAATCAAAGAAACATAAATATACATTACTAATATTGTTGTTTTCCCAATGTATAATTTGGCTTCCTTACATTGTATTAGGTTAATTAGACTGAATCATAAAAAATGATAAATTATATTGTAACTATAAAAAAAATGATATGGTAAGATGAAAAATAATAATTAATTAATAATATCTTGTTTGGTACGTATTCTTTTAATTTTACTTGAAGTAATTCACTCTGGTTGAACAATCAACTCTAAAAGAGATTTTACCCAATCCTAAAAGACTATAAGAAAAGTTTGTCCATGATCTTACGGTTCTACAGCGCACATCATCATAATGTGCACTGTAGAGGATCATTCCTCGGGAAACTTTGTATGCGTGTGTGTGTATATATATATATACTNTATATACACACACACTCTTAGGACGTGAGATACATTGTCTTTCGAGAATTCAGACTATACGGAGATTGTTGGATTTCAGAATGCTAACAATCTTGATTTTGATGATAACAAAATTATGCATTTGCTTGTTCAAGTTGGAAGTTTTGAATGTTGAAATCCGAATCAACAAACCTGAAAATCTGGTGAGCAGAAGTTTTTTAATGATATCTTATAGTTCGGTGATTCAAATGACCAGCCACTAAAACGCTTAAACATCCAACTCAAAATTCTACAAATCATATTGAGAAGTCGAGGTTTGAATCAGAGTCTAAGAAAACTAAAATTCGCATTGAAGTTACAGGTTCTGCACTCAAATTCACTGTAGTAGAATCTTTGGCGCAGCTGAGTTTTTCAAACATATAGCTCTTGTATGAACTCTAAATTGAGTGATTCTTGATTCTACAGAAAGATTTAAAAAAAAACTACGACTTTCATGTTTATCACTTTGCTCAAATATCAATGAAGCAAGAGTTATAAACAAGAAACATAACTATTGAAATCAATAATGCCGAGATCATGAGTGTTGAAAACCAGTAGACCTCAAAATACAGCAGAGCCCAAACCAGTAGAGATGATTACTGAAAACCAGTCGACACTATAACTTTTAAAATATGAATTTTTTGTTAACGTACATTACATTTATTTTTTTTAAAAAAAAAAACAAAATTTATAATATATGAAAGTAATATATATATGCATCAAGAGAAAAAATGAAAATAATTGTCGAGGTTAATTTTGTTGAAAAATACATAAATAAAAAGTCAATTGAAATGTATTTAACAAAATATGGAACGTAAATATCAATTTTTGTGATCTATGTATGAAATTATAAAACACCAAAAATTCGATGCTACTCGAAGATATTACCCTTGGAAGCATAAAATTTTCCATAAAACACAACCTTTTGCCGAAAAGATATATAATTAGCAAGCATAATGTATAAACTTCAAACTTAGCATATCATTTCAAAAACAAAAATGGAGGAACTGTGAATAAATGGCTTCATGGGAAAATTGCAAATTCCCTATTATTTTTGGACTATAAATACATGAAATGAAATTTAATGAGATAAAGGTTTTAAAAGTAAAGTTATATATATGCATGTATTGTGAGAAGTATTATAAATTACTAGTAAATTATGTACACACATTTTGTTTGTAAAACTATAATAATAATTTATATAAGATTTTTTTATTTTATTAAATGCTTAATTTCATGTTTAATTTAATAATAATTTATAAAAATTAGTGAGAGGTCATAGTACAATTTGAGTGGGATAATATTGAAAATAAGTTGTGAAAATTTTGAGAAAAAATGTTGGTGTAAGGATAATTTGAGAAACAAAAGATGATAC
Source organism: Primulina huaijiensis (assembly GCF_012295235.1). Classification (NCBI taxonomy): domain Eukaryota; kingdom Viridiplantae; phylum Streptophyta; class Magnoliopsida; order Lamiales; family Gesneriaceae; genus Primulina; species Primulina huaijiensis. The sequence continues at coordinate 17,178,060 of NC_133311.1, read as the reverse complement.
GCTCGATAACAGATTCTTTATACAATAACACAGATCCGTAGTCATTTTATTCAATAAATTAAAGTCAATGAGAATAATTCAGGGTCAATATAATAAATAATTTTCTTAACCAAATAAATAAAAATTTTAAAATATATGTTTTAAATACAAATGTCATCCGATGTAATCTACGGCTTTGCTAAGGCATTTTAGGAAAGACTCAGCCAGATGAAAACTTCATGCAAATAGGGGAATTGATCCCTGCCAGAGCCAATATGGCAGCAGGAACTCCCCAAAGTGAATCCCCGCAGATCAAGCCGGAAGCAACAGCCGGTGCGTAATCTTTCGCGTGTTTCTTGTTCTTCTTCTCCCATATGAACAGAATCAAACTCCCAACACACATATCTATGGCGAAATATGCCCCCAAGTAGAACGGGATTGCCATGCACATCGGGCTCGGTATGAACCTGTAAATCTTGTACTTGGTTTCACAACTCTTCAGGAGCTCAATCAAAATATTGATCACCACTGCTGCGACGAAGAACACGATCGCGAGTGTCAAGCAATTCTTGGGAAGCGAAGAGAAGCCTTCCACCCCCAAGAGCGCGATTCCGCGGTACATCAAGGCGTATGGAGCAGGGTACGAGCCTTCCGGATCACCAACGTCATATGCCTTGTAGAAGAACCAGAAGATGAGGGGCGATGTAATGCAGCCGAGCACGGTTCCATACACTTGGCTGAAAAACATGGAACGTGGAGACGACAATGTCAAGTAACCCGTCTTGAAATCTTGCATCAGATCTGAAGCAGTTGACACGATGCTCATCATCACTCCACAGGAAACAAGCCCGGCAAGAACCCCTCCATGTTCTTGGCCGACCCATGAGCTGAAAATAAGGATGGCGAGTTTCCCGTAGTTTGAAGCCAGAGACCAGTCAGTTAGGCCACAACCATAGGCGTTGCAAAAGGCGAGGATCGGTGCGATCGTATAGGCTAAAAGGATGTGATACCATTTTAGCTGATGGAATATCACAGGTACTAATACAACAGATATGCCTGCCAATATAAGGTATCCAGCTACAGCAACTTTATTTGGGATTTGATCTTTCAAGAAGTACTCTGTTCGCCTTTTATCATCAAAATTTTCAGTCTGCCCATCTGCTTCGTCGTCGGTAAGCGATTTCTTATCAGACTGTTGTTTGGCAAAGTTTTTAACTGTCACTATAACCATGTAGACGACATGAAATAATCCATCACCAAGCATCATTGCAATAGCAAGAAAAACCTGTTCAAGAAAATTCAAATGATCATTAATCAAAGTTCTTGCGCAAGATAATCGCAAGGACGGTTTTCGAAGTTACCCTGTATCCTTGAATTCCATGAAGACTGCTTGCTTTAAGATCAGCACTGTACCAGCTGCCTTTCTTGGATTCAATTAAAGGCCACATTATTCCCCAAGAAAGAATGGCACCAAGAAGTAGTGATACATTAACCATGTAAGGGCAAATCATACCAACTCCAACATATGTGGCTGAGAAATCAAAGTAGAACCTGCAAGAATCATTATTAATATATATAAAGTTCTCACTCAGATCGATCACATGAAAAGAGTAAACGCAAATACAGAAACTTTAAAATATCATATAATCCATATAGTTTGAAGAATGATTAACATAAGCCAAACCTCTGCTTAAATGCTTGGAGACCAAACGTAGGGAAGCTATCGAATCCACAACCATCGCCGGCAGCGAAAAACCACTTGAAGCATGCCCACAGAAAGCTAGCAACAAATGATTTGAAAAGGGACCACACCTGTTTCTTTGCAAGTTTGGCTCCTTTAGGGGTGTGGAAACTGTTGATTAGGTATGCTGTTGCAGTTCCACTTGGATATGTCAATTTGTACCTCAAGATCATCACCTAAACATTCAAATTTAAGAAATTTTATAACCAATACATATATCTTAATTATTCCACAAAGGTGTCATAGACTACATATATAAATTAATAAGAAGGAATCATGTTAACCTTTCTCAGGGGTACAATTGAGAATAGACCAATAAAGCTAACAACAAAGAGAAAACCCATCATCCATCCAAGAGAGAGTGGCTTCACATTGATTGGAGTATTTCCAGCATCTGCCAAAGCTGCAATCTTTGGGCTCATGCCAAGCAAATAGCTCCCTGTTCCACCTGCAAAGCACACAATTAACCCATCAGGGTAACCGCCGCATGCATGATATAAATATATACAAGAACACACACACACACACACACACACACACACACACATAGATATATAATATGTAAATATATATATTGCAACACATACTGCTAAAAGCGATGCCGGAAGATGCAACAACACAAGTCTGTATGACGGTATTTTCCTGCCTTGTAAATGGCTGCTTAAGAAGACCGCATTTCTCGATAAGAACCGTCCAAGTCTTGATCATCGCGAATCCCAGAAGTCCCGCAGCCACGTTAAGCGACGGAATAATTCCAGTCGTCAGGTTCAATTTCAAAACGATTACGTTGAAAACAATGCTCAGCAGAAGACTCGTAGCCATTGCACGGAACGTTATCTGTCTCCACCATGGCGGGATAGTGGTATCCACAAAAGCCCGTTCCATTGCCGCCACGCCGTCGTCTTCAACAGCGCTGTGGGCATCACGACGATCTTGGCCGCCTTCTTCCATTGTTATTGTTGTTATCTAACTCCCAAACTTTGAGAGTCAGATTTGTTGGGAAGAAAGTATAGGGATGCATCATGCGCATCATGCTATATATATAGAGAGAGAGTGACACAAAGAGGGTGAGAAAAGCAAGGTTGGTTGTGATTCTATTTGCTGGAGGAATTTTAGTGTTTCCACTATTCAAGTCCGATTTTTATGCTATTTTCAATTTCAACCAAAAAAAAAATTTACTACAATTTTCCCAGAAAGCAAAAAAATTGAGGGGAAAAAACCCGATCGCATTTTATAAAATTAATTTGATCGATTAGATATTCCATAATATATCTATACTTCTATATTATATAATTAAATTTAGTATATCATACTAAGTAATTTTGATATGTCAACATGACATTAAATTTTATTTACATTTTTACCTTACATGATATTTGTTAGCTCACTTTGTTGGTGTGGTTTACTAGTACTATTTGTACATATCTCTGTCATTTCTCTTTTTTTTTTCTAGCTTTGTCTAATTTATCTAAAAGTTCAAACTATCTTAATAAATCTTATCTAATCGAGAATATATATGTATCATATCTTATTAAAATAATATATATTTTTTATGCAAAAATTATCAAACATCAAAAAATTTAATATGGCACGTGATATATACCTAGCTCACGCAATGGGTATGTTATATAACAATCTTACTTATATATATCATTTAAGTGTGATAATTCTTTATTTTAAAATTTGGATTTAGTTAAAATATTAATAATTAAAACAATTTGGATTAAATTAAATCAATTATTAAAAAAATCAAGGATTTGGATAAGTTCATCAAAGATATGATGACTTATAAACAATAATGGATAAATAATTATATATTATTGAAGATAAATTTGGACGGAAGCTGAAAAAAGGAGATTTGAGAATATTTTAGTAAATAGTAAGATATTAATATCACCAAATCGGTTCCAAATTAGTTAGTTTGATGGTAGATTTTTAATTAGATAATGAATATATATATANATTAAAAAACAAATATACCAAAACATTATATTTTGCCACAAATTTCTTGAAAATATCGATTTCATTAATGAAAAATTAGTCCATGCATGGAACTAACATATACATTGCACTTGAAGGTATTTTAGTTAAGTTATATCACGATAGCAAAAGATTATTTTAAGGTGTTGGACTATTATAATATATTAAAAATAATAAACAAATTAAACCACCTTTCATTTATAGGATATCTCATATTAGTTTCGAAGTTCTGAAATCAATCTTATCTGTCACGTGTTAGAATTTCATTCTTTTAGTTGGATTTCTCGAGATAATGTAATCTGAAACAGATTGGTTTGTCTATTTTAAATTCGGTGGATCCCAACAGGTTGATCTCGAATTATCAAATCCTTAATAATATTTAATTACCTACTCTTTAATCATATTTTAACTCGTACTTCATTCGAAATAAGGATTCAAGTCATTACAACAACTTTCAGTTGTGCTTTGATCGATAGATTTGAGATGATGATGGGTTTCAAATCATGATTTCATTTTCCTTGAATTACTTGGTTGGACAAAATCAATTAGATTTTTTTTATATATATATATACAATAGGGGTAGGAAATCCCTATGTAAACTACCTTCACTACCCACACGTGGGGAACCCAAGAACATATGATTGTTGGGGCCTCACATTTGCCACCTGACCGATATCCTTGACCACTTCATATCGTCATGTAATTTTAATAATAAATATGATAAATTTCAAATACACATCGAATTTTTTCCCAAATCAAATCCTTCCATCCGATCATATGCTTAAATCCAAGTTCAACCTTACTCTCAAGGAGCTCTCATACATAGACATACACGTTCTCGTGAAATTCAGGCATGGTCGGAATGCTGTACTGATCAGTTTATGTTTTTTTTTTACAACATCAGTTTATGATTTATTAATGCCAAAGTTGTTTCTTTCGTTCTATTGTGCACTATTCATGCAGTTGAGAAGCTATGTTACCTCTCGCACTGGCAAAGGTTTTAAATTTAGTATTTCTATTACAAAAGAACGTAGTGTGCGTTAATTCTTACTACAAAAAATGAAAAGCTTTCAATGATCGCAGGTGCTTTGGGAGTGTGGTTGCTCGATGATAGAGTAATTTATTAGTCTTCTGTAAATGTTATCTTGGATTAATTTTTTCTGTGTTATTAGTATTATTTACGAAACATTTTGCAGGCCCTCGAAAAATTGACGGATCAGGAGTGCTCTGGTAATTTTTTCTGTGTTATTAATAGTATTTACGATTCATTATCTGTCTATTTTCTGAATCCAATAATATAAATAAATGATAGATCAGGAGTGCTCTGCGAGATCATTTTGGTTCCTGTGGTGAAATTACCAGAGTTTCTATTCCTAAAGATAGCGAGGGTGGTGTTAAGGGGGTCTGTTTTCTCATTCCCCTTGCTATAAGCCCGCCCTTATCTGCGAACTAGTTGGAATATGTTCTCTGGTTTCTTGGCAATGCCCAAATCTGTTGTCATGCTTATAAGTAACTTAATGCCATGTCTGTTTTTGGATTCTAATAATAGGTCAATGACTAATGTTGCTGTCTTTGGATAGAAATATAATTACCTCGAATCCTAGTATTAGACCAATAATATATTGCTATTGACAGGATAGCTTATATCGACTTAAAGGACTATGATGCCTACGACCAGGCTCTGGAATTAAATGGATCTGTATTTCACAAGAATACTTTGAGAGTGGAGGCGGCAAATCCTAGGGATGATGGCTTTGACAGCAGCAGCAGAGGTGGTTGGCGTGGCGGACGGAGGACACTTTAGTGGTGGTGGGCAAGGAGGTCGTGGTCGTGCAGCTCCAGGGGGCAGCTAGAACTGGTATGTACAATTATATACCCGTTTGTTTTTAGGCAAGTGGTGTTGGCTGTAAAGATCCCGGAGTCACGTATTAATCAATGATTGTTGGTGGTGTTGGTGTTTGACTTGTATGATGATTTTATTGTCGAACAATATCATTGATGCTTCGCGTTTATTAAACAAACAGCATGGCTGTTGATATTTTTGTGCAGGAGAGAGAATCATCCAACTCAAACGAAGAGGCATTTGGTTTTCGGCCAAAATTGGCACGTGTTTTGCTTGTTTCCAAATTTTCAGACACAATATTGTTGATTCTTATGTATTACAAATGTTTTTTTTCATTTCGTAAGAAAATAGTCGAAAGCCCAACCTTTGAAATCACGACTACAAAAAATCAAAGCGGTGTCTCTGTCCGACCTTAAATTAGTGTATCTCAGGTCTAGTGTTCACAATAAATCATATCGACCTGCAAAGCAAAAAAGAATATATTTGTTTGAAAGCAAAGTTAACTGATGTGGGTGTGTAAATACAGGTGTTACATATTTCTTTATCCCCTCACAGCCTTTAATAAACATAACTCGGTATATCAAGGAATCCTCTGAGAGCACAGCATCATAAGCTTAGATGCTGAGGGTCGTTCTATCAAAACTATAATGAAGTATGATCAAATTGTTGTATATTTCTGTTTTCTACTATGTCTCGTGGCCTAATGAACGCCTCTACAAATTTGGAAGAAATAAATAATAGCCACGATACAAGAGTTAATCAACCGCTGTCTTGTTTTTCCTACCCATTGGTAGAGGTAGGCCATCAAAGATAGGTCTAGTAATGGCTGCAGTGGAAAGAGCCTGAAAGTCTGGCTTCAGATTCCACTTTGATGTTGGCCATATGGATGACAACGCACCATTATCAGTATCCTGCAAACTTGAAGTACTTGATGATTTTCTAAATCCATTTACACTATCAGCTACTAAAGAATCCCCCGAACCCAATGGAATTGAGGTCAGCCCACCTACTTCACCGTCAACTCCTCCCCAGACAGTTCGGCCTGCCGACTTGGGCCTTAGAGCCAAACCTTTACCAGTAATTGCCGAAATTGCACTGCTACAATTGTTCTCCTCCTTCAGAAGCATTTCTGGGGTTCGACAAGTAAAGTCAGCTTCAGATTTTTGACGTCTTCTCGCCAACGTCTCGATCAATCTATCTGAGTCACTATCTTCTGCTTCTTGCAGCAAAATCTGATTTTTCAGATTACCTTTCTCTGAAACAAGACCATTAGCTACGCTTTTGGATTTTCTATGAAGACTAAGTGGTGGATTCACGACATGTGCAGAATTGAGAAATGACCCATCCTCTAGATAAGAAGCCCCTGCTTTCCGGTAGACAGCCATTTCAAAACCTCCAGTTGCAGCATTTTGATCTGTTGATCTTAGACCATAATAACCTTGTAAACTGCTCATAGCCGGAGAGGCTTTGCGCTCAGAGGTAGATTTCAGTTTCAGAGACTGAAATGAACCTAATAAATCTGAATTGCTAGAGCTGGATGGGCTCTGATAGGAGCTGGTTCCCCTACAAATGAAAACTACAATTAAGCCACTTCATAACCTCTTAATTGATATAATAAATTTGTCGTGGGTTTATGAATGCAAGAAGTTTTAATTCAGAGTCAACAATCAACTAAGGTATAAGAACAAAGAATCTTATGCATAACCAATTAAGAAAGGAATATTCAAAATGTGAGAACATCTAATGTTGACATAGAAAGTGTTCAAACACCAAAAGATCCGGCTTACTTTAAGAAATCTCCACTTACGCTCTAAGTTCACACTCTTAACTCATGATAATTGTAAGGATTTGTAGGCAAAAGAAAAGAAGATGTCACAGCCACAATGTAACTGCTATAACTGATACTTAACCCCTCCTGGAAAAACCATTTCCCTGCAAAAGCCCACTATTTTTGATAATCCAATACATCAAAACACATTGTAGTGTCAACTAACCTGATAAATTACTTACATGCAAACTCCATGTGCAGACCCCATTTCTGTAGTCAACAAAATAATTTGGAAACAGGAAGGGTGAAGGCCCCAAAGAACGGAGATACTCGATTTGTACAACATAGTGGTCCCTGACTCCTTGAAACACAACTACACACATAACAAAGATGGGAAACGACAAAAAAAATTCATGCATAGATGTGTACTCTCAATTACCGTCACTATGAATCAATGTCCCAAGGAAACTTTTCATTAGATGAATTTAAGAGATTCCGTAATTTTATAATAAAACAATCAGAACTACTAGCCCCATATTGCTCACTAAATAACTAGCCCGTAACCAGTCCAAACACACATGGATTCTCATGTAGCATAGAAAGATACATAAAAGGCCATACAGTGGAAGAAACTACAAAGTGATGCAAATATCATACATAGGATTTGAAGTGCAAGAATATGCATCTTCTCAATCACGTCACCAGAAACCAACAAAAGTTCGGATGAAGCAACTAGTATTTACAGAAATTGAAGAAAAGATATGTCCGCAAACAATTTCTTTTTTCGAAAAGGACAATAACTCCCCACAAATTTTGAAAGAGATCATCAAATTTTAAAAATCCTCAAAGATTTAAACCAAGAAACAAGGTATGATGAATCATAAATAATATTGTGTTCATAGATTAAAGTAAAGGCAGAAAACCTCTTTCTTATTGAAATCTTTTTATTGGTCAGGCACTTAAAACACAGAAATAAGTACAGGAAACAGACGGTATCACAAACGAGATTAAAAACAGAAGTACCTTTGGGGAGTGTCCTGATCATTGGTCAAGCTGGGGGAAGGGGGATGCCTCCCCGGTAATGGTATTTGAAGAGTCTTTAGTGCAAACATTTGAAGATCTGTCACCAATCCATTTAGTCTTTTAATATCAGCTACCTAAACCCATCCCAAAACAAAATCTATAAGTTAAAATACAGGCATCAGTTACAAATATCAAAATCAAAACTGTGTAAAAATAACTGTCCAAATCTCTGCTAGATCCAAATTAACATGCAATCACAAATTACAAAAATCGGTGTCAACGATATTATTTCCACGGCAGCATCCAGCAGAAACAACTCAAACACATAACTGGCTTAAAGGAATAAACACGCATTTCCCCGCCAAGATCAGTGAACAAATCGAAACTAGCGATCACACTTCTCTTTCCAGCTAAACTATAAACAAAACAACAAAATACAGCCACACATAAACGACATGGAGCCCTAATAATAATAATAATCAAACACGTAAGGATAACCAAATTCGGGAGCTAAAATACAAATTGTCGAGAACTCATTCGTACCTCGACGCCGTATCTGATGGCCACACCGGCGAGGGTATCGAATTTGGAGACACGGTGTTGTATGCAATTAAGGCGAATACCCGCGGAGGACAACGGAGGAGATAAAATCTCCCCCGCCTCCGACGGAAATGACAATCCGAACGTTCCCGTGTGCAAATTATCTCCTCCTCCTACACCATTATCGTATATTCCCCAATCTTTTTCCATCTCAAAAAATTAATATCAAAATTATCTCGATCAATCAATGCATTGAGATATTAACAAATGTGATCTGTGATGAAACTTTCAAAACAATCTGTGAAATGAAATCAGGTCCGTGAAATTCGCAGATCTGCGTAGCACATGTCCGCCTTCTCTCTCCGCCGTCTCTCTTTCTATGCGCGAATGTACAAATATAAAATCCACCGGATGTTTGGGCAATAATTAAAGCTTCATTTTTATTATTTCCAAATATATTTTAGTGTTTTTAAATATATATATATATAATGTATTTTTAAAAAAAAAATATTTGATCAAAATTATTTTTCTGACTACCATAAAAATCCACTCGACTCAAATGCACGGGTAGACTGCAGATCCAGATGGGTCGGGTTGGATCCGGGTATAGATTATTATGATAATTAAGCGGTGTAATATTTAAATTAATAGAAAGAACATATGCTAACGTAAATATAGTGAAATTTTGTAAAGTGTGAGTTGTAAAAAAAATTAATTTTAGATCGTAACAGAAAAAACAAACAACAACAAAAGAAAGGAAACAAAATGTTTCTTTCTTTGATTTGGATGTCTTGGTTTATTGACTTTTAAGTTCGGATATTTTGTATTCATCTCATATTATTTTTTTATTATAGATATAGATCAAATTAATCCAATTCACATAAAACAAACTCTTAAATATTAAATTCTCCCAATATAATTCTTTCCCGGTTTAATATTTTTCCAAAAAAATTAAAAAAAAAATTCGCATATTTTTAAATTTCAAAATCTAACATAGATTCTTTTATTTACAGAGTAATAAAAATTGTAAAACCTGCTTTTATTTTATTTCCAATATAAAAACATGTTACTTGAAAATTAAATAGAACTTTTTAAATACAAAAACAGATTTAAGAATGAAAAATCAATCATCTTTTGTCCACTCGCACGGTTTAAAATAAGAAGTCATAATTGACATATAAGAGGGTTGAGGCCGAGGGCAACGAGCTTCCTTCCCGGTCTTAAAAGTGGTCGGCCAGTACAAGATACGGAGATACAGATTACAGTATCTAACGAGCTCTATTTTCGTTTTTTTATTTTATTTTCGAACGAGATTAGATTACAAACAACAATTAAATATTTATTTCAATCATTAAAAAAACTCGTGGTTGCCCGTGGTCTTAACTCTTTTTGGTTAGGAGAATTATAAGCTACACCGAATGAATTGCATCCCGTTTTATATCGTACACATGAACTATGGACAGCCCACCAAGTGAAATTCACCTTTTTCCCTTCAGAGAGAGTGTACACAGCAATTGACAGGTTGGAAGAAAAATAATAGTGATGATGATAAAATAAACAGTCTAACTGAGTATCATCCATTGTCTTGACAATATAGATAGTATCACACAACAAATCAACAATTACACCCACACACAGTTAGCGTGTTCCAATATCAGATATCAAATGTACAGGTTTGTCAAATCATATAAATCTGGAAACGTACTCACCAGGGAAGCTGACCAGATTCAGGGGCTCCTCTGGTAAATGCAGATGAGAGGAGAACGAAGTAATGTTTTTATGATTACATACTACTCACTGTTAATCGGGCCTTAAGTTGATATTCAGAAGCAGAAATGTAAAGGTGGATCATTTCCTTTGCCTTTACACCTGCTCAGCCAAAAAATGCACAACGTAGAAGAGACAAATAATCAAAATTTATGTAAACAAGAACCAAATGTTCCTTATTGAAATGAGAACATGAAAATAAAATTAAAAAAAAAAAAAGTTGGATCACTCTTCCTTGTTCACAAACCCAACTTTTTAAAGAAAAGATTCTACACAATATGGTTTGATGATCATATTATTAATTGTGTTGCCTTCCACAGTAGACTAGAAAATCAAGATGTGCAGATAGACATGCTCTTTATGACACTTTAAACTACTATTGAATTATTCCATGCTGGATGTTCTCATAGGGATGGAGGACTTTTGATCTCTCAAATGGCAGAGTTTATGGCATTGGCCTCAGCATATTCCCAGAATGTCAGCCCAAAATAAAGAAAGAAAGAAAGAAAGAGAAAATCCAATAAAACAATCGGGATGAGTTTATTTCACTTTTCGGGGTGACACTGTTCCATTCGAAAGGTGAGGACGCATTTAATTAAGATATATGGCAGATAGAGTCCAGGCAAAGGTACAAGGCAGAGTGCACACCTCATCGAATCAGGTCACACATGGCATAATAATGTTATGAAACTTAGATGTATTAAAAGAAATATGTCAAATGAATATAATAGGAATGCCACAAACTATTGACCAATGCAAATATGAACGACTGACAATGAATTTCAACTCAAAAATTCAGAATCCTTTCATTTAAAATGTGCTTTAAACTCCCCTCTACTTGTAAGGCTCACCAAAGCCTGTGCTTCACTGTCAAGGCGCAACAGCACAAGGTTCACCAAAGGATGCATTGCCACGCTTCCTAAGTGCAACGGTCGTGCCTAGTTGAGCCTTAATCCTATAGACCTATACGTGCACTTTTTTGTGTGCTTTTACTAACTATGGTTAAGTAGTTTTTGGATCAACCGTCGAAAGAAAATTTCATCTGCTTATAACATCAATTTTCAAGAACTATAACCACATCATACAATTCATAATATACCAACGCACACTCAAAAATTAAACCAAAAATGCATAACCCATCATATGTTTTAGAATTCTTTCAAAAAGCACTTTCAGAAATTTTGAATTGAAAAAATAATGAAAACCCACCCAACACCACCCAAAAATCTAATTGGTTCGTGCATATCAAAATTTTGATATAACGAGAAGACTATGCTACATGATAGAGACACTTACCTCGCAGTAGTCCACTGCTTCTACGCCAATACACTTTGAAGCGCTAATGCTGGCACTTCTTAACAAGCAACGTGCACTGCAGCTTGAATTTCTACAACTGTTTTGCCTAGCTTTGGCTTTATTCGTAACTTCCGATCCTTTAACAGCCAGTGACTTTTCAGGGCTCTGGAGACGTGGGTGTGGAATTTCACTAATAGGATGATTTTTGGACTCCATATCCTGCTCAGATTCCTCATCTATGGATGCACAGACTCGTTCCCTGCATGTAAAAAAAAGGAAAGTATACTAATTATAGTACATAAATCAACACAACCCTGATTTACCAGAAGAATCAACACCACATTACCTAGGTAGAGAAGCATAGCGCCTTCTAAGTGGAGGTTTAGGAACTTTACCAAGATGCTCCTCAAGGTGAACAAATTGTTGCTTAAATTGGTCCACACCACTGAAAAATTATAGAATTTTTATTACATAAGCAATAAATAATAAGTTCAACCAAAAGAACAAGTGACCGAAAAGGAAGACACGATATTAACTTTTTGAAAGAATATAGCCTAAAATCATGAGGTTGAAGGAAAAAATTGAAGAATGATTTGATTAACAGCTCAAATTTCAACACGAGACATCAAGTTAGTAAGTATTCTTTTGATTGCCCGACCTTGGATACATAAAGTGAATCTGCTCCACGCCACGAAGGTACTCCTGGAGCATCTGGGGATGATACTCCAAGATCTGTTTTGCTTAATGGAGATACAATGTAAGTAACAGCTAAAGTAAGGACAGCATTATTCAAAAGATCGTTTCTCGTACCTCCCTGTAGATTAACTCCCTCACATCGGCTTTTGTTAGCTTTCTCCTCTCAAAATCAAACTCAAATTTTGAAAAGGGCTTAGTTGATGGTTCATCCTCCACATTCGCTAAACCATAAAAATATGGATCTGCCAATGCCTTTAGCGATAAAAATTGCTAATGTCAAAAGTCAAAACAGAAACTCCAAATCGAATGTGAAGTAATAAATTTAATGATATCGAAAACATGACAGCACAGTTGCCATAAATCTTACTTCTTCAGCAGAAGGACGGTCTTTGGGATCAAATGCAACCAGACGTTCAAGTAAACGAAGAGCCAAAGGATCGACATTTGGGAACTTCTGAGACAGAGATACAGGTGATTTCTTCCTCATGCTACTCAAATATCTTCGGGCCTTTTCATTTCGAATCTGCAGGTAGCACGACAATGAAATGGTTCAACAATGAAAATTCTTCTGCTATCTACTTAAACATAAAATGTTGGGCTTTGAACTTAGGTCGGCTCTGAATTTACGGATGCAATATGTAATTAAGTAATATCTAATATTATATAAATTTTAAACTTTAAAAAATTTGATTGTAAACTTTACGGTCGAATCTGCAGGTAGCACGACAATGATACCAATTTGATTGTAAACTTTAAAAAATTGATTGGAAATTTGGAATGCATAGATATATTAATAAGTTTTGATATGAATTAAGCGAAGTCGGAATCTCCAAACAAATAGGGCTTAAGTTATCATCATAAATCAAAAATCTCTAGGCAAGCAGATGATTATCTTAGGGATTAGTTTACAGAGAATAGAGTCAGACCCTTGAAATGGTTTCTGCAGAAGGTGAACCAAGAAGATCGGTGATGATGTCCAATTCATGGACTACATTTTTCCCAGGAAATAATGGTTTTCCTGTGAGCATTTCCGCAAATATACATCCTATGCTCCAGATATCAATAGCAGGAGTATACTGCAAAAATGACTATTAGAAATCCGACATATTGTTTTGCCAAAAATTACGCTCAGTCTGGAACAAGAAGAAAGTTTTGAACATTCAACAAGGCAGATTGTGCTAATCGGAAACTTGGACAAAATTTTAAAACTAAATTAGCAAGGAACCAGTATTTTTCTCTGACAACCACATACATTTCACAATCATGAAAAAATTCCACAGCTAATATTCTAATTTTTCCTTCTATATCAATACTTCAAAAGTGTAATTGATAGTTAACTACCACTTCAAAGAACACAGCATAAAAAACTTTGAACAGAACCTGGGACAACCACTACATAAAAGCTGTGTTGTGCTTAAAATAGAACACATATTTCAAGTTTTGAGAGACTGCTACAATTTTAAAGAAAATTAAAGTGGCGCTGTTTGGCATACTAAAATTCATGCAAATAACTTTGATCGAAACACAAAATAAGAAGCAAGACATTGGCAACTAACATGACGGCTGTTTGACCAAGATGCATACCAAACATGTCATAGCAAGACCTGAAGTCTAATAAATAACGTAAAATCCGAAACGTTATAAAGAAAAATATCACAAACAGGTGTGTGTTCAAAATGATTACTTACTTTGGAAAAAAATGAACCACAAAGTTCAGGAGCCCGATACCACCGAGTTGCCACGTAATCCTTTAGAAAATCAAGTGCATCAATAAGATATTACAAAACATATATTTAAGAATTACAAAAACCAATATTAGCACATTGCTACACAACATGAAATGATTTTGAAAATTAAGATAAAGAGAGTGATTTCGCCATCACGTGACTTCACAAATCACATACAGTCCAAAAAACAGCAGATGGGGCATCGCCCAGCGACGCACGAGCTAGACCAAAATCACATATCTTCAACTTGCAGTCTGCATTGGCAAGGATGTTTTTGGGTTTTAAATCACGGTGAAACACATTGGCTGCATAAGGAAATTTTGGAAGTCAAATAGATGTACTAAGCGTAAAGAAACCGTAAAAACTTTTTAAAATGAGAAGCCCCTACCGGAATGTATATATTTCAATGCCCGAAGCAACTGATAAAGAAAAAACTGATGATGCCCGGGAGTGAGATCATCATTTGTCTTTATTACATGGTGAAGGTCTGTCTCCATCAACTCAAACACCACATATATATCCTTGAATTCTCTCGGACATGGAGGCAGCATAATATGCTTAATTTCTACAATATCTGGATGCTTGAGTAAGCGAAGGAGCTTAATCTCCCTAAGAATGCGAGTAGCTTCAGACACATGCTCAAAAATGCCATTGATCTTCTTTATAGCCACCTTCTCTCCAGTGTGAGTATCAACTGCAGCAGCGACAACACCATAACTTCCCTTACCAACAACCTCCTGAATTTCGTACTGATTTGCCTCACCATATTCAGTGAAGAAATCCTTGAAAGGCATGTTCTAAAATATAAAAATGAACTATCAGCAATTACTCTTAAAGATTTCTTTGAATTTAAAAGGGTAAAATACACATAGTTTCCAACACAAACTACATAGAAAAACATATGAGTTTCTGTTCTGGAATATACACAAAGCACCATGCTTATTGATTGTTGTATGATCAGATGGACTGAGATGAGACCCACATAGGTCAAAGGTAAAAGCTGTGCCCAATCTATATCACTGGGGTAAAGCATAGAGAAAATCAATGAGATGAACTTTAGTTAATATAGATATTTTTTCAAGTAAAAAAGTGCTTGATAAACTATACTTGTATTGGATGCTCATCGATTCAAGGGAATTACATTGTGACCAAAGAAAATTAAACTGAATTTAGTTACAAAAGAATCAATTCAGCAACCAGTGTATAATATTTAGTCCGGAAATAAATGGACATGCTAGAGACATGAAAAAAGAAAGCCACTAAACCACTATGGCACTTATAAGGTTTTGCAATTATGCTATGAACAATTCTATTTTAACTTCCTGAGCAGAACAATCGTATGATTATGGCAAGTAGTAATTTCTAGCTAGAACCTGTGTACAACAATAATCATTGGTTGACAACTGTAAATGAACTCTGAATATAATAACATTTCAGAATTATAAATTTATGCACACAAAATAATTACTACTGACAAAAATAGTCAGTTGATTCAGTCAGCAAAGATGATGAACATGCACGTAAAATAAGGGAAAAGCGTGTGAAAGGAGGAAAATATTTAAAGCCCGAAAAAAGTTTCTCATTAAATAATTAGAGCTTTTGCAGTAAAAGTCAAGAGTCAATATTCATTAGAGAAAAACGTGGAGAAATATCTTTTTTTTATAGAAACAACTACAAATGGAGATATAGGCATCTGAATCCCCAGCCCCAGATCCAGATAAACCAACTTCGATAAATTCCATAGGGCAAGTAGGATTTCAACATGCTCAAGCATAAAACCGATTATTAGAGACTAGCAGTACGTGAATAAGCTGAATAAACAAGCAGGAGAACCAATAAAAATTCTTTCAAAAACAACTATAAATGCTCAGTCTAAACTGGTTAAAAAGGGAAAACATATATAAAAAAAATTAGGAAAAAAAGTAAAATACGTACAGCTAGGAAAAAAATTGTGAAATTACATACAAGATACACTATTTGGCTTCCAAACAAATATGAGCATGAGGTGGGTTAATCAAACTTGACAAGCAGTTTCAAAACGTTTTATTATAGCAAAGCCTGTGAAACAAAATTAAAGATCAGTGAACGAGATAACCATGACAAATCATAAGTCCAGACAGCTCAGTGAAAGAAAATTGCAATTATATCTATATACTCGTATAAAAATATGCATTTCGACCTCAAGAAACTACTATTTTACCCATGACCCAAGATTGTATTAATAATAAAAAAGGTGTATCATAGCGATTAATTTGCCGATACAAATTGTACACCTATCAGAAGTTGATGCTTAATGCATCTTTCAGAAAGACAGGTAATCCCTGACTCCCATTGTTCGCGTTTCGTAACAGAAGGCATCACACAATTCAACCTAAAGAAATCGCAAAAAATTATTTAAAAAATCTAACAAATCAATTTGAAGTGTGAATCATAGTAAAGAATTTAACAAGAAGATACTAACCAATAAATCAATTTGAAGAGTGAATCACAAGTAAAAACCGACCAATGATTAAGGACGAATAAACAATAATTATTTGATTCATCAACTGGTGTGGGATTTATAAAAGGAAATAGGGGAAGGGAAAAGAAAAGCTTAAGTTTCAATAATTCCAGAAAAAAATCAACGAATCTAATCAACTGGTGTGGGATATATAAAAGGAAATAGGGGAAGCGAAAAGAAAATCTTAATTTTCAATAATGCCAGAAAAAAAAAATCAACGAAGCTATGCAAGAAAAACAAGGAATTGAGCCAACGCCATAAAAGTTAACAGTCAATTGACCTGTAAACTTCGAAAAAACCAGAACAAAAGGCTCCAAGAAAAGAAAAGGACTACTTATAAAGAACAAAACCCATTAATCAACCAATTGACAAACCAACATACTTACGTGAGTCATCTAAACAAACTGCTCCAGATCTGAGGTAGCTTAGCTACGGAAATATCCCACCACGGCAACCCCGAAGAATGGCAGCTAATCTACAACGAAAAAGGCAACTCTACGAAATTAACATATCCTTGTCTAAAACGACCCAAGTTCACATAGGAAATAATTTATATTACGAACACCTTTTTAATGCATATGAAGGGCAAGATTGAACATGTCAATATTTTACCAAAAAGTAATATATCAATTACCTCCAAAAAAATTATAATTATACAATTCTTCTCCGACCATAAATTATACTTTAAGCAAAAGATGTCAAAATCTTATTTTGCAGATTTTTTTAAAAAAACTGGTTATCTGCCACAAACCATAGTTTACTTTCTATTTTCTATTCTCAGCGAACCTGTGATCTACTACAAAAGAGAGATCGGTGTCGATACAGATCTACGTCCGCCTGTCGCAGTCGGTGGCCTCTACATTATTATAAGTCGAAAAAACCCAAAAAAAAAAAAACAAATAAATAAATGGTGATTGGAAATGGTCCGAAAAGTATGGCCCATAAAAATTATTTATATATATTGTATATATATTTCCACGATGATGCATAACCAGTTGAAGGAAGAGACAAAGAAGAAGCAATAAATAGAGAGCAGTGATAGTATGTTGGAATGTGAGCCTTATCCATCGTTATCAGCTCGTGATGCTCTCTCACGCATCCTCGTGTGTTTGTGAGGGAGAAATTGAGCTGACCTTTTCGTCGGTGGAGATTCCGATAAGCTTCAGCTGGGCTGTGATACCCACTTACGCGGCGGCGAAATCTTATCCCCGTTTCTAATTTAGCCCTAGTTCAATGATTTTCTGAGCTTTGACGCAAACGACTGGTACCGTATGGGGTTTTGTTTAAACTTACGTGGAATTGAAACTGAAGATAAAGAAATATTTATAACTTCATCCAAACATCATTTGTCCTTTTCTTCTCTCTTTTTTTAAAATGAAATTACGACGGTCCATAAAAATTTAAAATTTTAAAATATGTTATTTATTATTGTAGAAAAATTGATTTTTTTAAAACTAGTAAAATTAATTTTTTTGCATAAATATCTGATCCTTATTTGATAGTTATGTATTTCAGTCTTGGTCTTCTATCATTTTTTTAATTACGATTTTAATCATGTTCCTACACGATGTTGATGTGTTATTGATATAATTTGACATGGAAACAAAATGAGATTAACGTGTGTACTGCCACATCAGTATTCTACGTGAAAAAATAAGCTTGTCAAAATGGGTTTGGTCTGTCCCCGATTAATCAACACAAAGTGACTAGGTTCGTCTCGTCACGTAAAATAAGTGGGTTAGGTTGGGTTGGCAATTTACCTCTCCACCTTGCCTTGAGACGGGTTTTGGGTTGGCTAGTCCCGCCAACCTGTTCTGACATACATGTCAAGAATTAAAAGGTACGTGACAAAAATACGACCAATAAAAATCAAACTTGTAAAATAAAAAAAAGACGAAAATTACAATTTACCTAAATATGATTTAATTTAAATTAGTTTAATGTCTGTGGATGATCTTAGTTTGTTAAAACTTGATTAGTTTTATGAATATTATGCGTGGAGATCATCTCGTATGCGCTATCGTGGTTAAATGTATTACTAACAGTCTAAGAGATTTTAAATCATTCATTCTGATTTTGAATCAAATTGATACAATGGATTTGAGACGTGAAGTTGATATCAAATCTACTCTGGCTTTTCAATTCAAACACAATTTTAATGTAATTTAATGGATTTAAACGAAATCTCCAACAAATTTATTTAAACGTGATTTTCTATTTTTAAAAAAGTATGACTATTATTGAAGTCATTGTCGAGTATCTATGCTTCTTATATTTTATATTATAATTTTTAAAGAGAATAATTATTCTATAAAATTCATCATGAACCACGAAATTATATTCTATCTATATAAAGTATCACGCAGCCGCCGATCAAATTATTGGCACTCTGACCCAGTTCTAAAAAATTCGAGGTATTTCGAATTATTTGTTGACTTTAATCTTAGACATAAAGAATTTTGAATCAAATATTTAAAAAGAAGATCTTTTGTCTAATAGTAGCTCGTGCATAAATCATACTCTTATGCTCCGTTTGGTACGTGTAATAGGATAAGTAAATGATTAATAATTAGAGTGATTAAAAATGAGATATATGGATTAATAGTATGGTGGGATAAATAACACGGTGTTTGGTATGATTTTAAAATGATAGATTAATTTTGTAAATTTTATTGTAATGACCAAAATGCCCCAAATGTTAATTAAATATATATTCTTAAAATAATTGGATAGATAATTAAATATTTATAATTAATAATTAAAATAGTAGTAATATT
Source organism: Primulina huaijiensis (assembly GCF_012295235.1). Taxonomy (NCBI): domain Eukaryota; kingdom Viridiplantae; phylum Streptophyta; class Magnoliopsida; order Lamiales; family Gesneriaceae; genus Primulina; species Primulina huaijiensis. The sequence goes on along the minus strand of NC_133311.1, from coordinate 17,158,423 downwards.
TTGAATATTAATTTTAATGTTAAATACAGTTTTATTAATAATTACAATATTATTGTTTTTTCTTAAAATAATTAAAAATATTCTAAAAATAATTTGATAGATAATTAAATATTTATAATTATAATTTACATTTATTAAAATTAATTTAAATATATTTATTAGAAATATATTTGAAAATATTACGATAATAATTAAATACAATAAATTAGAAATTAATAAATATTTATTTTCATAAGAGATTAGAGGATAAAAATGTAATTTGTGGTGTGTTGATAACTTATCCCACTTAGTTTGTTAGATTAATAATCAAATAATTAATCATTAAATAAGTTCTTAAATCGGGTCAAAATGATTATTAATATATATTAAAATTTTAACCAAACATTAGATAAGTATGTGATTATTCATCTATCCTTAGTTAATCACATAAATCAAACACACCCTTGATTGTCAAACAAAATATCCAATCAAAAAGCTTGCCCTATTTTAAGTTTGATTAGGTCATTATATTAATTTTTTTAATGATAAAAATGTCCACCCTCTTTACTGACCACGTTAAGTCGAGCCATTTCAACACAAGTATTTAATGTATATGATCATAAATATAAAATTAAATTTTAATTATTAATTATATAATTTGCTTAAAATACAAGCATAAGATAATGTATGATAATTTCATAACTTTATATAATATTTTGGATTGATAGAGAAATATATCATTCAAGAAAAATAAAAATGTGAAGTTAACAGTGTAAAGGTAAAGATTATATTTTTGGTCTTGTAACTAACATGTTTTTCATTTTTTGGTTTTCTTGTCGGTACATTAACAAGTGAACTGTCGAAACATTTAGTATAAGTCGTTATTCATATTTGAATTGCAATGTTAACACAATTTATGATTTTTTTTTTTAAAAAAAAAGATCGACGCATATATTATTTCCTATAGTGTCCTAATGGACATGCTACTTTGAATAGAATTCCTCTCATAATATTTAATTTTTTTAAAAAATTTAGATAAATTTTGTGAAGGTCTTAAACACTTTCTAGATGTCAAAAAAAAAATATTAGACTTGTTCATAGCAATTATAAGGGATTTACAAATTTTTTTTGTCCCCTCTAGATATTTTTTTAGAGTAAGTCTTTTGGGAGACGGTCTCACGAATCTTTATCTGTAAGACGGGTCAATCCTATCGATATTCATAATTAAAAGTAATACTCTTAGCATAAAAATTAATATTTTTTCATAGATGATCCAAATAAGAGATCCATCTCACAAAATACGACCCGTGAGACCGTCTCACACAAGTTTTTGCTTTTTTTTACCCTCTAACACAAGTTTTTGCTATTTTTTTTTAACCCCAGATGTGTGTACGAGTATTTAGTAAAGAGATCAAATATTTGACAACTCGAAACCACGTTATCGATGGAAATAACACCAACAATANAAAAAAAAAAAAAAAAAAAAAAAAAAAAAAAAAAAAAAAAAGCATACATATATTCCTCTAGTTAACTAATAAGTCACTTTTGTCATACAAATATCACATCCGACCTGATTCATGAAAAAATAATTTTTTCACGTAACAAAATATCATTTTTTACTTTAAATTTGAAATTGATCTACGAGTCTCATGGATATAAAACCGTAAGATCATCTCACAAGATATCTATCTTAAGGAAAAAAAATCACAATGTATGATACCCTTTCTGGTTGATGAGATACTACATAAGAGTAGCAAACTCACACTATGAATCTCACATATCAAAATCAAGTTTGGACCATTTGATTTTGTATTAGGGTACTAGTGATTGAATGTCATTTGATTATCGATCTGGAATTCCGTAAAAGATACATACTATACGTGTTTATCTGTCTCGTGTGAGATCATAGATTAACTCGAAATCGAAAATTAAAGCACACCAATTAATTTCATTGTCATCTTTTATTAGTATCCACACATTCGAATAAGTTTGCTTCGAAAATACAACAATTAATAATTTTTCCAAATTGAATGCCATTAAAAACGATTGGAAACCGACGAATTACACGTAGCATAATAAACATCGACATGTTTGAATGAAAAAAATAAAAAAAAAAAACACGTGGCTTTGGAAATTGTATGTGGTGAATCAAGGTGTGGTTCACAATTTTTGAAAGTTACATTTCAACCTCAAAATCCATTATCGACCATAAAAATTTATTGTGGTTCTTAATTTGTTCAATTTTTTCATTCTAACCCTCTTCTCTATTATCAATTCCTACAAGAAAAAAGTCCCATCTGTTGAAGTTAGGTCACCCTTTTTGACAATAACATGTTCAAAATCTCAAATGAAAAATAAGCCACTAATCATGGTCAATCATAAATAAGACAAGGTTCAAATCAATTTGGAGATCAATTCATACGTGTTAGTTTATGTTACACTGATATTTGTTTCTCACACTATTATAATACTATTAGATCATGTGGTTATCTCGAATGTTTTTGAAAGTTGACATGTATGTTAATGATCAAATGACTAATATTTGACCACATCATAGAGAGAAAAATATTCCAGGTGTAACATAATTCGTAGATAAAATGAGGATAAAATGGGCACGATGAACCCCGAGTCAAGTTCCGAACGAAATTATAAATTAGTGGTGTTTGAAACCGAATTAAACTAAACGAAACTGTTAAATCAAATCAAATCAAATCAAATCGTGTGGTTATATCGCTTTTCATTCAATCATGGTTTGGATTGGATTTTAGAATCAATCAAATTCGAAAAAATTGGTTTGATTCAAGTTGTGGATGAAAAAAAATCGTATTGACCAAACTAATTACATCAATATAAAAAAATCTATGTAATGATTGTTGTTAATTTAGTGTGATTTTTATTGGATATATAAATATTTTATTTGATTTTAAGATTATATGTTATTATCAGTGACATTTGTAACAATACGATTTTTAAATTATAATCATTCTATTTTCATGATTAAATAAAAGACCAGCTCAACTTATTTCAAATGTCAGCAGGTTATTTTTCTGAATTAATATTTTATAAATTACAATGAATATTAATATTTCATATATTAATTCACAAATAAACTCCAAAATTTAAATTTAATAATCTAAATCATACCAAACTTAAATTAATATGGCTTGGTTATAAAAAAAAATCATGATTTGATTTGAAATTTTATGAAATTNCTTAAATAAAAGACCAGCTCAACTTATTTCAAATGTCAGCAGGTTATTTTTCTGAATTAATATTTTATAAATTACAATGAATATTAATATTTCATATATTGATTCACAAATAAACTCAAAATTTAAATTTAATAATCTAAATCATACCAAACCTAAATTCATATGGCTTGGTTATAAAAAAAAAAAAAATCATGATTTGATTTGAAATTTTATGAAATTGAAATAATATGACTTTGTTCGAATCTTTGTATAAAAACAAAACAAATCGTATTTAAAAATAGATCAAAACGGACGGACCAACGACCCATATTCCATCAATTTGGGTAAAATATATCAAAACGGACTAACCCAATTAGGTCGTGGGTCGAAGTAGGGTGGCCCGTCATTTATTTTTAAAAATATTAAATTCTATTAATCATCAAAGAATAATTTCTCTCTCTTCGTGATTAATTGTTTCGTGGTGATGTTTCCACAATGGGCCTTATATTGGGCCGGTTGCTGCTTTCCTAAATGATGGCCCACAAGACACAACCGCTGGTGCAGGTTGGTATCAGGATCCAATTTAACCCAATTGCAACAGCCTCCAAAGACACAGAGGGATGAACGTATTTGAATTGGTGCGGTGCGGTGCGGTGCGGTGTCTGTATGATCAATTATTATGAGTTTGATTTTCATATATAAACATTTTTTTAGGCAAATTTATCGTACATGATTTTTCGGATGAAATTTTTTTGTTAGCGTAATTTGTACGTTTTTACATTAATCCGAAGATTTACTCAATAAATTTTTTATATTTAAATTGTCTATATATCAATTTATCATTTTTATATTACACATTCTTTATTATCTCATGATTATCATTACACGAAACGGTGGATTTCTATTAAAGGGAGGATGAAGCTAAAATTATTTATATTAGCCTAATTTTTCATCTTATGATTTTTATAAGATTATAAAGATTCCGCAGATTAATTCTTTGTTTACGGTATAATTAATTTTTGTAATTTTTAAGAAATAGATAAAATTGTATCTTAACCATTTCTAATTGATTTTATAATATGGTATTTATATAATTTATATTTGATTGCACCATTTCAAAATTGCAAACTACTTCCCCTTCTCAACTTCTTTTCGTTTCTTTTTTTTTTTTCTTTTTCCCATGTGTCTTGCATTTCTCATTTTATTAAATAATTTACAATAATACATCTATCTCTCAGAAATACTATCATTATCAAATTTCCGTAATTTGGGAATTCATAAACTCAAATCAAATTTCAAATCCCACGAACTTTCGTAGTCCACAAATCCACGTCAAATATGCAAATCACATCCCCCACTTCTCAACTTCTTTTCTTTTATTTTTTCCCAACTGTTTTGAATTTCTCATTTTATTAAACAAAATTTTTTATTTCTCGTATTTGAAAAAAGATTCGTGATATCGTTTCACAAAAGACTTATTCTTTTTTTTAAAGATACCATTCATTTATCTACATATTTATCTTATTGATTTCATTTCCAAATTAACTCATCTAAATTACATTAATTTCTAATTTGATATATGTTATTGTTTGCACAATATTTGATGTGCAAAAATGCACATATTTGTGTAAAAACAATGAAAATCTAACTTCTAAACGATTATGGACACTAAATTTGACCATTCGTTATAGTCTCCTAAACTATAGTACACTAAAACGAAAGAAAAGACAATAAAAATTGATGAAATAAACTTCCAACATGATTGTGTATCAATAAATTTATAGGAAATCACAAAAACATGAAAAATATAACAAAATAGTGCCCGAATATGTACGAGGATGATAAAATATGACTGGAAAAACACGAAAAAACTTGACTAAATTTATGAGAATTCTGCGGGGAGTTGCCTGCAGTTGTGCGAGAGATTGTTGTGTGTCATTTCTATGTTGGCCGATACCCATTTTCTTCCTAGCAACTGTGCGCTTCTTCTCCACTCTCCCATGATCCACGTTCTTCCGCTTTTCATTCCACAATTTCTTTCTCTCATTCCACGATTTTCTCTCTCTTCAACGCATTGTGATCGGTTTAAATTGATAGGGCTTGATATGCTATGTTTGACGGGCTTGCATAATTTAACTTGGCCTATCTAATTTAATTTTTAGTCCAAACAGTTATAAAAGCATTAATCTACACACACACACATATATATATATATAAAAGTTTTGATATGTTATCCATCAATTGTGTCCATCTATCATTTATGTGCTCATCATCAATGAGTTGACACATGTAATGAATGTGATGAAACATATCAAAATTGTATACAAACATGTAAATGTCCTTACTGATGGACATGAAAGTTGAACCGGTTGGTAGACATCATTGCAATATATATACATATACACACACATATACATATACATACGTGATACGTGCCACGAAATTTCCAAAGCAACCGAGTTGTTGTACAAGTTCCTACATTTCCGTGGATAACTTCAGCATATCAAAACAAATCGCAGCAGAAATTTTCACGTCTCTTGTTGCTTGTTAACAAGCAATATAATAATCACGTTAATTTCGCTGTATATCGTTTCTACTTGAATCATCGAACCACGTCAAGGATAATTTACTCGGTGGAAGGAAAAAATTCATATATTTCCAAGATTAAGCCATGCCATCCACGGATTCTTCATCTTTTCCCGATTATAATCTGAAACACCCGAGTGATCATGGCCATCTTGAGAGGTTACTGCAATCCGCCAGTCCATTCCTTCGGGAAGAGCTCGAAACAGTCGACGCCAACCTCCCTCGTCTGATATCGGTGTTGCGTGCCGCCGGAGCTGGCGAGTGCTGGCACAAGCACGGCAGCTTCCTCCACCACCTACTTGGCGTTTACCGCATACTCAAGCTGTGGGGCGCCCCTGATTCCGTCTGCCTTTGTGGTCTGTTCCATTCCGCCTACTCGAACTCGTACGTAAACCTTGCTATATTCCCCCCTTCCTCTGTTGGCAGAGACACCGTTCGGGGTCACGTTGGCGACGCCGCGGAGCGACTGATTCATTTTTTTTGCATTGTTCCCCGTCAGGAACTGATTCATGACTTTCTCCTCTTCAAATACACTGATTCGGAACTCGTCGAACACCTTAAACTGTCTGAGATCTCTCTCAAAAAGATTAACGAAGGAGAAGAAGTAGAGGAAGAAGAGTGCTGGAGGGTGAAACTGCAGTCCCTTTTGCCTGCACAAGGCATAAATGTGAAGCACATCAAGACAGGTGAAGATGTGTTGGTGTCCAGGAGAGTGGTTGCCGTATTTCTTCTGATGACAATAGCAGATTTCAGCGAACAATTGTTCAGTTTCCAGGATATGCTATTTGAAAATTCGGACGGCCGGCTCGAGTTCACTGGCAACAATACTGTCCTATCTTTGTGGCCAGCTGATGGGAAGCCTGGACTGTGGATGAATTCCACATCAAGAATGGCTGCAATTTACACCCTGATTGTCCGGGAAGAAGAAATGATCAAACAAATGAGTGGCTCTAAATATGAATCTTCACCTAGAGATGATGACTTGGAACTTGTAATTCCACCAGTTTTTGAGGGCTGTACAAGAATTCTCGACGCAAGTGAGCAGATTGTTGCGAGAGATTTGTACTGGGAAGCCATCTGCAGTGATGGGAAAATGGAACTTGAGAAAGTGGAGGAGTTGCTGTTGGGATGCGTGGAGAAGAACCCTTTTGTAGGCGAAGCTCATATAGTCTTGGGACAGGTTTATTTGGGGATGAAGCGGTTTGAGGCTGCGGAGGCCGCGGCCCAGAGAGGGCTGCGATTGATTGTAGAGTGGGGAAGTCCATGGGATAAGAGGATATCCTGGCAGGGATGGATAGCTTGGGGACGAGTGCTGCTGATGAAGGCCAAGGAGAATGCGTGGCCGGACAATCCTTGGGGGATTCTCAACTTGGGACTTGTCAAGTGAAATTTGCCCATCCATCCAAGTGTCTAAGCCAACAAATTAAGATGTTTTTAGTGACTTGTTAAAAGATTTGTGCTTTTTGGTGAGTTTGGTTTTGAATTACCTGTTTATCACAAGTTAAATAAGTTTCTAATCTGTTACCTCTATATTTCTGTATATGTTGTGGCTTATAAAGTTGGCAACTTGTGAGAAATCATAACGTGGTTTCGTGTTCATTCTACGCTTAATTTTAAAAGTTCACACTATTTCACATGACTTCTCATTCAATTCAATATGAGATCTCTGGCAACTTCACGTGAAGGAGTCACGAGTAGACGTCGACAAAATAAGTTTTACCCAAAAGTAACTTTTTTTTTTGGCAATAACGAAATTGCCAAAGTCCTACCATGTATGGCATTCTCCATAATTGCTTCAAGGAAAGGTCTCCCAAATTGTAGATTCCTTTTATGATTTATTGACCTTTTTTTACTCGTCCCGCAACTCTCTTAGCTGGTCACTCTCGGTGACTTTATGACAGCAAGAAGAAAAAAGCAATGATAACAAGATAGAGTGAGTATTAAAATTGTCCACTGGCAAAGAAAGATTTTCAAAACATTTGTTGTTTGCTCAAATATGATCGGGGAAATTTAATAAGAAGGCGACTCTTCGATTTGATCGTCCAACAAAAACGAAGTGACATTCCACTAGGAACAACAACCAAATCTCGACGTTTGAGTCACATTTACATTTACAAGCCAATTACATGATTAAAAAAAACATCAAAAGAAGAACTGATAAATCACACATTTTTTATGTATTAAAGCCAAACTTAATTTACCTTGAAAAAGGAAGAAAAAAGGTGCAAATCATAGATACTATTTGTTCACCACTTAGCTGAATAGCATTTTGTAGCTCTTCCTGCACTGAGGTGAGGCTGGAAGGTTTTCATGACTTCCTCATATGTTGGTCTCTTGTAATCTACTGCCTGAAACAGGCATAGTTTACACAGAAATTCGTTAAACTCCGTTTACATATTTGATTCCTAATAAAATGGGTAATGATCGAGATAACAAATTGAAATATACCTGCTCGACTACTTCCTCAGGGAGAGCCCATTTCCATTCTGAGAATTCAGGGTCGGTTTCACCAGTTGCTAAGTTAATCTCACTCTCATCACCTCCAAATCTCATAAGAAACCTGTGGAATCGTCAAAGTATAGCCGGTGCTAAAAATATTCACTTGGAGTTAGTGGAAAGTCTTTGATTAGCTTCTGACCAGAGTCTTAGATATCAAACTTGATGTATAGTAAAAGCCACAGGCTTCAATAGAAATATATATCCCAGCAAATAAGAAATGCATGCTCAATTTTTTCGTACTTATTGATGCAAAGCACACACTGACCATTTTTGAGCCTGCCCATGCCATTCTCCGCCCCAAAGACGATTCACTTTGGCTTTCACAGCAGGTGGGAAGTCGTATGTCAACCATTCTGGAACCTGAAAATTCATAAATCCAAATATGCATGAATATATTGGTTGTGTAATGCTGATTGTAAATCTATGTATTCGTCGGTATATATTTTTTTGAAGGAGTATTCGTCAACATTTTCTGGTGAAAAGAAACTTCATTAGACAGACAGACCTCTGCTATTATTTCAGCAGATACTACTCCTGTTTCTTCCTTTAATTCTCTAATTGCAGCAGACTTTGGGTCCTCACCTTCTTCAATACCACCCTGAACATAAAGATCATAGAGGCATAAAATCTTGAAGACATATATCTAGAATGACACATTAGATGCAAGCGTCTATTTCATCTATTCGTTTTTAAAACAATCATAGTTATTAGAGGCAGAGAGCATAATAAAGCGCATTGGTAGTATGGTACTTCTTAGGCGCAAGGTTCAAGACATGGCACTCGGTACACTCCTTATCAAAAAGATGTGCGCGGAGCATATTATTTTAAGATCGAATTTTAAACCAATACATGATAATAAAACAGATACACGTTACTCCATAAAGGATCTCATTTCACTTTGGGATACCTATTCTTACGTTAAGCCTTTGATGCGTACCAATGTGTGTGATTCACAACCAAGGCACAAGCTTCGTGGGACGGTTGAGCCTCGATTTGTGTCTAGGCAACTATGAATAAATCAACCTATTATCATAAGTCGGACTCTTTCCATGCAAATAGCAAGCGAAACACTATAACCGTTTAACATAAAAGAATCAACTACAAAGAGTGGAGTTGGATGTCAAATCCAAAGTAAAACATCACCAATTCAGGACGAATGAGATGTTTGACATAGAAACAACAGATCATAATCTATCACACAAACAATGCAGCACCTGAGGCATCTGCCATGCTCCCGGAACATTCAATCTAGAAGCCACGAACACCTGGAAGCCAATAACAAATGTTTTAGCAACTAGCTCACTACATTTTCCCGACAGAGAACACGTCTTAACAGATACAACACTAAATCTGAGGATTATAATGCCAGATAGCAGATCCGGGCTAGAAGGAAAGAACTTGATAATATACTGTTAAATACAGTACTATAACTGATACTCGGTTGGTTGCATTATAGCATCTACTATCTATTTTAGTTAATTACTGTATACAAATTGTTTCCTAATTGTCCTTGAGTGGCATGATTCATATGTTTACTCTCGTTCAAAAAGCTACTACTGTAAAAACCAAAATCATACTAAATTCACGATTCCCATTTAAATTCATCCCTCGAACTAAACAAAGAAGAGAGAGAACAAGCACTCCAGCATATTACAGTGAGTTCACACACACACACACACACACACACAAAACATTAAAAGGCGCTCTTCTGAAACTTCAGAAATATAGTAAGTGGTGAACAAAAGCGAAACCTATGCAAGATGGCTTTTCCATCGCTATCAAAGAATTAACTAGAAGCAGTAAAAGGTTGACTTTTGTTAATAAGAGGAAAAATAATACAAATCCTTGCTTGAAAATTGTTCAATGAGAAACATATATATATACATATAAAAGATTCGCCACCGTTCGATTACTCCCAGAAAAAAGAAATCATTTTTTCATCACAGAAACGAAACAAAAAACCCAACAAGATCAGAATAAAAACCAACACACAACAAACCAAATCGATAAACCAATTTCTTTTCCTCTCGAAAAACCAACGACCGCCCGAGTTTCTTACCATATTATCATCATTGATGAGACAGACTCCAACGTTGGCGCGGTAACCCGGAGGCAGACCCTCCATTGATTTTGCTAGTTCTTTTTTTATTTTCTTTTGAAAAATGAAATTGGTTTGAACTTCGAACGAGAGAATTTTGTTGAGGGGGTGAATGCAAAACCAAATCACTATCAGAATATAACTTTTAGCTGAAAGTCAAACACATTCATATATGTATGTATGTATGAGTTGGGATGAGGTAATGATGACGAGGTGCGTGTGTTTGTGTGTTGTCTCTCTCTTATCGTGCGCCTCCAAGTCCAAACCTTTGGCATTTTCTACACTAATGTCTGGTCAGGAGGGGCCCTGGCCTATCCATTCGTACAGATTAAAAAAATATTATTTTCAGTAATTTATATATTCAATAGTTGAAATATAATAAAATAAAATTATTCTTGCCATATTTTCTGTCTTTATTTATATTTTAATTGAAAATAATTAAATAAAATATAGAAGAGAAAATGGGAAATATGGTTAATGATAGGTCAATCTTACATTAAGGTGATATTCAATTATTTTTACCCATTCTCATAAGTGAGATATAAAAAATATTTATGGACCTCGTATGTAAGAATAAATATGAATTAGTAAATATCTCTCGAGATTGTCTCAAAAATCTATTTTTGTGAGATGAGTCGATCTGATCTATGTTTAAATTGAAAAGTAATACATTTGACATAAAAATAATAATTTTTTTATGAATAGAGTCAAGTAAGAAATATGTCTCTGAAAACCGACCGTAAGACAATCTCATATGATTTTTTGTGTTGTTGAATATATATATTTTGGCCAATAATCCGAAGATGGTTGAACTCGATTTCATGAAAGGTATGTAAAACAAGATATTGTTGTGAATTAAATCATGTCACCGCATGTTTTTTTTTTTTTTTTAGTCAAAATGTGGATTTATCTCCTTGTATTATATTTTTTCCCATCCTAGAAAATTGGATAGATTATATTTCCTTTACAATAAACCTTAATAAAATTATGGATTCTTAAACTTGATCAATGATGAGATATAATAAAATTATTAAAAATTAAATAGGGATGATTTAATTTTTTTAAAACTTTAAAGAGTAGGTATCATGTGATGCGGTCTTATAGATCTATATCTATGTGACGAATCTATCTGGTCTATATCTATAGTGAAATATAATATATTTGACATAAAAAAATTATTTTTTTCAGTGAACAGGTCGGGTTTTAGGGCACATCTGGTTAAAATGATGAGATTATAGAAATATTATTAATAAAATTATTAGAAAATGATAGATAGATAAATGTAATATATGTTAATAAAAAAAATTATGTTTTGTATGTTTTTGTGTGTGAGATAAATTAATTATATTTGTATTTTATCTTTGCGTATTTAATACGTCGGCTCCGACTATTTCGGATTTTAAACGATACAACGAACATATTTACTAAATCTTCCTCCTTTTAATCAGGTCCACGATCAGAAATTGTGTCCTTTTTATAGATAGTACTAGAGATCTATATGAAATTTTCTTCGAGAATTCGAGAGTTATCAGTATTTATCAACTCTGTTCCTATCTAACGGAACGCTATTGGATCATATCGGATCTATTCATTAAAAAGACTCGATTAATAATTCTCAGGTGTATTAGCACTGCATCAAAGATGCAGTCATCGATTCTCCCGAGAGTTCACAATTGCCGCGAGATCCAGTTCCTCCACCACCGCGAACCCCAGTTCTGAGTACCGAAATGGGTTCTTTACAACCTTTCAACGAGATAGTGCTTTTTCAACTCTCTCAAAATGGAATCTATTCCAAACATATATGCCATGGTTCCTTACTTCGACAGGGTACAAATATCTAAATTTTATATTTTTAGATACTTTTTCAGACCTGTTGCCGATACTAAGTAGCAGTCAAAAATTTGTATCCATTTTTCATGATATTATGCATGGACCAGGTATATCATGGCGAATTCTTCAGAAAAAATGGTGTCTTCCACAATGGAATCTGATAAGTGAGATTTCGAGTAAGTGTTTCATCGTTGAAATTTAAAATTCCGACAGTCTGCGGCGACAACAAGATGACGATGTAGTGGAAGGTGGTCGACTGAATCTTTAGAAGAAGGTGGTCGAATTTTGTGAAGAGGGAAAAAGTTTGGTGGGAAAAAAATTGATGTTAAAGTTTTGTTGTTTCATATAACTCTTAATTAAATATTTATAAAATTTAATTATTGATTCAATCATTACTCTTCTTGAATAAAAATACTATATTTTCATTATCCAAAAACACTCATCTATATATTTCTCACTCTTGAAAATATCATCCATTATTAAATTATTATAAATTTTTTATAGTACAATATATATACACATATATACAGAAACATATGTATATATTTATGTTTTAAATTAAATAATTTTTATTTAATTACTCAATTAATTATTAATTAATTAATATATTCTATAATCTTATAAAATGTTTAATGATGATTTTTACTTAGTACTCAGTACTACTAATTTGTTATTCAATTATTATATTCTAAATTTAATAATTAAAAAATCGTGAACGTATTATAACACAGATCGATAACCAGACATTATCGTTGTATAGAGGGTATAAATCTCGTTCACATAATAAAAATTAAAAATTTCGAATGATAAATTTTCAACTGATCCATTTTTGCCAGCTTCCAGTTTTTTGTACCCCTTCACTAAAACAAACAGTTCTACTATAATACTTAATTAGCAGTTAATCTAGTTTGCACAACTTTCATTAAATAGAATCTATTTATAAATTATTTTATAAGCAATTGTTTTGATCGCCATTAAACTACAGTCGTCAAATTTAACTCATTGAATTTGATTATATCAATGAGAACATATAACCAATACTTGTGTGACTCTCAATGATTCAGGAATACAGGTAGTCGTGGGGTCACGACTTCATGCGATTCAGAACAACATTGGTTCTTATTCGGGCTTACTCTAATTAGTCCTTTTTTCATCAACCCATTGATAAAAATTGTCTGAACTGAAATCTGATTGCACCCAACAGATTATTATAAAAGTTTCTTGTAGAATCACCTCACGTTCCCCTAGTTATCACTGATAGTGCACACTAGTCTCAAGTTCGAACGATCTTTATCCTTAATTTAGGCGGCTAAATCGATTAAGAGCCAATTTAGAATATAATGTACGCTTCTTAATGAGTTTCATGATATCATGTTAAGATGTAGTGTAAGGACCGTGTATCGTATTATCGTAAATCTTATGTTGAGTACCGATAATTCATGAGATTATCATGTGATTACATATATGATGTATATCATGACAATGGAAATGAGAAAAGAGGTGGTGATAATGAAATATTGCATTAGAAATTGATTTGTGTTTGAAATGTATGCTGAACCGCAATAGAAAAGTGATACATGTTACAGTTTTTAGCATAATTAACTGAGTATTAGTCCAAATGACATGAGACCAATTTCATTGGAAAGCTGATACATACTACAAAACTTTCATGTTTTGAGTTTTGTTCAAACCCATTTGGAAATATGAGCAAAATCACCCCGAAGTGTATCGTGTGCGTTGCAGTTCTTGCATTGATACATTTTGGGAGAATGAGCGTAAATCTCTCATCTGATATCCACATTGAGTGAGGTCAGTGGCAAATGAAATCCAAGACACAGATCTACAACTTTCATGTTGACCACTTTTGCTAATTCGGAACTTAAAATTGCGTTTCAGACATAACAATATGCGCACCTGTGCAAGCCACGCGCACTGGTAGAACAATTCGCGAATATGTGCGCACCGCCTTGCTGGACACCATTTAAGATTAATAGGAATGGATTTTGGCATAATTATCTTCCTTCACAGCTGAAGCTTCGAGAGAAAATTGAAGAAATTCAAGTTCTATCGTACGAAGTCACCTCGAAATGTTGTCCAAGCTTAAAACAACTTATATAGTTCATTGTAAAGAAAATTTAAACTCGTTTTCTGTTGTAATTAATCAACCATAATATAATTACATGGTAATAACGATTAAGAGTTAAGGGCCCCGCATGTAGACTTCATAATATCTATTATATATTCAATACCTGTATCTATGCAGCTTATATGCGTACACAGATAAATTAAATAAATAATTGGATAAAATCGTAAAATATTATTAAATAAAGATTTTTTTTACATAAAAGTCAATAAAGCATAAACTACAAGTTAGCTCGTTGGACACCTACTCTAACATCTGACATACCAATTACCATACAAATCGATAATGAATAAGATGAGTTAATATAAGTAACGACGAACAACTTATTTAAAAAAAAAACGATTGTACACAAATTTTATTTATTAAACTTTCATTGATTTTATTTACTCTCTACTATGCTATTTGCTCTCTCAATATACTTGTCAAAATGTGTCAGATACATCTCATTTTATCTCATCAAACAGGTGAGTTGGTTTGAAAAATTTTCAACTCGTTTAAATGACTGACCCATATGTTAATATGTTTAATATTACTAAAAAAAAATGTTCAAATATGTCGGATCCAGTCAAATAAAAAAGTCAAGTTAGCAATTTCCCAACCCACTTTATCGACAGGCTGGAACACGCTACCAAATACGACTCATCTCCCTAACTTGTTTTTTGACAGTTTTATCTCTAAGCAGATGAAGATCCATGAAGTAGTGTAAGGTCAGCCCACAGACAAACTTTTTCTTTGGTGCAAATACTTAATTTATTTATTTTGATAACAAACATATATAGGAAAATTCTAGGTGTATATTTAGGTTACATCAATCTTACATTTTACACTTTATATTACAAAACTAACATTTTATTTTTCATTTTCTATTATCCAAAAAAATATCATCTTGAGTGTAATTTCCGGTCCAGTGTTGGGGATGTGATCCGAGATAATAATAGTAGAGTTTTGGGAGCTTCGGCTCGCATTATTCATCATCTGGGATCGGTGAAAGACGCTGAGTTATGTGCCATCAGGTTCGATATAGAGGTTTGTTTGAATCTTGGTCTTCACCATATTAATATTTTCTCAGATTCGATACTTGCTGTACAAGCCATTAATAGTTTCCTAGTTGACCTGGGTCCGAGTGGAGTGCTCATATTCGACATTCTCAACAAGCTGAAGTCGGATGCTTTCTTATCTATCAACCACATGCCGAGATCGGCCAATCGGGTTTCTTATCGGATGGCTCGTGAAGCTTCTGATGTTTCTTTTTTTGTTGTATGGTGTTTTGGTGATATACCAGCTTGGTTACTTAATATTGTAAATCAAGATATTCTGAAGTAATGCATTTGTTCTACTTTTAAAAAAAAAAATACACGTCTAATATCAATAAACACACACACATGTGTGTGTGTATATTAATATAATGGACATGATAGAGACGAAGATATGTATTACATGATTGTGGAAAGTGGGGGAAAAATTTAAAAAATTTCAAGTGGGGAAAAGTTATGGCATAGAAAAAGGAGGGGTTGACTTTTGATCCAGTGGAACGAAGCATCTAACATTATAATTAATAAAGCTATATTTTGTTATTTAAATAATATTAAGTACAATTCAGGTGCCTCCAGTTTTGNTAGAGCAAAATTTTTTATATAATCATTACATTATAAATAATTTTAATTATAAATAAATAAATATATGAAAATGTGTGTAAATAGTTTCCATGAATTGGTTGGGCTTTTGAGCTTTGAATGAGAAGAGCCCAAACAAACACAGTTTTCCATGATTCAGCTTCAAATATACTAGACACCTGGAATATTCTCAACGATGATAATTGTATTTATTTTTTGCAGGCATAAAGTACACCAACAATTCACCACATATGTGTGAAACAGTGATATTATACAAATTTATGTATGAACATTCGTCTCTTTATCAAAGGTTATAACTGAAGATAATAACACAACACAAATATTTTAAATCAAATGACATCTCAAACGTCATGGTTTTCCCGTAACAATAATTAATGTTTTCTAACAATCATATTCTCAATAGTTGCATTTCTTGAGATCCATACGAATCAAACACATGAACTTGACTCTTATATCAATTGCAGGATTAAGTGTTTGTCATTTTACAAAAAAAAAGTTATAGCTGATGATAATACTGCAACTCAAATATTTTAAACTGATTATGACGTCAAACGTCACGTTTATGTCGCTTTCTCAACAAGAAAATTATTTACTCTCAGTAAAAAAAATTTAAAATGATATGTTATTTTAAATAAATTTGAAATATTGACTATTTTTTTCTCCTTTGAAATAACATTTAAGTTATAAAAAAACCAACGTGAGACGGTATCATTGAGTCAATTTTGTGAGACGAAACTCCATCTCAACCCAATCATGAAAAAATATTATTTTATATGTTAAAAATTTTAATTTTCAATTTTAGTGTGAATCAAGTTGACCCGTCTGACGAAAATAAAGCCGTGAAATCATCTTACAAGATATCTAATAAGTTAAAAGAGTAAATATGAGTTATCTTAAAAAAAATGAGAAGTACCGAGGGAAGAAAGTAGGGATGATATCATGAGTTGGGTTTAAAATAGGTCAGTCCGGAATCCGGTCAATCGGGTGCAGGGCGGTTTATTGAAATTTCCCCTGCCTTATATTTATATCTATATTTGTATGCTATATATATTAATAATATACTTATATTTTTTTTATTATATTGAATAATGAATGCTTTGATCCTTAAATTTTGTTAAAATATTTTACGATTTATTAAATATTTTAATTGGGTAGTGATTAAAATTTAAAAAATAATACCATTTTAAGCGAATCCAACCCGCATTGGATCCGTGAGGTTTTGGGACGGGACGAGTCCTGAATTTAGCCAAACCTGATTCAGATCTGTCTTGTTGCCATCTCTGAATAAGAAATGAAGATTATTTAAGGAAAAATAGAAAAAAATGTTATTGTTAAGAATTTTTTATTTAATACCAATGTTTTCATAATCGGATCGGGAATCGAACTGGTTTATCTTGAAAAACGATTTAACCTGTTCGACGATCAGAACGAAAAATCATATATCATATAAAATAATAATAATATAATATCATAAATACTATGTTTAAATTATAAATTAAGATTTTAAATGTGTATATAAATAATAAAAATATATATATTTATACAAGTTTAAAATCTAAAAATACAATTTTTTTAATTAAAATTTAAAAAATAAATAACTATATACATATAATCAAAATATTAATTACAAATATATATTTTTTAAAAACAAAAACAATAAATTAAATAAATTATACCATTACTAAAATAATATTTTTAACTAAGTCTAATTCCAAATAATCGCTTATATAAATAACAAAATATTAAATTTAAGATTTAAAATTTTAATTTTCAAAAAAAGTAAAAAAAATTCGGAATCCGATTCAACCGGCTCATAGTTGGTTCAACCGGTTTTTGATCGAGTTTGACCTGTTTTGACCGCTAAAATGATTTTTTTGTGTTTTCCAGACCGGTTTCGTGATCAATTCCTAATCGAACCCGTCGGTCTCCGGTTCTGAAAACACTGCTTAATACTAATATCTTTAGTAAGTGCGTGCATATATATTAAATATTTTTAGCGTTAAATAATTTTTGGGTAGAAAATATAAAGATTATTTTAAAAGAATTTTTTAACAAAATGAGTTTTTATATGTTACAAAATATAAATTTTCACCCATGTGAAATTATTTTTTTGGGGCAAATTTTGGATTGTTCCAAAAATACAAATAAATCTACCATTTTTATTGTATTATCATAATTTAAATTTCAAATGGGTAATAAATGCACAAGTCAGTTCATTTATTTTCGAAGACGATCAAGTGCTGTTATTTGTACATTCTACATATTGCCCTTACAAGTTACAACATAGCACAAACCCAAACAACAACATAGCCAATCAATGTCACATCTTTTCTAACTACCTCCAAACTGTTTATGCCTTGACTCGAACATTACCGGCCTATCCAAAACATCGACCCGTTATCTAAAACAACATTTCAAAGGACACGAACATCAGATAAAAGTCGAAACCCGTTACTAATTTTTCGTCGGAAGGAACTCGTAAAACTCGTTAGGAGCGAATGTCATCCCTATGCTCGAACCATTGTTATAAATTTCTTCCTCGTCGTTAATCTCTTCCTTGGTGGTGCGTAGGGTGCTCGAACCTTGGCTCTTAATCGGAAACAGCAGGAGAGTTTGGTTCCTAATCTCATCATCTTTGGGAGGCAATAATAAGCTAATATTTATTAGGTTCAAGGGCTTTTCATTTTCTTGACCTGGATTATAAGTATCTTCTGAAATAACAACATTTTTATTTATAACATTATCAGTATTGTTGTTAGAAGGGATGCAAGAAGATAGGTCCAATTGCCAGCAAGTTTGTTCATTCTTTGCCTGTTGCTGCAATCCCCTCTGATCCAATTTTGTCCATTCTGCTGCATGCAAAGACACAGAATCCTGAAAAGTAAACAAAATTAAATTCAATGTAATATAAAAAATAAAAAGGCTGAGTGAATTTTACACTTTGTCCCACACATTCTAACCATTTTAAATAGCAACAGACCCAACAGAAAGCATACAATGTAGCTTTTTAGACCCATTCTTTCCTCCATCGTACAAACCCCACTTTTCTTTTCTTTTCTTTTCTGTATTTTTCTTTCGTTTTGGCATTCATTCATTTGACCTTCGTACAATTTAATAATCTCATAATAATGCTTCTGGTCTTGTCTTGTAAGTACGGAGTACCCTTTTCTTAACCAAGTCAGAAGTTGAGTTTTGTTCAATCTTATTGATAAAATATTACAATAGACATGCTAGATCCTAAGGTACAGGTGCGATTGAGCTGTCTGGATCAAGGTTACCTATCATATCATATAATTAGTCAAATAAAAAGGAAACAAACTAAAAATTTACTTTAAAATATTTGGAAATTCTGCTAATTTTTAATGATAAATGTGTTATATATTGTACCTGGGAGGGCGTGCTGCTGTTGTTTGAGAAGGTACTGCATTGCTTTTTAACATGGTGCAATTCAGTATTTTCTCGGCTGCAACCTGCAAACAAATTAAGTTGGTATTGATTGATTTTTTTTTTAAAATAAAAAAATGGCTATCTATATATTAAATGTCATCAATAATTTTATTATCATGGGATTTTTTTCCTCTCTATAATGAATATTGATATACTGAACATGAGCTTACATGCAGTTTCACTGATAATTCGATCGATGTGGTAGATAATCGAGAACGTGATAACGTGTAATGCGGAGACCATAACCAATATATATATATATATAATGTATATCAATATTTTCTGATATTTCTGTTTTAACATATCATAAAAACATTAATTACACTTTTGACTCTATATATTGATGACCAACAATCTATCAGATACACTAAACTTCATTAACCAAAACCTTAAGCAATCAATTTAAGTTTTGATCGTCACTATATCGTATGATTACTTACTTATAATATCATATAATTGAAATTGACCAAACTTTCTCGTGTTACATCCAATGACCCAAAAACAGTTAACACGAGTTTATATATTTTTCAAGTGAATCCCATATGACCCAAATAATCGAAGGCAGAGTTAGGATTAGGACAGTGCGCTTACGGTAACAAGAACCTATACTAAAGATATAGGTAAAAACCCACAAAAAAAGTAACAATATGCAGGATTTACCTGTGTGTTGGACTTCGATGGCATCAGCATGATGTGACGTTTTACCGGCATGCAACTCAAGCTGACGTCGTTTCTTTTGCCTCTCCCTGGCTTTATGATTTTGAAACCAGTAAAATACATTCTTGCCTTCGATTTTACCAAATCTTCTCAATTTTGCTGCGATATGTTGTATCTGTTGAGCCGATGGAGTTCTGATCCCGCGTCTGTACAGTTCTTCAAGCGCCTGCAGTTGCTCCGGCGTCGGGTTCCATCTCGGGCTCACCAATGGAACCCTATTGATTTCCCTTTTCATCCCATAGTCGCTCAGCTCACAACCTAAGATTAAATTATTATATTTTAAATGAATCATGCATGTTTAAGAATTGTTAAAATTATATGAAAAATAACTCTAAACTTTGCATACTTATGGGATGGCTCCAGGCAATGATATTTGTGTTGTTGGTGCAACAAGAACTTGGCAGCGCAGAAAATACACAATTCATCGTCGTGGTAGCAGCGGCGGCGGTTATTGGCCTTGGAATTAGAGGTCGCAGCTTGCGCCCGATCGATACCTTTAAATCTTTGGCATGTTCATGATCATCACAATCTACCATCCACATGTTACGTGTCGTTCTTGTAAATTTGTGGGAGGTTTAGGTGCTNTATAGAGGTTGCTATTAAAGTGAGATCTTCAAGGCCAACATTTATGAACAGTAGGGCCTAATTTCTGAAATCGAGAGATAAAGACATAACAAGTTAACAGACACGAAGAACGTAGATTAAGTGATTTTGTTGGTTTTATAATAAAGAAAACAGTTGGGGAGAAAAACTATAAGAATTTATATAATCATTTAGTGAGAGTCATCTCCATAGTTAATTAATTATTTTGTGATAATGGTTTTTTCCAAATGTCTAATTAAGTTCATGTTTCCATTACCATAACCTCTATATATCTCATCATATGACAGAGAAATAATACGATTCGATCATCTTCTAACAAATCAATCCATCGGAAGCTCAACGCTCTCGCACTTTAACACGCAAGTTCAGCTTTATATAATACGGGTTTTATTAGTAATTTTTTTAACTTTTCGAATGAAAACGGTTAACCAAAGTTGCTCGAACGATTATGGAGGGGGAGAGGGAAAGGACTAAGAGCAAGGGGGACAAAGAATTGAATAGAAATGAAGATGGGGGGAGGCGTGAAATCGTGGGAGAATTAGGGTGAGTAAAAAAAGCGACGTGACAATGATGAGATGGTGTCATGGCGACATTCATTGTCTGTTTGAATTGGTAATTTATTAACCTTTTTACACTCAAAGTGACTGCTCACTCTCCAACAAGCTAAGGCCCCTACGTAGTACTATCACACACCCCTTTCTATATTCTTCTCATTCCATTCTGCCCTTTCTCTGTCCCTAGCTCGCCTCTCTCTTCATACAATCAAAAATACAGTACGGACACACCCAATTATGATCTTTGTCTCCAACTTTTTTACCTTTTTGATTTGTCAATAAAACTGTGGGGGGAATATTACGATATTATTCGGTCTTTTCACGACTTTGGTTTTGCCAAATTTCTGTATTATCTTGTTTTTTTTGTAATTGTTATTTTAACCATTTTTTACAAACATAATATTGATGTGATGTTTATGCGACATTGGAACCAACGAATTTGGTTTAGGCTCATCCCGAGTCCGGACTCATTTTTTTCATCGGGTCCGGATAGAGACCAAAGAGATAGAAATAAATAAATTCCAAAGATCTTGGGCAAAACCAACTGTCTTAATTCTTAAGACCAAAGAGTTCTTTCATTTTCTTAGTAAGAAATGAGTGTATTTCTATTACAATGAAATTCATAAATGAAATAATTATCCGTGTTTGGTGGAATGGGTGAACGTATTCATGACAATTTCTTAAATAAATTTGGGATAAAATCCCATGCTATTATAGTAGGTTTTAACCAAATAGTGCTAACTTTTTGCTCATGTCTCGAACTCGATGTTCTAAAAGGCGGTAGACCAACTACTACTCATAGCCTAGTGTCTAGGTGATTTTTATTTTTCAGATGAATATAATTTTTTTCTTGTTTATCTCCTTATTTTTCTAACCATTCATCTATATTAGATTCAAAATCAAAATTAATGACATATTTATCATCTCTGTCCGATACAAATTAATTGAAAAATATGCAAAAAAATTTAAAAATAAAAATACTACATATTAAATTAGACGGCCGTCTATGCGAATTTTGAACCGCCTAAACAGTCGATTTTTTTTCAAAACGCTAAAAAATATCACATTTTAAAAACTCAGGCGGTGGACGGTTGACCAGTGCCTAAACAGCCTAGACAATACCTTTAAAACACTGCTCGAACCATCTAACTTTGTTTAGAGCTTCGGTTGATGCAAAAAGAAAAACTTGGGAATTTATCAAATTAACCCCTGAAATTTGGACATACAAACAAGAGATGACTAGGCGAAGAAATTGATGGTTTCGGTCTGCATTTTAAAATATTTTAGTTACATATTACTAACAACTATAGCTCTGGACAAATTGATAAGCGTTTTATCGTACAGCGATATGTATGGAACGATCGAAAATACTAGTTGATTCAAAGATCTCACACAATTGCCATAAAACTTAGGTAATGTTTTGAATATTTCAATCTAGGTATGTTATTGGACCAGATCAGACCAGATTAAACTAATTTCGGATTTCCAGATGATGAAAGTTACAAACCAATATTTGTATGATATCAGAAATGGTCGATCGGTTATTAATTTATCGGATCTTGAGTGTAACTCAATCCATAACTGAGATCGGATTAAGCTGGATTGAAATCATATTAAATCACACTGAGACAAAACTAGAATCAGTATTTTTTAAAACCATTATGTATCTAAAGAAACCAATAGTGTACATTGTACATACTATCTAATATAGTTGTATGAAGCCGGTCTTGAACTAGTTCCAGTACCAAATTCAAACGGATCACATTTAAATGGTCGATGATCCATTTTTAAGCAACTCAATCTTATTTATTATTGTGCTGAATTCGATTCAACCCGAAACAAATTATATTCATTTCAAATCAACCCCACTCGGAACCAATTATATCGGTTCCAAATTGAACGAGATTAAACTTAACCAAATTCGGATTAGATCCGGATTGATTCAATCACATTCTTTATTATTATTATTCCCAAAATAACAATACTAAGTCTCCGTGTGACGCATTGGATTCCAAAGTAAACTATCGAGACACGAAATTGTGTCTACTTGAGAGAATTAACGAGTCATTATTCATTACAACATTGATGTTTCACACGGATGCGACGAATTCTGTTTCCCGAGTGAAACTGTTCGACCATTTAATCGTATTTTTCTGACCCCAACAAACTCGATTTCATTATTACATTATTGTACAATTTCCCCCGTGCATTTATAAACTCCGAGTGACTCTACAAAAAAAAAAAAAAATAGCCACCCACAGTTTATGATTAATGGTAGTTGGATATGGTTGTAATCATAGTCTCAATTTATTACAAATTAGTAAATATATATGCTCATGTAGGACCGACAGGAAGTTTTTTCGTTTTACCAAAACTACAGCAGGTTGTGATAACCGTACAATTCAAATCTTTTAAACTATGTAATAACCTAAATAACACCACGTGCAGAGACGATTATTCTTGAGGGTGAGAAGAAACCAAACTGAATCGAACCGAACAAATGGTTTGGATTGGATTTTAGTCGAACACAAATTGGATTGAATTTAAATTTAACAAAAAAAAATTTATCTTTTTTTTTATAATAGCTACTTTAGAAAGAAAATTTAAAATATGTTTAAATTTTCAAAAATTGAAATTGATTATCAGAACCAAACCAAAACCAAGCTTCGGTTCGGTTTTTAATTATCAATGGTTTGTTTTGTTTAAAATTTTGACAAATCAATCATTTTAGTTTGATTCGAGTTTTTATGATAAATCGAACTCATCCGACTTTACTCGCTCCTGAATTTATCACACTGTAAAATGCATATCATGGATGTAAAAAAATAGCTCTTTTCCATAATTCTCTCGTACTGAGCATTTTTTTTTAAAAAAAATAGAGATTATATAAAAAATAATAACTTTATAGATAATTAAGAATATAAACAATTATTTATGTTATAGGAAAATAATTTAAAATATATTTTTTATAATTACTTATTTTGTAAACAACACATGTATTTCATAATTACTTATTTTTATATAAATTGCCGAACCATAAATATATATTACATTGGTTAATAGTTTTATTTCCATCATAAATGCCACTTACACACAGGTTAAGATTCGCAATATTCTTAATTAGGAAAAATGAACATGAAATAATAGAAGCATTGAAAATATGAATCAAAATTATATATCCAACTAATAAAATCAGTGGGGAATTGTATTTATTTGGAAATATTATTGAAGAATTATTATTTCTGACACAAATTTATTATTATCAAATCATCTCCACTCGTGCATCAACTTTGATTCGGCTGATGTCCTCATCATCATTTATATATATGAACTAATTTTTAGACCTACCTCCAATATCTCAGCCACTAAAATTAAATAAAACTATCCTTTCCGCACTTAAATGCGAAATACATTAAATATTTATACACGCAATGCTTTAATTAATATTCGATGGATCATGTACCATATTATATACTTTATAAGAAAAATTACAATTTAACTAAGACGTAGAGTGTTTTGAATTTTAGTTTTGTAACTTGTCAGTTTTTTGTTTTAATCCAATAATTTAGAATTTTTTATTCTGGTTTTTTTTTGGCTGAAAGACAGTAACTCATTCGAATATCATTTATATGATATATATATGTTTTTCTATATATGTTGCTCAAGTAACGAGAATAAACTTATATTACACATATCAAAATAAATCTAAACAAAACAAAAAGGAAAAATAAAAAAAAATGACTAAATATTTTAAAATGAGAGGAAAAAAGCTTCTTGTTTCCTTTATTTTTGTTTAGATATAATTTAATTTGGAAAATATATGTTTTATTCTAGCTATATATATGAGTCATGTATGAGACTATTTGTTCCAAATAAACAATATTTGATATATTTAGTGGTTTTGGGTGAATAAAGACCAAAAAAATATAAATCAATAAATGAAGCCAAACATTGACAAGTTACATGAATAAAACAAAAAACATATCAACTTACATTACGAAAACCGCAATTTTCCCTTCTAATTTCTACATACAAATGCCTTATTTATACACGCAAGGTTGTAATTTACATGTTTTTTATTTTTGGTCACGTTGTCGGTCAATTTGTGACATTAGTTCTTTAATTTGCAATTTATAATTTGTCATTTTTCATTAAAGTGCTGACGTGATATTGAAAATTATGATATATGGATGAACATTGATGACATGTCCGTTGCCATGTCAGGAGCACTCTAGTGAGAAAAGATTGAAAAATTGACCGATGACATTACCAAGAAATAAAAACCGTGCAAATTAGGGGACAAAAAATTGTAACATATTCCCAAGTATAATTCAATTTTTTTTTAAATTTGGCGTAATTATATAAAACAAACAGATACCCAGAACTAACACGCGTTTGAAGACAATTAATATTAGTTTTTGATTGCTTTATGAGTTTGAATTATATCGAGAAGAAGACGTTCCAGGAATCATGGGTCAAAATAACATCGTCATGCATGTGACTGAACCCATAATATGAGGAGAAATAGCTTATATTACACTTAATTATGCCTCTCTGTTTTGTCAAAATCTCACTTTAGCTTAATTCCTTGTAAGTTTGTGAACAAAAATGACTGAGAATGAAAGAAAGGGAAGGAGAGAAACAAGAATTGTTATGTTTTTTCTGGGTTTTTTATTATTTAACACAGAGTTTTATTTATCATCATTTGCAGAAGAAGGCAGATCACGATGGCCGCCACCGGCGAGGAGAACCCGCCGCTTCTTTATCACGGCGGAGCACAATGCAAGAGCCTTAAGTACTCCATCAGATATGTTTTACGAAGATAAGAGATTTGCACACACAGGCCCTAACCCTCTTCACAACTGAGTCAGAAAATGATAAGAATCTTTGATACCATGCAAGCTTCATAATTAATTAATTATTCTTTTCTTTATGCGTTTGTTTAATTTAATTTCTGAAATTTTAGAATTAACTGCTACACGGTTACTGGCTTACTGCATGTCGTTTATCTACTCAATTACTCGTCTCTTCTCAAGCATCTTCAAGTGTTAAAGATACCGCGAACCCTACTAATTAAGGCGGCCACCAACTTTTGATGCCGTTGTAAGATTTTCTAGGGGACAGTTTTAAATAATTCAATATATATATACTTCTATGAACGTTTTTACTTATTGGAAAACTGCATTTTTTATTGTTTATATTTGTCACTCGGCTATTTTGGTAATCTATGTTGTCGAATTTCAACGTTTTCAAGTTTAGAAATTATTCCCACGTTAAGCTGATATGACATCGATGTGGTTTTGATATGACGATTTTGGTCATCTATGTTAATGGAATATTCATTAATTAGAAACTAATATAAATGTGTGTGTGAGTGAAAGTTCATAGCTCTTGGGAAATTGCCTTGACGACCTAGCGTGGCTCGCGAGTTTTTCATTATCATTTTTTGAGTAGGTATCTTGTAAAACGATTTTACGGATCCATATAATCATTCGAAATTATCCATATTTGTAGCCAAAATCCAGAACCATCTTGAATCCCGTCCCATTCCCGCCGCCCTTCAACCATCTAAGAAAATCTCAAAAGAAAAAAAGTAGAGGATGTTGGAGGAATTTTTGTTCGTAAGGGGAAAATAAAATATGTTATTAAGAAGGAACTTAATAAATTTCACCATCTCCCTCCAAAATACTTTTTTACAAAATTTCTTAGTTTCTTATGGTTTGTCCAAAAACAATTATCCATTCTTCCATTTCGCACAATTAAGAGTCTCCATGGATTAGAAAAAAATATATTATCAGAATATCATCTTCCTATCTGATGAGAGATTCCGAACATTTGGGTCACAACAGTTGTCGGGTACAAGATTGTGAGAATTTGCACTACGACCTCTCATTAATTTCTACGATTATGATATTAGTTTTATTATAATATAAACCAAATAAAAAAAAAGTACATGCACGTACCACTGCGTGGGTGCACGTGAAGAACATTAAATGGTGAAAAAAGAACATTTTCAACCACTTTATCCACCGATGTCAAAAGAAAATTTAGCATGTGAAGTTACTCACAGAGATTTGTAGCTCTAGCAAATTTGGCGAGTTCCCAATTAGTTGAAGCACAAGGAACACACCTCTTTGTCTCAATAAACTTTAAATGGTGATCGGTTAATGGATTCCATCCCTGACCATTACCCATACTCAAATACCGACAATAGAAGAGACAGTGAGTTCAAATTTACAAAGCAAATTACAGTAAATCATATACTAGAAAATATGTCGGGGCAATATCTTACTTCTGTGAAGTATATATGCCCAAAAAGCCTCTGAAACCTGGGAACACCACCAAGAAATTTATTAAGCTTGCAACCCTGCCAGAACTACGTTCAAATTGCTCAGCAACAGATACAGCAGCCACATTTTGGGTGTTAGCAAGACATATATCCTTGTCTCACCTTCTAATATCAAGTATTTAAATTTTGGACAGACAGCTCTAAGCCATCAAAGTACAACAATTTCAGACTCTCGAGAAGAAGAAAACTTGAAATCAGAAGAGGGGATTAAGACTCGGTGAACATTAATTGAGGTATTTCAGACATAAAAATCCTTTAAAGTTTGAAGGGGTTGGGTGCAGATGTAAGCTAATACAGAAATTATACAGAAAATATAAATAAAAAATCATGCCAATAATCTTTTATAAAAAAATATACCTGTGATATGCACCAAATCAATCATCAACCTCTGCTGTGATTTCCTTGATAAGTTCCTTGTACTCCTCAAACGTGCCTGGGAAAAACTCAAAAGTTCCATTCTCCACCACCCATATTTCACTTCTTTCTTCATCATCACAAACACATGATAATAAGCCGAGAGTCGTGACTGACTAGGACAACACCGCCAGTGAACTCATCGAGTGCATCTGCTAATGTATCAATACTTTGCATATCCAAATGAATAGTTGGCTCATCTAAAAGCAGAATATGAGGCATAGACATGGATATGGAAGTGAAAACCACACGGGCTTTCTGCCCACCTGATAGTTTAACAATCGGGGTTAGATGGTTGTGGCTGGGAAGTCCGAACTTTCCAAGCGCCGCACGAACAGCCTCCTGTTTGCTGAGTCCCTACTGAACTGGTGTGTTTCATCCATTGTCCAGAGATCCACAAAATGCTGGGAGTATCGACCAATCCTCAATTTTTTACTCCTCCTTACTTCCCCTGTTGTTGGAACCAAATCCCCAGCAAGAAGGTTGAGCAGGGTAGATTTCCCAGCTCCATTGGGCCCTAGAATTGCCACACGAGTCCCCATATCAATACCAGCATCCACATTGGAGAGCTTGAAATCTTCTCGATTTGGATAGCTGAAAGTAACTTCAATTAGCTGCAACAGTGGTGGTGTCAGCTCAGTGGGTTCAGGAAAATGAAACTCATCTCCATTTCTGTTGAAAATTCAAGCCTAATTTTTATTCAAACCATTTTTCAAAGTTTGGTTCAAAGATAGGCTACCAAACTTTGAAAACACATCCAACATTCACACTTCACCAAACCCAAAATTTTTCTTATAAATACCATACATTTGCATCCATTCAATCCATCCCAAAAACAAGCAAAAACACAAGTAATTGAGTGTTGTATAGCCTAGTCATTTAGATAAATTTTAGTATGCTTTGTGGTTGCGGCAATGTCCGATTTTCCACATCAGAAAGAATTTTCTATGTGATTAGAATTGTGTGAGTTCCACTTTGAAAGTGAGGTTGAGTATGTCATCCAAGAATAATTATTCTTGAAGTTCTTGGTGTCCCCTAAGTTGTTCTAGGGAGAGTTGTTGTATCTCCTATTATTGTAGGAACGATTTGTACCCATTATTGATATAGTGGAGATTTCTTTTGTTCGACTTCGGTCTCGTGGTTTTTCCCTAATTTGGGTTTTCCACGTAAAAATCCTTGTGTCGTTTTCTTCATAATTATTATCATTGTTGATATCGTGGAAATATTTTGATCTGATATTACCGCTAAAGGAAAAAGAATCAACCCTTCCGCTGTACGAAAAGTTATTTAATTTGGCTATCTTTCCCAACAATTTCTGTGGGGCTTCAGGAAGAGGCTCATCTTAGTCAATCTTGCTTTCACCCTTGTTCTTAGAAGCTTACTTGGAAGCGGCAAATTTGGCTTTATCTTTTACCTTTTCTTGCTGAATCCGACTCCCAGATCTCTTAGCAGCTTTAACCTGCTTGTCATAAACCTCAAACTTCTTGTTCATCTCTTTGCAACGCTGTTCATAACCACTTTCAAAAGCATCAAAATTTCCACGATAAAAGTGGAGTTTCAAGTCATGAAGATGAATGATTTCACGGCAGCATTCTTAAAAAGTTCTTTCCCACGAGCAGCAACAGAGAAGTTATCGATAATTATATCTTCAACATTGGTGCCTGCATCATCATCACCATCAAGTACAGAAGCTCGACTGCCAATCACAACAGTAAAAGCATCATGATCATCCTTGAGGGCCTCAGGTTTAGCAAATTCAGTAGCCTGAGCAGCAATCACGTCCTTCTTTTCTCGTTTCTTCAAATCTTTTTCACTGACAGCAATATCGAGTCTTGTAGAACTTCTATTTCGTCTACTTGGCTGTTTGTTTGTCTCATTGAGCTCCAGCTGCTCCTCATCATCTTCCTCCTCCGAGGAAGGAAGATCAATGTCATCGGTGTAAGATGACACCCTTGGACCTGCCTTTAGTTTGGGCTTAAGTAGATGTCAAGGTCCTTTCTTTGGTTTTTCAGGTTGAGTCCATACTCACAAGCATTGCAGACACAGACAACTTCTCTTTACCACTTGGCTTAGCCTTTGTATTAACACCACCCTCGTCTCATTTCATCCTTCCCATGTTCAAATCTGATAATTCATATAGAAAATTTGATGATGAGCTTTTACTAGTCAGATCCAATAACACAACGAACAATAATCACTTCACATAAGTACGTACTGATTAGTGTCATAAAAAAGTTAACCATTCAATTTGATTTAATGTTTGATGCAACATATCGAAAACGGCAGGGGGATGATCGACGACACCGACACGGAAGAGCGGCACGAACGAGCGGCGGGGAGGTTGTTTTAGGTCGGAGATGAGGGACAATATGGGAAATTCATTAATTAGAAAATTAGAAACTTAAATATATAATTAACTTGATATATAATTGATTAGTACGAAATTAATTATTTTTTAAGTTTAATTGCTAAAAATGAAGTTTATATGACAGGAAAACATTTCTGGGAATCAAAACGTGGGATTACGAGATAAAAATCTTCATGCATTTTGGAACCTTGTAGGCAGATATTTTCTTTGTTTTTGGCTAGAATTTATGATATGTAAATGTAGGGTTCTAATTAATCCATTTACAAAAAATCTTATCTTGTCAACTTCTTGCTTGAGTGCTCTAAAATCTTTGAAATGGTTCCAGAGCGCCAAAACCATTTGCATGTCATCAATGGCGGCTTCTTCATCCACGACGACGCTCCAAACCCTGAACTTCCATTCATTTACCAAAGTCAAAACACTTCATCACTCAAACACCAAGTTCCCGTTTTCTTCGACGAAATTCCCGCCATCCCTTTCAGTTTCGTGCTCCATAGCTTCAGGGTTCAATGAAGTGGTGGTGGATGAAGAAGTGGAGAAGATCAAGAGATTGCAGAACGGTTCCGACATACGTGGGGTGGCCGTGGAAGGCGAGAAGGGGAGGACAGTCGACCTCACGCCACCTGCCATGGAGGCCATAGGTGAGAGCTTCGGGGAGTGGGTGACCGCTCAGTTTGACAGGAGCGAGTGCGGAGAAGCCGTGTTGGCCGTTAGGGTGTCTGTCGGGCGGGATCCGAGGATATCGGGCGCCGCGTTGAGTGTGGGTTTGTTCGCCGGACTTGGTAGGGCGGGATGTGCTATTTTTGACATGGGACTTGCGACCACGCCGGCTTGCTTCATGAGCACCGTGCTGCCTCCATTTCTCTACGATGCTTCTATAATGGTTAGGCATTGGATAGAGATTCTTTTTTCTTTTTCTTTTTTTCACATGCACTCGATATATTTCACATAAATCCACCGTAATTTTCTATCATTTGATTGTCCTATATAAGACAAAATGATTGAGATACTAAAATAATATTATTTGATGAATTATTCAATTGGCTAGCTAATACAAGAAATATTGGATTAATATAAATAAAGAATTGGACGAAATTATACTTATGTCATATAATTTGGGTCAATTCACGTTTTTAGTGTACTGATTTATTTTTTTTCTTATTTTCATCATTTTTCATCAGGTTGATAATATGACATTGGAAAATGACGATTTATCTTCAGACATTGCTTATGTCTAACACTCAAATAAAAATAACTAAAATATAAAAAGACCAATATGAAAATCATATAAACTACATGATCAAAAATATAATTTTTCCTAATGTCGAGACAACCAAATCACGTCATAAAAGAAAAAGTAATTACTTTTATGACCCTTATTATATCTCATAATCAAAATTTATCAAGGCAATGAAATTTCCATTTCTTCACGATTTATTAGAGTTCTTAATCAGCAATTCTTCAGTCCATGAGTTGCAATATTTATTTAGTAATGAGAAAGAAACAAATAAAATCAACTATTAATTGTCAATTGTATGCACAGATGACAGCATCCCACTTGCCATACACACGAAATGGATTGAAATTCTTCACCAAGAAAGGAGGCCTCACATCGCCACAAGTGGAGGAGATATGCGACGGGGCTGCCCGGAAATATGCGAACCGTGCCGCCAAAGTGTCGACGTTGCTTCGGATCCCGCCCACGAAAGTCCATTTCATGAGTGCGTACGCGAACCATCTGCGAGAAATCATCAAGCAAAAGGTCAATCATCCCTTGCATTATGACACTCCTCTTCAAGGATTTAAGGTACGTACGTACGTGAGTGTCTCTTGTCTTGTATAATTTTCAAAAAAATTAATGTCACAATTATTTCATTTTAATTCCTACACAGATTAATTATTTTTAATGTTCATATAATTTTAAGTTAGGGTTCTGAACATATTTAATCTTTTTTTTTTTTTGGATTTCTGAGTTGTATATATTATATGACAAAAACTTATGTGATACGGTCTCACAGATCGTATTTTGTGAGACAGATCTCTTATTTTGGTCATCCATGAAAAAGTATTACTTTTTATGCTAAGAGTATTACTTTTTATAGTGAATATCGGTAAGGTTGATCCGTCTCATAGATAAAGATTCGTGAAACCGTCTCACAAGATACCTACTCTCAATATATATATGTAAGATCAAATTTTGTTCTCATTTCACCCCTTTTAGTATTTCACCAACTTAATTTAATTCACATTCTGTTTTATAATTATAATAATTCTATATGTTTATTATATTAATATCCATTCATAGTAATTTATAATCAATTTTTTCGGATATTGTTATATCGATTATTTTCATTTTTGTTATTTCTATTGAAATATATATTAATATAGACTTTTCCAATTTAACTATAAAACATGTTAATTATTATAGAAAATGAATCAAGTTAATTATTTATTTTATTTTATTTAAAAAACACAATAAATAAAGATAAAACAAACATTAAAGTAATTTTCATCCATTTTATTTTATTTTTTAAAAAAGAAAAATTGTGTTTTGCCTCCTATATTTTTGCTTTTTTATGTTATCAAATTTCAACTTCAGTACGAGTATTATATATTTAGAATTTTTACAATTTAAGTCTTATCGAAGGTGCAATGCGATATTAAGATCGAGTTCAGTGTCACGTCAGAAAAATGACTAATATTGTAAAAAAAAATACTAAGAATGAAATTGGACCAAAATCGTAAAATGTTTTAGACCAAAAATACAATTTCACAACAAAATCTCAATGGACACTTAGCTTGTTTATGCTGATCGAAGATATTAACAAATGCAGATAATTGTAAACGCTGGAAATGGATCAGGAGGCTTCTTCACATGGGATGTGCTCGACAAGCTTGGAGCAGACACATTTGGCTCACTTCATCTCACCCCAGATGGAATGTTCCCAAATCACATTCCTAATCCAGAGGACAAAACGGCCATGGCCTTAACACGAGCTGCAGTGATCGAAAACAACGCTGATCTCGGGGTTGTCTTTGATACAGACGTTGATCGTAGTGGTGTGGTTGACAGAGAAGGCAATCCCGTCAATGGAGACAAGCTTATTGCTCTTATGTCCTCCATTGTGCTGAAGGAGCACCCGAGCACGACTATCGTGACCGATGCACGTACAAGCATGGCGTTGACACGGTTTATCACGGACAGAGGAGGGCTTCATTGCTTGTATAGAGTTGGCTATAGGAATGTGATTGATAAGGGGGTTCAACTTAATAAGGATGGAATTGAGACTCATCTTATGATGGAAACTTCAGGCCATGGTGCCCTTAAGGAGAATCATTTTCTTGATGATGGTAAATCTTTGATTCTTTTACATCCATGGGATTTATATTGACAAGAATTTTGTTGATAAAACAAAGATCATCTTCTTGAGAATCAAGAACAAGTCGTTTTGTCATATTTTCTCTGATAATTTACATTGACAAGACTTCTTTTGTGGGTTGTTGATTTCATATCGAGCCTGTCTCTGTTCAGGTGCTTATATGGTCGTAAAAATTATCATTGAAATGGTTAGAATGAAGCTTGAAGGATCAAATAAAGGCATTGGGAGTTTAATAGAAGATTTGGAAGAGCCATTTGAATCAGTGGAGTTGAGAATAAACATTGTTACAGAGCCTAGGTACGCCAAGGCAAAAGGTTCTGAGGTCATTGAGGCGTTCAGGAACTACATTGAGGTATGTAAAATGCATTTGGTCCCTATTAATCCTTGGAAATAGCTAGCAACTCCATGAAAACAATAATAACGACGACGACGACGACAATCACGGTCGATAATGACAACAAATATATGATCTTAGGAAGGAAGGTTAGAAGGTTTTGCACTGGATTCTTGTGGAGACTGTTGGGTGAGTGAAGGGTGCCTCGTGGACTCCAACGACACTCCGCTTCCGATTGATGCCCATATGTACAGGTATATATATATATATATCCATTCAAACTACCAATCCCAAATAAAAACATGAAAAGCATACTTGTTCTCACTTGGATATATATATATAGGGCCAAAGTTTCGGATTCAGGAGGAGAAGAAAGTGGTTGGATACACCTCAGACAGAGCATTCACAACCCAAATATAGCTGTTAATTTGCAGTCCATGATCCCGGGAGGTTGCCAGTCCATGACCAAAACTCTGAGAGATAAGTATGAATACTACTACTCTATCATAAATACTTGGATAAAACAAGTGAACACGAGGATATCATTTGAGGAAGAGGGACAAAACTAGGCCAGCATGGTAATATGGTTTGTGTTCCATTATAGACTGGATTGATATGCATACTCTGAATACTGATAAAACAGATTAAACCAATCCGAATTAGACCGCCGTGAGCGAAAAGGGTGGAATAACATTAGGATTTTCATATTGGTTTTACGATAAAATGTGAAGTGACTAGTAAGTTTAAGAGGCTACCTCTCCCAACTGTGATCTAGTTTTCTGGATTTTGGTTCAAAAATTTCCAGATAAAAGTAACTTTCTCAGAATATAAGATCTAGTCTCGTAGAATATATTAATGAATTCCATTTTTTTTAATCCAAACTTAACTTTTATAGATATTTATTTCTCATATATAACGTCTCGCTAATTTTTTTGCCTGTATTGGCAGGTTTCTTGTAGACACTGGGTTACACAAATTTCTTGACATTTCTCAAATTGAAAAGTACGCAAGAGATGGGAAGATATGAAGACATGAAGAGGAGATGCGAATAAAAGGAAAATACACATGTATATATATATATATATATATATCACAAGTTTGCATTAAGATTTTTTTTATATAGTTTCATTATTTCGCAAATATAGAATAACATGTTAGATATTGAGTTGTAGAATTTATAACTCTTTTGTAAACTTTTCGCATGTCGATAAAATCCTTCATGTTCAATAATTCTTTTAGATTGCACTTGGATCGATTGATTTGATTTGAAAGGATAAAATTGATGGATAAGTTTCTAACGTCACGTGCACATCTTGGACGTATTTGAAATTGCATAATTTGATATGGAATGGATTTGAAATTTACTTCAATTTTGTCTATTCTAACAAGTCAACGAATTTGAAATCAATAGATCTAAATTTCAATTATTATCTTCGTTTGAAAATAAATATAAGGAGCCTTATTATCAATAGTGGTTATTAGTATGACATAGTGCTCCTCAATTTCGTTTTGGGATTTCTGAGAGATGGGGCATCAAAGAGGAATACAAGTAAATTCAGTTTGAACATTTATCTATATAAAAAAAATTTATTCGATTTTCGTTTCGATTTCCTATTTTCCTGTTCTCTGGGTTTGATTTAAACCGAAGCTTGAACTTTCCTAAATACAACAAGAGAAACTTATTTTTTTCCATTTTCTAAAAAATATCAAGTAAAATTCTAAAAAAATTAGATTTTTTAGGATGATTTCCACTCATTTGCATAACATCAGTTGATTTTAAATCACTAAACAATAAACATAGTCAAATCTACCAACCTGCCTAAGTCTAGTTTTGGTATCTTCCCCAAACTTATCCCCAAAAAGTGCACGGTTTAAGTAGTGTGGGCTATCCACACTTGGGCGTGCCAAACATAATGCGAGGACTACTTCTTAGTCATATATCATACATTGATGGCAATTAAAGGATCAAAGGGGCTATTTTCTCCTACTATAAAAACCATAACTAGAGAAAATAAATAGTAAATTATGAGTAGGCAGATAAAATGTGATTTAAATATTGTGAATAGGGTTCGAACCATGTATCGAACGAGCATGATTCGAGTCGGGTCGAATCCATAAGTGGAACATTTTTCAGGAAAAATTAAGATCTTGAACAGCTTTATCTTGTATTATTTTGAAATAATGATTTAGAAATAGTTTTTTGCATGGACATAACATATATACGAGATCAGAATTATTTAAATACTATTCGATATGGATACCTAATTTTTATTTTACATATAATGTAATTTGCATGAATGTATATAAAGTTTGTTTAGTTGGGATGATGAGATTTGATAGATAAATAATATCATAATTATTATTAAAATATTTGTGTAAAATATTATTCATAAACAGCAAGATGTTTGATTTGATTGGATTGTTAATCTCATCAAGCCAATCAAACACAATAGATAATAAATATGACATGCAGATTTTCACAAATATAATGATTCGTACAATAAAAAATATTAATTTCTCAAGACCTAAACTTTTTTTTTTTTAATTGTAACTGAATATTAAATGCTCTCAAAAAAAAACCCGAATATTAGTCACCCTAATATAATTTTCAGCAGTCACGGCAGAATTCAATATGCAAGTTTTCGGCCAAACCTCTAAGTTCATTTAATTTACTTGATCCCTACACTGATAAAACCAATCCCAAGTCCCAAAGTTGTTCCAAGTGCAGATATCTATAGCTCTATCATAAGATGAAGAAGTCGGATCGGAATTGCTTCAAGGGGGTGAACAGGGACGCTTTGATAGATATCATGTCTAGACTTGATGGGTGCACCCTCGCATCCGTGGCATCTACTTGTAATGACCTCCGCGGAGCAGCCGGAGAAGAAAGCTTATGGAAAGAGTTCTGTTACAACACGTGGCCCTCGACATCAGCCATAAAAACAGCAAGTTTCAAGTGTTTGTACACCGATGCTTTTCCATTGATTTTGTACGAGGAAGGGAGAAGTGAAGTACCTCAACAACAAATGACTTCTGAGAGCACACCGCCAGATTCGTCTTTATGGTCATCTCCTAGTGGTTTCACTTCACTAGTGGACATATATTACAAGGGCCATTGCATTTTCTCTAAAGTTGTAGATGGCATGACCGCGAGGAATGAATCTGAGACTTCCGAGGGTTTTAAAAGGTTTTTGTGCTATCCCTTTTCACTGGACTTGCTGGGCATTGGACGTTTCGAAACATCTGATCATGTTTTTGATCAAAATTTAGGTATCATGGAGGATGACACAACGAACTCACTATTAGCTGCTTTCACCGGATACAATAAAAGAGGAGGCATATGCTCTGACATTGCACAAAATATACAGCTAAGCTGGATTCTGTGGAATGCAAGGACAGGAAGAGCTGTAAACATATCGAGCTGGAAACCCCGATCCATCTGCAGGAATAACCCTTTTGTTCATGAAGATTTTTTTCTTTGTTTCGGTTGTATTGTACCTGCAGAGGACAGTTCAATAATACACAAACTAACCGAATTCGAGATATCGGTAAAATGTAAGCTGCTGATAGAACAAGGATGCATAATATGGAAGGAAATTAGCCTAATAATGAAGGACATTGATGGGTCACATCTCAACGGCCAGCAAAGTATGAGAGCATTCAATCGTGCTCTCATTTGCTCCCGCAGTATCAACCATAGCAGAGTGGAAAAGGGATATCAGCATTTTCAAAACCAGAAAATACTACATAGAATAAAGATTGACCAAGAGGAACTGATATCTAATTTACTGTCCGCAACGGTAGCCATTGCATCACTCCTTGGCATTTGTTATGCTTGTGGCACACTATTGTAGTCTATTTAAGTTTGTTAACAAAAGAGCTAGGCTTCAACCGTGCACCAAATCCCAAGAACAAGAAATTTGCAGAATAAAACTAAATCTGTCATTTGAGATCTTGTTTCTGCCTATTAATGGCAATTATTTGGTTAAGGTCACAACTTAATCCGTATAGCTGATTTTAATCTTTGGAATATAACTCTATATGTGAAAATACAAGTCTTCAATATGTTGTAGTTGTTCACTGAAATAAAAATAGTGAAATTTAACTTTTGTAGCAAATCATAGGTCTGACAACAACAAAAACGATGGCTTTGGTAGAACACACCTCTTCAACTTTCATTTGTACCTTCAAATATGTACTCTTTAAAGAAACTTACCTCAACTTTGAAAAAGATATAAATGGTAATGCAACGCAAGAGCTTTATAACCAGTATCTCAAGAAACTATATTGAAGTCTCTAGCCAACGAAATGTTTTAAGCCAGACTGGTCTTATCATATCAATTTTCAAGATTTTGAGTATTTTACAGGTTGCAATAAATTCACATGCTTCAATCTTCGTCTACAACTCTTTTTGGCGGTTTGAACTTCTTCGAATGGAATTTACCAATTCAAACTGGAATATAATTCCATACG
Source organism: Primulina huaijiensis (assembly GCF_012295235.1). Classification (NCBI taxonomy): domain Eukaryota; kingdom Viridiplantae; phylum Streptophyta; class Magnoliopsida; order Lamiales; family Gesneriaceae; genus Primulina; species Primulina huaijiensis. The sequence goes on along the minus strand of NC_133311.1, from coordinate 17,119,824 downwards.
AACGGTAATATCCTTCTAATGGAATTTACCAATTCAAACTGTAATATAATTCAATTCAAACGGTAACATCTTGGGATCCGTACGTCAAGATATCACATTCTTAAACACACATAAATAATGTTTCCACAGTACACCAACCAAGCTGGGAAATTTACCTGTTGCACCAGCAATTACTAACCATTCGGAGTACCTACACAGTAGTAAGCCAGCAAAGTAAAAATTTTGAGATTGGATAAACGATTAGAAGTGTCATCAACATTGCATTTACTGGCTTTGAAAAAGCGATCAAGGCCGGTGAAACTTAACCGCAGTCCCCCAAATAAGGTTCCATTTTCAAATAAGAAACAAAAAAATATCCAAGTTTCTTACCAGAAAACAGATTGATCAGATTCAGCAGTCAACCTATCAATACAATGAATGCCAACCAACCGCCAAGTTTTTGATTCATAAAAGGGGAGAAAAAGATGGCCAAAATACCATAAAATAAGGAATTCTCACAGTAAAGAATCTATTAAAAATCTGTAAAAGGAGCTAAAGTACAAGTGGCAACCAATGACACCAATCAGCCTCAATTCAAAAAGCCCAATGGAAAAAAGAAAATCTGACCAGCATCTGGGCCAGCAAAACTTGCCCTTAGACGACAGAATATCGGCCCGGTTGTGCTGATCCTGGAAGCGATAATGCATGAGAAGTGATATCCTCCAAGGCACGCTTGAGTTCTGCTTTTGCCCTCTTCACAGATTGTTCAGTAGGGCCTTCAATGAACAAGTAGAGTTTTCTATCCCCTGGTCCAGCAACCCTGCCTGGAGGAAAGTATTGTCCTCTGGTGGTAATAGCGGCCCCGGTCCAGTCAGAGATTGGGCCAAGAGTTTCCTTGTGTGTCACCTTCCATCGAGCATTTTGAGGAAAATCATTTATCTCCAACTCTGCTTCATAGTGTTCAGGCATGGCATCAGCATGAATCTTTGCCAGGTTATGCTGTAAATTCATGGCAGCTGCCAGAGCTGCTGCCCTAGCTGCCGCATCATTGCTGGTAACGGGAAGTCCAGTCCCGTGGACCGATGCAGATACGCCAGGAATAGCCAAACCAAGAACACCAGGCAAAGAAACAGGCAATCCACCATTTGGAATGAGCTGAGCTCCTGAGACAGGTGTTGGGGCTGGAGCAGTATTTGCTTTGGTAGCAGCGGCAAAAGCAGCAGCCTGGGCGAGGACAGCTTGGTGAGAAATGTCGCCACCTGCTTTTCTCACTCCTTCATCTTCATCTTCTGAATCTGATTTATCTTCCTCGAACCCATATTCTTTTGCCTGTGCTTTCTTCGCAGCTTTCCTAACTTCATCCTCCTCTTCATTGAATTTAAAACCGCTACCACCATAACCAGTTCCATGGGCTTGCTCAAGCCCCTGATTAACCTTTGCCATAAACCCATTCGCAAGCGCCCTAAGATCATCAGGAACACTCTGTTCAGATAATTCTAGGGCTTTTACAAGATCTGGTGCATATCTTGCATCTTCCTCAGATACAAACGTGATAGCGCAACCTCTTCTACCAGCCCGTCCTGTTCTACCAACACGATGAACATAGTCTTCGTAATGATTAGGAACATCAAAGTTAATAACTAGTTCAAGCTCCTTCACATCTAAACCTCTAGCAGCAATACTTGTAGCAACCAATAAATTGCACACATTGCTTTTAAAATCTGCAATAGTGGATTCACGATCTGTCTGATCCTTTGCCCCATGAAGTGAGAGACATGGATACCCAGATCTAATCAAATCTTTGAACAAAGCATCACATTTGTCTTGTGTGTGGACAAATATTAACATCTTTCCTTTCTCGTACCATTCTCCAAGTAATTCTAGCAGTCTAAGGAACCTATCACTTTCAGGTCTCACCTCAACAAGTTGGGTTATATCCTTGTTCACAACACTTCTCCCACCTACCTGTAGTTCGACAGGTTTATTCAACACTTTGCGTGCCAAAATTTCAACTTGACGCGGGAAAGTGGCAGAAAAGAGCACAGTTTGACGATCTGGTCGTGTATTTTGGACAATTCTAGTAATCTGAGGTTCAAAACCCATATCAAACATTCGATCAGCTTCATCCATGACCAAGTAAGTGACTCGACGCAAATTTGTAATCTTACCACCACTGGTGCATAGAATATCGATCATTCTACCAGGAGTACAAACAACAATCTCAGTGCCTCGTTTCAAGTCACTAATTTGCTGGGCTACCCCAGAACCTCCGTATACAGGCACGCAGCTGAGAGCCATCACCTTTGCAAACTTCTTGATATCACTGTGGATTTGTTGTACAAGCTCTCTTGTGGGAGCCATAATGAGCCCGATTGGCCCATCTCCAGGCATCAATGGAGATTGGTCCTTGATATGTCTCAACATGGGCAGAACAAATGCTAACGTTTTGCCAGAGCCTGTTTTCGCAATACCAATGCAGTCTCGACCACTCATTATGATAGGCAAGGCCTGAGCTTGAATAGGCATTGGCTTTTCGTAATTCATTTTCTTAATGGTATCCAGTATTTTAGTTGATAACCCTGTCTGATGCCAAGTTTTAACTGGTTTTGGGACATCCTTCCCATGTATCCTCAGTTCCAGTTCTTTACTATATGCTGTGCCCTCTTCGGAAGTCACCCTATTAATTTCCTTCACTTCAATATAAAAATTCTTCCGAAAGGAAGGATAATCAATTTTTGAATGGTCAACTATGGAGAGCTTCTCAACTTTAGTCTTCTTCACCCGTTTCATGAATTCTTCATCATTTTCATCTTCTTGAGGATCTTCATCGTATTTGAGATCTCCATAATCTGAATCAGAATCTTCTCCAGGAATTATTCTTCCCATAGTTTTAGTCGTACCTTTTTTAGATTGAACAGAGTTATGTTTTCCAGTTGTTTGAGCCACATCAGGATCCAAGTTGTTGGAAGACTCCACTGCATTGTGTAGCCTCTCAACTTCTGGCAACACCATAGAATTCATAAAAGCATCTAATGGATCAATTTCATCATCCTCAGCAACATGATCATTATCACTCAGCAATGCAGGTGTGGACACATTATCATTATCAGTGGACTTCCCATTGGAATCCTCGATAACATGTTTGACAGTTTCATCTTCATCCATTGCTGTTTCTTCCTCAGGGGCTGCTTCTTCGTCATCAGATTCCCCTTCAAGGGTCCATGTTTTTCCAGACGAGGGTTCATCTGTATTGACTGATCCTCCAAGTGTTTGCACCTCAAGTTCCTCCTTTCTTCTTAATTCCTGCCATTCCTGTACTCTCCTTCTTCGTTTCTCCATTTCCTCATCCAGTCTCTTCTGTTCTTCAGCAAGATCTTCTTCCCGAGAGTTTCCTTTAACGATTTCCGCCTCTTCACGGCTTTCTTTCCGTTGGCCATTCTCTTGACTGTCATCCCTATGTCGGTTCTGCTTGTTACTCGCTTCATCTCTCTTCTTGTAATCTTCCTCTTTCCTGCGCCGTTTTCCATGGTCCCTATCATCATCGCTACTGCTGTACAACCTAGACATTTCATAGTTATTATCCTTTTCATTATATTTCTCCCTCTCCCTCTCCCTCTCCCTCTCCCTCTCCCTTTTCCTCTCCCTCCCCCTTCTCTCCCTCTCCTTCTCACTTTCTCTTTCCCTCTCTCGTGCCCTATCTCTATCCCTATCCCTAACTTTCTCCCTCTCTCTGTCTAACTCCAACTCTTCGACTTCCTTTTCTCTGCCTCTGGACTTGCCTCGAGCTCTTGCATCGTCACGACTCCTTCTCTTCGTCCTCTCATGGTCCTTCTCACGTTGCCTATCCTTGTGCATTTCTCTATCCCTGTACTTACTTATATCACTCTTTTCTTTCTCATGCCGGCCCCTATTCTTGTCTTTCTCAGAAATTCGATCTTCTCTATCACGGTTATTTTTCTTCGTTCCTTCCTTTTCAGAAGCATCTCTCCTCGATTTACGTGGTTTCGCCTCTTCCATTGGATCGATCCTCAAACAACTGGTCAATTCCTGACTTCAAATTCGAGTCTTCAACGCAAAACACAGGATCCTGCAAAGCATTTATCACTCGGACATTAAAAAAATCCACTTTACAAGTCACACAAAAACAAAGAATTGAGTGCTAAATAAATCGTAGGGCGTGAGTTTGATAGCGTGGGTGAGTGCGCGAATCAAGTATTATTAAGACCAAAACATAGTGTTTCTCCAGTACTAAGAATTCCATGTACAAGCAGCCCAAACCTGATTTAGCCTTCTTTAATGGATAAATTTTGGAAACCCTAGAACCGTATCGTTGGATTGAGAAGGCTCTTTCCCCTTTTGTTCGATTGGGGCTCATATGCGCGATTTTGTGTATGCTCGCTCCTTTTATCTACTTTTCTATTTTCCTCTCTATAGCTTATCAATAATTAATAAATAAATAAATATAACTTTCGAATTTGGTCAAATACGTGTCATGGTTTTAAACACAATTTTTTTTTTTATAAAATTGTCTTACGAGAGTCAATTTAGTGAGATGTATCTTCGACTAAAATCGATCCATAAAAATATATTAATTTTTATGCCAAATTAATTACTTTTCAATACATGTATATACCGGATCTACTTGTATTACACATATAGATTTATAAGATCCTCTCATTTATATAAATCCATATCACATGAGACCTGCTCAGGTTCAAATGTTCACAGGGTTGATTTCTCTATCAGTATTTTTCGATCGAGTTTGTTGTACGTGATTTGTCTAGTGCGCATTTATACCCTTTAACTGTCGTGGGTCGAGAAATTGTCAACTTAATCCACTTATTTGATGTGGTGACGGGAAAAATTTAGCCCATTTTGACACTTATAGTTTATCCAACTGACGTAGTTTGCATGCTAGTGTTATAAATCCCAAGGTTTACCCATTATATATGAAGGGGAGCGATTATGGATTCCCCACCAACAATATGTGCATATGGGGATGGGGGTGGGGGTGGGGTGATACGGTTATCAGTTACTGTAAGCACAAGTTGAGATAACATCTGCTTATTATATGTACATGATATCACCTCAGCTAATACTCATATAGGTGCTTTCAGTGAGTTCTCGTCATATTAAAACTCCATATATACTAGCTATTGCGTTTGTAACCTAATAAATAAAGGGCAAACTTTCAATAACTCCCTACATTCTTTCTAAACTTTATCTTTACTCCCTATACCTTTATTTCTTTGTTTTAGCTCCCTAAGATTTTAAAATTTCCAAGAATACCCTTATCCTTTTATTCTAATAATTGATTTTTTCTTTTAAACATAAAGGTCCATCATGCTTCCGTAAAATAAATTAAATCTTTTACCTTTTTGACCAGAATGCCACCGGGTTATATCCACCGTATTTTACGAACTGCTCCTCACAGTCCAACCACACGATCGCAACCGATGGTTACAGACGCAGATTCCTTCAGCAGCACTTAGCACAACCCTAATTCGTTTCCTACCTTAGGGTGTACAGCAAAAGATAAAATTTTGAAAATAATACATGAGAGGGGCTGAGAGCAAAGATCTCTTTATTCAAACACAGACATATTATTATTACATTGAAACCTCCTGTAGAGGAGGAGGAACTTGCTTAGCTACTTATAGTAGCCGAAACTTGAAAACACATAAACTAGAAAGAGAAAATATTACAATTGGTTTTGAAAGAAATGAGGAAAATGTTCGATGATCTTCACTTCCTTCTTTCTGCCTTATTTATAGAAGGCTTCTTCGGATTTGAAACTCGGACTTCAAATCTTGATAAGCCTTTACAGCTTGCATATGGACCCTTGAGTGGTTGAGTGGTCCTACTTTTCTTGAAATGTTATTTCCTAGATTATTAATCTAGACATTAACTTTTCGTCGTCTTTTATCTCTCCCAGGTACCAGTCGAGATGTGCTTGGAGGATATCAGCTGAAATTTCGTCTTCTTTTTCTTTATACATCTTTATAATTTTTCTGAGAGCTGCAGCCTCACTCCTCTTATACTTGATTCTTCTTTTTAAAACTTTCAGATATACCCGATACATCTTCAAGTTTTACTTCTGGTGTGTTTAACTGGTTCTATTTATTCCTTTTATAGATAAAATTTCGGGACCAGTTTTCTTGTTCTCTTTATTGGATTCCTTTTTTGAATAAAGTATCCAATGTTCTTTCGTCTTTTACCACTCATTATTAGTGGTCTTTATGTCATTTTCCACCGATCATTGGTGGTCCTGTTTTCTCCACTCACATGGTGGTCCTCTTTTTGTTAGTGGGTTTAGTCACATGTCTCTTTTAATTTTGTCGAAGAATCTTCGGCTTTTTGTGTCCTCGAGGAAAATGTGAATGTGGTCCTTCCCCACTTGTCCTTGCTTCGGTAAAATGTTTCCGATCAGATCTCGATTTGAAACCTTTACCGAATTCCGGTTCTTTCTGATTCTGGCATTCAGGGCAGATGTTTTCTGACCATCTTCCTATGTGTGCCATATTACACAACTTTCGGCGAGTCTCTTTACTTGCCGGTAGCTTGCTGTTCCACAGAAGATTTCTTTTCTTTTCGAATAGGTCTTCTGCAAAGCTTGTAGTTTTCCCTGTCATAGTGGTTAACAGGAATGATCCATTTAAAGAATTTTGGTAAATTTTAAATGGAAACTTGACTTTGTCCATCTCCGTGAGACAGACCCAAATACCCCATGCTCTCCTGGTAGATATGTCATCCTCATTAAATGAAGAGACTAAGGGGGTTTCATTTGTAGGAGGATCTTTTATAAATTTTTGAGAATTCACGTCTGGCCTCCTTAGCTTGATAAAATGAAAGGCTTCGTGTGAGCCTTTTCCTGCTGTTTCTGGTGCTGCACTGAAAAAGTATAGCTCCAAAACATCTCCTCTGGACAAATGATCATTATTTGCCCAAGTCTCATGAACAGCTTCCTGAATCCATTTTGGTAATGCTGATATTTCTGGGAAGCTGGGCGAAGTAGTATAAACTGAGGCAAGAGCCCCAAATTCATACCAGGCTTTAACCTCTTTTGGATATGAATTTTCTTTCATCCATCTCCTAGGATCTTTTCCTGCAACATCAACTCGACCCATGGCTGGGTTGATGCCAATTCTTGTGTTTAATTTCTCCCCATTCTGTTGGTAAACCTGAAATGGAGAAATTGTAGTTTCATTAGTACGAACCTTAGTTTTGCCTTTGTCAGTACGAGGCCTAAGGTTGATCTCTCCCTCTTCAATCCCCGAGGTTAAGGGTTGACTTGAGGACTCGAGATAAGGATCTGGAGTCTCAATTTTTGTTTTAGCCGACTCATCTATAGATGATCCCGACTTAACACTTGTGCAATGGGTATTTGAATCCCCCGCTACAGGTATAGAGTCCTGTACTCGAAAACTCTCCATTTGGGAAACCAATTATTTCTCAATGCCTTGGAGGATAGGCCTTTGCATTACAGACCATAACTGAGTGTCTGCCTGTAAACATCATGTAATTCGATCAGAGACAATTCTCTTATCGGCTTGTTGTAGCCTTCCCGCAACTTCTGCGTTTACGGCCAACTTGTTGAACTCGGTTTGAAGCATTTCAAGGTGTTCCCTCAAATGCCTCTGCATCTTGATAATAACATCAATGTCAATGATATCCATCTCTTGTTAAAAAATCTGCAAGAATGTTTTAATGAGATTTAATTATCATAATATCAAAAATATAATTTTGACATAATGCTTGCCATCTTAATAATCTGGCCTTCTCAGGTTTAGATTCAATTCTATTCCTTAAGAAGGCTTTCACCTGTGTGTTATCAACTTTCAAAGTGAATTTCTTTGCAAGTAAAAATAATGGCCATTTTTCAAAAGCCCTTTTTACTGCATAAAATTCCTTCTCGTTGATATGCCATCTTATGGCTTCTGCATCTGAGAATAAACCGCTACAATATCTGCATGGTTGTTCTCCCTCTGGTGTGAGCTTAGTAAGAACTGCTGCCCACCAATGATCACTGGCATCGGTATACAATACCAGATTATCCTCATCTTGAGGAATAGCCATTTTTGGAAGATTCTTACAAATCTCTTTTAATTGGCATAGACCTTTTGTGTGTTCATCCGTCCATATAAATTTAGCATATTTTTTCAATAATGGACTGAACACTTTCCTGTGTTTTGCTAGGTTTTTAATAAACATCCCAGCAAAATTAACAACTCCTAAAAAACTTTGAAGTTGCTTCTTGTCTTTGAGACTTTCTGGAAAATTCTGCACTTTTTCCACTATGTGTTCTTGCAGAATAATTCCTGATTCATCGATTTCAATTCCGAGGAATTCAATCTTCCTTGTTGCAATGATTGCTTTCTTCTCAGATAAGACCAGTCCTTCTTTTTTACAAACATTGGAGAAAATCTCCAAATGCTTAACATGTTCATTCATATCTTTAGATGCTATTAAAACATCATCAATATAAACAAACATAAATTTAAAATAATCTTTAAAAAGATTATCCATCTTTCTTTGAAATATCTGGGGTGAATTAGCCAATCCCATTGGTAATACTTCCCAAATATAATGTCCCTGAGGTGTAGAGAAAGCTGTAAATTTCTTGCTTTCTTCTTGCATCCGAATCTGATAAAATCCGGACTTACAATCGAACTTAGAGAATATCTTAGCATTGCGTATGCAACTTATTAGATGTTCTCTACTAGGTATAAAATACCCATCAAACTCCAGAATCTTATTAATTTCTTGATAATTAATAACTAATCTGGGTTTTTCTCGTTTTATCTCACCATGATTTCTTACCAGAAAACCTGGACTACTATATGGTGACATTCCTGCTTTGATTAAACCAAGGTCTAAATGTTCCTTGATTATAATCTGCATATCCCTTTGATCAATAATATTCATTGGGATAGGCTTGCAACGGACAAATTCATACTCTTTGCCTTCCTTAATTTTAAGGCAAGCTTTGAGTTGATTTCTGTCCCACCATGTCAAAGGATCTTCATTGTAATTTTCTTTGATCCTTTTCTTGACATCCTCTAAGGATACCTTAGATTCAAACTCTACTTCATTCTGATGTAGAGTTATCTTCAGGTATTCCATATCTTCTGGTTGGAGCGTTTTATCTGCTCTCAACTGGAACATTGTTTCCCCAAACCTTCTAGAATCTTTCATTTTTGGGTTCAGAAGTTGTCCTGAATCACCATGCTTGATGCGAAAATGGATCGGCAATTTTCTGTAAAATGTCTCTCTTAGTCTCTGGACTATGATTTTGTGATTACAAGGAGTTGTAAACACCAATCTTCTAGTCTCATTTTCTTGAGTATAGGATTTGAACATTTGTAGGAAATTGTTTCCTAGTAAAATGTCAGCTCATGTATCATGAAAATAAATTGGTGGTGTTTTCACCTTGTACCAAGGTGTTTGCCCAGCACCTCCAATCATTATTTCAGTCATCTTAATCCCTTTACATAAGATTAAGATTCTTCTGGAAAAATCTCTTCCAGCAATCTTTGGTAATTCTTTTTCCAAATTATTTGGAAAAACTCCTCGTTTTGCTGTACAAATGCCAGCACCTGAATCAATATAAGCAGCAAAATATTCTGCCTTATATTGTTCATATAACATTCCTACTAGTATGTATATGGAGAATGGACTTGTGGTCATTGGATTTTCCACATCTTATCTTCTGCCATAAACTTCATTCCATACTCTAGACGTTTCCAAGGTTTATGTTCCTCAAGAAACTCTAGTCCAAGAATCAGTTGATCTGATTCTTTTCCTGGAATTCCTGTGATATGAACTTCCAATTCTCCAACTTGGATCATTCCTTGGTAAGTTCCTATCATAGGTTGTTCTAAATAGTATATGGTATTACAAAGAAATTGATTCCTTTGTTTCGTAATATCAAATACTATTTCGACTTCCTTCCACCCTTCTGGGCATCTAAGTTTTCCTATTGTTGAAAAATTTTTTAGCTCATGTTGGGTTTCTTGGACATGGGTTTTTCCCCATCTGTAGCTTGTTATTCTATCTCCTTGAAAAGATAGTCTTCTTGATTCCAATCTAAGACTCTGATTCCTTTGTAGGATCGGTTTGTCTTGTATTTGGATATCCGTTTCCTGTATTACAGGAAATTCAATTCGTTCCGGATAAATTGCCTGAGCAACTTTTCCGAATATTTCTGGTATCTCAATAAACTCATTTCTAATAAACAACTCTGAATGATGTGTATTAGATAAAGCATATGAGATTTGATAGGTAATAGAATATGGTATATTACCTTCCTTCATCAGTCTTTTTTCATTGAAATTTTGATGCAATGTCAAGGCTCGACTAAAATCTCGATCTGCCAGGTTGTAGGGTATCCTTAGATAGATTACTCCTACAATTTTGCCTGCACAGAGATTTCCTGAGATAGTTCCCAGTACTGAATCTTGAAGGTTCCCCATTCTTTTATCGCATATAGCAATATCAATGGGTGAATCAATACCTTCTTTGAAAGTAGCTTTTATCATAATCTGGATTGGTCCAATATGAATCCTGGACATAGTCCTTGCTACTTCGATCTTGAGTTTTTGTAATTCCTCCTTTATTTCCTCAGAAGGAATTAATTGCATTTCCATTCTATTTCCAGTAAGTTCCATTGGGATTGCCATTTCCCTTCTGGAAACTTTATAGATCAGATGATGCTTTCTATTTCTTAGGCCAAGATTTCCTAAGAATTTTTCTACCTGTCCTGCAGAGAATCCTTGATATCTCTGTAGACTAGGATTTTCTTTCATGATCCTTTGGACCATGTTATGAGATATTGTTGTCTGACTAAAGAACCCAGACAAATCCTCATGTGTTTCGTGTCGAAACACCTCGTTTTCAGTCAGATTCCGATTCAGTTCCATCGGATTCTTCCTGACTTAGGACTTCTTCTTCTTCATATATACTTTCATCTGAGGCAATGTCCTCAAATCGGTATACCTGAATAAGATCTTAGTAATAAAATGCTTCTTCAATATCCGGAGTTGGATCGAAGCGTTTGATACCTCTTTTTTCATTTTCTGGATAGTTAGTCGAGATATGACCTCTTGCTCCACATGTCCAGCAATTACAATCCTTAAAACTTTCATTAGCTCGTGTATGAGCTCTTCTGAAATTTTTCTTTGTAGGTGTTCTTCTAGTACTTCGAGATGTACTCGATGCTTGGGAGGATATCCTACTCCTTGATGGTCCGCTTCTTTGTCCAGATTTATAAGATCTGGCTTTTTGTCTAGACCATACTGTTCTTGGTTTCCAAGAACTTCTTCCACTTCTAGCATAAGGATGAGTCCTGAAACTTTTCTTTTTATGCTTTTGTGTTTTACTTCCAATAATTGTTGGAAGATCATTTTCCTTACAACACAAAGGAGTACAATTTGTTAATACCCCTTAATCGTTTGTAATTCTTTTGTAATGCTGCCAAATGGCACCATTCCGCCAATTTTCCTTTAAGGAAAGAAGCTCTTCGTGCCAATGTATCTGGATTTCCAGGTACATATTCCCTTATGAGCATTTCTCTCTAGGGACTTGGCATTTTTGCGAAGAAAAGTTGCATAGCTGTATCTTCTTCGACTCCTGAATTCCATCTATATTTAGTGAATAACATAATGTATTCATCCACTAAACATATATCATGTAATTCAAGACTATACAGAGCTTGAGTATATTTTTTCCTCTTCTCTGTGTCTTGACTATTAAAGTAGTCCACCCCTATAAATTGTGCTTTAAATAGGGTAGCCATTCTTCCGGCTATCTCGCTTAGAGATTCTCCGGCTAGGACCGACTCTTTAGCTTCCACCGAAGTCATGTCCCAAGCAATTTTCACTGATCCCATAAGACTCATTTCTAGGAGTTTAATGAATCATTCTCTATTGAGATCAAGTGTTCCTGCTGCAATTCTCATAGCAGATGTCCAATCATCTATGAGTTCTTCTCTGTTTTTGAAATCTAATACATCAAGGTTAAGCATAACCCCGTAAGGATGTATATGATCTAAAACAGTTTTCCCATATGGGGTTTGGTGCAAGGGAATTTGATTTCTCCTTGTCCTTGTTCCCGCAGGGTGTGAACCTTCACCAGTATGGAAATCAGTTTGAGATTCTCTCATGTGTATATTTTGAGATCCCACACTTTTCCTTGGTGGTTCCTGTGAAGATGACCAAGTTATAGCAGGTGTTTCACCTCCTGCTGTGTTCATCTTTAGATCTACAACTTTGAGATTTGCGAAAGATTCCGCAAGTTCTTGTAGATCCTCCAGACCAATCCTTTCTAGAGCTGTCATCAGATTAATTTCTTTTCTGAGACAGACTTAATTAGATTGATCATCTTTTCTTCTTCAGTCAAAGGTTTTGACACCACTCTGGTCTTTCCTTGTTGATGTAACAAAGGTTCAGTACCAAATGATGGTGGTAACCATCCTCCTGAAGTTCTTTTACTAGAACCTGGTTGTTGTTCTAGTTTCTGAATTCTTGTTTGAATATCATTTAATATTCCCAGAATTTCTTCCTGGTTTTCAAGAATTTTTTCAACTCGTTGCGGT